>NC_080075.1:40651785-40970535 GCF_949987535.1 Balaenoptera acutorostrata
TAGGCTTGTCAAGGAAAGTTGAAGGTTTAGATTTGAGCTCTTGTGGAGTCTCCAGGGTTGTAGCTGAGACAAAGGAAAAGGAAGAAAGGGCATTTTATAACTTGGGAACCAATGAGCAACTGACAAGAAAGGACATGGACAGATAAGTCTCATCCTTTACATTCAACTTTGACCGTAACCTTTTATATATCTTCCTGTGAAGACATGTGCATCCCCATGATCTTGAACCAAGATCTTGGCATATCTAAAATTTGACAACATGTTTCTTGGGAAAGCCTGTGAAGTGTGAATTGACAGGAAAATTCTGCTTGCAGGTCAGCATATGCAGCCTAAGAAGTTTGTGCTCTTCAACCAGCCTGAGGCTAAAACCAGGCTATTTTCACTCTTTGGTTAAATGCTAGCTAAATTCATTTTAATACTGCACTGTCAGTATTTTATTTATTTGTCTGGATGCCACATTTCCTCTCCCAAATCTCTCTTGCGTAAATGATTTACTATTTGTTCCTAAAGCCGAAGATTTTATGCCTTTTCTCTTTTTTCTGATAAGAGGATATTGCAGCAGCTTTCTTTTTATGCTGCTGATGGTTTTTATTTTGTTAATTCATAGTTCAGCAGAGTAACTAGTTTAGTAAGGCATAGAAAACCAAGAGGTTCAGCCCTCGAAATGACTAAGACAGTAAATCTTCACTGGCCCATTATTGCATAGAACCCTGTTGAATTTACTTTCCTAAAAAGTAAGTTAGCAAAGAGTGGTTCTTAAATAGGTTTTACATTTTCTTAACTCTCCCAACTAAGCATATTTAACTACAGGACACTTAAGGTCCTTAAGATAAAGTTATGAAAAAGCAGTTTTACAATGGAAACACATAAATCTTGAAAAAAAATGGGAGCAATTCTTTCTGAGTGTACCCTCGATAGGTCTTCACATCGGAATGTAGAGTGTGCTGCATTTAAGACAGGGATTATGTGATTAAAAAAAAAAAATCTCCATTTCTTTTAAGGCAGCATTTGGGATGTTACACTAAGAAAGTTATATGCCATAGTTCTTCACGATGGTGGTCACTAGACTAAGCTAAAAGATTTAAACTAAAAACAAACTCACAAAACTAATTCATCGAGTCAGTACTGAGCTACTTTCCAAACTCTAATTTTACAAAATGCAAATAAAGAGAAGGTCTTTCCATATTAAAAATGCTGCAAGCAGAGCAGAGACCTGACTCCTGGAAACTGCCCTGTCTCCCAACTTTCCTCCCTTGGGATTTGGGGACTAAATTGGTTATAAAACCCCAAATTCCTCTCAGAATGCTTCACCAGTTTCTTGAATTGTCCTATTCTTTCAAACTTTCTAGACTGTAGATCCTGGGAAGCAAAAAATTCTCCACGTTCAAGAAAATTGGTGAGAATTAAAGAACAAAGTTAGTGGTGGGGTACCAGTGGGGTCAGTGCATTAAATGCAAGAAGAAGAAATGGCAAAAACTCATTAGGATGCTTTTGTGATACTATGTAAACAGATTTCTCCAGTTTTAATTAGTTATATTTCTATTCAGGATCATTGGTTATATATAACATGATTTAGGTCTATATAGTGCTTTTTCTCTCCCAGAAAATTGTAGAATAATTCACAATCCAAAATAGAATGTACACTTTAGTACATCTCTCTAAAAAATGGCAGATCAAGGCAATGAAAATAAATGAGGATATAGAGAATTTGGTTAACAGTTACAAACTAAATCTTATAGATATATAGAACTTTATACCAAATAAACAGAAAATACATGTTTTTCTCAAATGTCTGTGGAACTTTTACAAAAATTGGTCATGTATTAGGTCACAAAGACAATCTCAACAAAATTCCCAAAGTTGAAACCATAAATGTTACATTCTTTGACCATATTGCAATACACACACACACGCACGCGCACACACACACTAGCCCCAAGTCCAAAGAGTTGATAATTTTAAAACAGGCTTCTAAGTGACTCTGGGAATAAAAAGAAAGAAAAATAATGAGATTATAGACACTTTGGAAATGAGTGACTATGGCAACTTTCCATATCAAAAGCTATGGAAGTTAGAGAGATGTGATGTGACAAACTGATTTTGCAGGCTTTGTAGAGAAATGGGGCTATGCACCAAGGAGTGCAGTGGTCTCTAGAAGCTTGGAACAACCTCGTGTTACAGCCAAGAAGCAAATGGGGACCTTAGTCCTACAAACACAAGGAACTGAATTCTGCCAACAATCTGAGTGAGCAGAAAACAGATTCTCCTCTAGAGCCTCCAGAAAGGAAAACAGCCCTGCAGATTTTAACTCAGTGAGTGTCAGACTTCCAATCTACAGGACTGTAAAATAATACATTTGTGCTGTTTTAAACCAATAGATTTGCAGTTATTTGTTATGGCAAAAATAGAAAACTAGTACAGATTTTGGTACCTGGAAGTGAGATGCTGCTGTAACAGATAACTAAATATGTGAAAGTGGCTTTGGAATTGGGCAGTAGACATAGGCTAGAAGATTGCTAGAGAAGCATGATAGAAAAAAGTCTAGATTGCATTGAATAGACCTTTAGTAGAAATAGATGCTTCAAGGATTTGTATTCTGCAGTTCTGTGGAAAACAGAATTTAAAAATGATGAAACTAGACATTCAGCTGAGGAGATTTTCAAGCGAAGTGTTGAAGATGCAAATGGTTTTCTTCTAGCTGCTTATAGTAAAATGTGAAAGAAAAGAAATAAATTGAGGAAAGAACTGTTAAACAAATAGGATTCAGAATTTGATGTTTTGGGAAATTCTCAGCCTATCCAGATTAGAAAGGACACTAAAATTGAGAGATTCACTGTCAGGGAAGTGTACTCTGGAGAAAAAAACTGAGGATGTGGCTGGACAAACTTCTGCTAATAGCTCAGAAAGATCAAAAGTTCAGAGTATTCAGTCACACAAAAGGTTCTTTGAAAGGGGTATGACTCACAGATTCCCTCAATCAAACCAGAGAGTTTCTAAGAAGTTTAAAGACTTTGTCCCTCAGCTATCTCAGCAAAATCCAAGAATAGAGATGGGATTATCTAGGAAAGACCTATGGATGAGCCTCTTATCTAATAGAGCAAATTCTTGTGACATACATGGGAGACCCACAAAGTTCTTGAGAATTTTACATCAGCAGAAACACTGTCAGCTTGGAGTAAAAGAAAGAGAGAGCATGAAAAGAAAGAATGCTGTGAGACTGTCACGATTCTACAGGCAGAAAACAGGCTGATAAATTTCATAGCTGCCAACACATACTTTTTCATGAAAAAGAAAGAATGACTCATTCCACACACCATAGAGGATAATTCCCAGAACTTGAAACTTAATGGAGTTTCCCCAGCTGAATTTCAAAGTTCTTGGGATCAGCCACTTCTTTTTTACCTTCTTCTATTTTCTCCTTTTTGAGCTGGAATATCAATAAGTGTTATCCTATGCTTGTCTCAACAGTGTATCTGGGAGCAGAAAAACTTGTTTTCTAGTTTCACAGGTCCACAGATAGAGACAAACTGTGCACCAGGATGGATAACACCCTTACCTGATTTAGATGAAAAGCAAAAGAAAACTAATACAACATGTAAGGAAAATGTAATACACCATACAATTTAAAATTACCTTTTTATTTAATAGGAATTCAACAAACTTTCTTGCATGCTACCTTACTTCAAAACACTGTACTTAAAAATAGAGTTATGCTATTTATTTATAGGTAATAGTTACTACCTTGATTTTTAAAGATCAGTATAAATGCAAATCCAAAAATTACCATCTTTATGAAGTTTTACTTTCTTTTCAGAATAAAAATGAGGATCTCAAAAATCTTTTCCCATAAAAAGATTTTGCTGTAATTTCACTAAAGTTATTCTTATCACCAATTAGCACAAAGTAATTTACATACACATAAAACATAAAGAGATAAAACCTTAAAACTTTTGAGAGATAAAATTATTCTAGAAAAGTTATCCCATTTCACAGAAGGGAAAACAGGTACTTGGTGGAGAAAAAAAAGCTTGTCTAAGGAAACACTGCAAATTAGTGACTGTCCTGGAGTAGAACACAAGTTTGCTGAGTTTGAACTTTTGCCTAGTGTATCAGCTATTACCATATTTTTCTCTCATGAGTTTGATTAAGATTGTGGCTGGCCCTCACCCTCAGGAAATTTGTGTTAAAATACTGGAAACCTGTCATCTCATTAGGCACTAAAACAATAAAATTTTGAGTTAAATGGTGAGAAACAGAAAACTTTCCCCTTAAGATTAGGAACAATGTAAAGATGCTCGCTCTCACCACTTCTATTCAACATAGTACTGGAACTCCTAGCCAGAGAAATCAGGTAAGAAAAAGAAATAAAGACATACAAACAGGAAAGGAAGAAGTAAAATTAGCTCTGTTTGCAGATGACATATCTTTTGTGTAGCAAATCCTAAAGATTCCACATACAAAAAAAACCCTGCTGGAACTAATAAATGAATTCAGCAAAGTTCAGGATACAAAATAAACACACAAAAATCAGTTGCAATTCAATACATGAACAATCTGAAAAGGAAATTAAGAAAGCAATCTCATTTATAATAGCATCAAAATGAATAAAATCCTTAGGAATAAACTTAACCAAGGAGGCAAAAGACTTATACACAGAAAACTACAAAACATTGCTGAAAGAAATTAAAGAGAAACAAATAAATGGAAAGACATTCCATGTTCATGGATTGGAAGGCTTAATATTATTAAAATGTCCATATTACATAAAGCAATACACAGATTCAATGCAATCCCTATCAAAATCCCAATGACTTTTTTTTTGGCAAAAATAGAAAAATATCATGTTAAAATTCATATGGAATCTCAAAGGACCCACAATGGCCAAAACAATCTTGAGAGAGAAAAACAAAGTTGGAGGCCTCAAACGTACTGGTTTAAAAACATACTACAAAGCTACAGTAATCAAAACAGTATGGTACTGGCATAAAAACAGACATATAAACCAATGGAACAGAATAGAGAACACAGAAATAAGACCTTATATGTATGATCATATGGGGAAAGAATAGTCTCTCCAACAAATGGTGCCTGCAAAACTGGAGAGTCACATGAAAAAGAATGAAGTTTGATGTTCAACTTACATCATACAAAAATTAACTCAAAATGGATTAAAGACCTAAACATAAGACCTGAAGCTCTAAAACTCCTAGAGAAAATATAGGGGGAAAGATTCATGACATTTGATTTGGCAATGATGCCATGGATGTGACATGAAAAACACAGGCAACAAAAGCAAAAATAGACAAATGGGACTACATCAAACCTTAAAACTTCTGTGCAGCAAAAGAAATGATCAACAGAGTGAAAAGACAACCTATGGAATGGGAGAAAATGTTTTCAAACCATATATCTGATAAGGGGTTAATATCCAGAAGATATAGAGGACTTGTACAACTCAACGGTAAAACACAGCCTCATTCAGAAATGGGCAGAGGACTTCAATAGACATTTCTCTAAAGAAGATATACAAATAGCCAACAAGCATACAGAAAGATGCTCAATATCACTAATTATCAGGGAAATGCGAATCAAAACCACAATGATATATCACCTCATACCTTTAGGATGGCCACTATCAAAAAAACCCAGGAAATAACAAGTGTTGGGGAAGGTGTGGAGAAATTGGAACACTTGTGCACTGTTGGTGGGAATGTAAAATGGGTAAATGTAAAATGGGTCCAGGCTATAGAAAACAATAGAAAGTTTCAAATTACCATATGATCCAGCTACTCCACTTCTGTGTATATCCAAAAGAATTTGGGATTGACACATACACACTGCTCTATTTAAAATAAAGTGCCTTTCCATGAAAATAAAATAAAATAAAATAATTTAAAAAACAAACAAAACAAAACAAATTACCTGGAAAAAAAAAAAAAGAATTGAAAACAGGGTCTCAAAGTGGTATTTGCAGACCTATGTCCATTGCAGCATAATTTACAATAGCCAAGAGGTAGAAGCAACCTAAATGTCCATCAAGAGATGAATGGATAAAGAAAATATATATACACATACAATGGAATATTATTCAGCCTTAAAAGAAAGGAAATCCTGCCCTATGCTACAACATGGATGGACCTTGAGGACAAGATGCTAAGTGAAATAAGCCACAAGTAAGACACAAACACACAAAATCTGCATGATTCCACTTTTATGAGGTACGTAAAATAGTCAAAGTCTTAGAAACAAAAAGTAGAATGATGTTTGTCAGGGGCTGGGGGAAGTGGGCAAAGGGGAGTTGTTGTTCAATGCGTATCATTTCAGTTTTGCAACATGAAAACGTTCTAGAGCTCTGTAGTATAACAATGTGCATGTACTTAACACTATTGTAGTGTACAGTTAAAAATGGTTAAGATGGTAAACTTTACATTATGTATTCTTACCTCAATAAAAGAGCTTTATAGTTATTATATTGCACTATATCCACAAATGGCATAATTACAAACCAATCCCTAATTTGAGAATTCCAGAGAGTTCAAATGTTTAATTTAAATGGAATATTTTAACTAAATTGCAAGAGCATGACTTCAATATTATTGAAGTACTAATAAATGCATTAAAAGACTGTTGAAAAAGAGTACTTCCTTCTGAAGAATAATTATCCAAAGAATAACATTGGTTCATTTTGTAATATATAGAAAATGCTGGTTCAAGCTAATTAAATCCAATGCATTTGTATAGTAATTAACAATATGTGGTTAATTATTGTTATGCAGGATTTGCTATACAGCGTTAATTGTGATGGACTTGTTTGGCTTTCTAAAAAAGAGGAAATGTGTTGTTTTGGGAAATAAAATGCTTTCAATGTTTTATTATAAGTTAAACTTTAATAAAGTTTAGAATTGTATATGAAAAACAAAGTGTTTTCTAAATAAGTTTTAAAGTTGAGTGAAAAATATCTCTTAGGGAATAATATTTGTAGATTTGACACCCTGTATAAATAAAGTCCATTCTACATTTAAAACATACATTTGAAGCATTGCCTTTACATTAATCACTATACTTAGCATTGTGAGAAATATAAAAATGAATTGACTAAATCCCTGAATGCAAGAATCCCGTGTTACCAAGGTAATTTAAAGAATTTCTGATTCCTTAAACTGTGTTCCAGTGAATTATTTAACTTTCTAACTCTCCTTGATTCCTCTCTAACCAAGCAGTTTAAATACTTTCTTTTCACATCAAGGTGATTCTCAAACCTGGGTCAAAGTTGAATCACCTGAATATCTTTTAGGATATACACATGTGAGGAGCACATCCCCAGATTCTGACTCACATAGGAGTTTACAGTGGGATTTGGACATCTGTGTTTTTAAAAATGACCAAGTGCCTGGGGACTGGGGAATGACTGCAAAAGGGTGGAAGGTTTCTTTTTAGGGTGGTGGAAATATTCTAAAATTAGGTTGTGATGATAGCTGCACAACTCTGTACATTTACTAGAAATGAATGAATTCTGCACTTTAAATGAATGAGTTTTATGATATATAAATTTTACCTCAATAAAGTAGACAAGAAGAAAAAAAAGCTTTGGGATATGACCATAATGTTATTCAGAGATGTGTATAGTCTTTTCAGATCCAACTATTGGTAAGAAAAAGACTAAAAAAATAAATAAATAAACAGAGCATTCAACATAAGAAACTGGAGAAGGAATGAGAGTTTGGGATTAGCAGAGGCAAACTATTATTGAATATATATAGGATGGATAAACAGCAAGGTCCTATTGTATAGCACAGGGAAATATATTCAATATCCTGTGACAAACCATAATGGAAAAGAATATGAAAAAGAATATATACATATATGTATGACTGAGTCACTTTGCTGTACAGTTGAAATTAACACAACATTGTAAATCAACTAGACTTCAATAATTTGTTTTAAATTAAAAAAAGAAATTGGAAAAGAACAAAAACAACAAAAATAGAAGGGAGGAAATAAGAAAAATAAAAACAGAAATTTGATGAAAATAAAATCTGCAACTCCAAAACTGTTTCTTTAAAAAGAGCAATTTAATGAGCAAGGCTCTACCAAACTCTAATAAATAAAGAGAAAAACCACAATAGTAGCACCACCAATAATAATAATACAAGAGTATAACCATATATACAGATGTTTAAAGGATTAGAATAATATATGAAACATAATAAAACACTGAGAAACTAGATGAAATGGAAGAATTTCTAGGAAAATATAAATTTGCCAAACAATATACAAGAAAAGGTAAAAAATAGATCAATATCCTTAAAATATTTTTAAGTTAGTCAAAGATATTCTCCCTTCAAAAGTTCCAGACTCAGGTGATTCTGTGAGTAAATTTTCTCAAACCTCCAAGGTACAGATGACTTCTATGTCATTTAAACTGTTTCAGAGAATGGAAAGAGATGGAAATCTGTCAAATTCCTTCTATAAGTTTAACATAACGTTTACACCAATGCCAACAAAAATTATACAAAAGAAAAATAGAAAGAAAATATTGGAACCTAATCTCATTCATAATTATAAGTACAAAGAACTTAAATTAAATATTAGCAAACTAAATACAGCAGTATATTTAAAAAACAACACATCACTACCAAGTAGAATTTAGAAATGGAAGGATGGTTCAACATCAGAAATAGTACATTAATTCATGACATTAATTTAGTAAAGGTTACTTACTCGTTTTGATAGATTCAGAAAAGGCATAACAATTCTTGACAAAAATTTTAGTAAGCTAGGAATAGAACAAACATTTAATCTGGTAAAGAGTACCTAGACATTCAAAGAAAGACAGACAAGATGAAAAGGCAGAGGGCTATGTACCAGATGAAGGAAAAAGATAAAACCCCAGAAAAACAACTAAATGAAGTGGAGATAGGCAACCTTCCAGAAAAAGAATTCAGAATAATGATAGTGAAGATGATCCAGGACCTCGGAAAAAGAATGGAGGCAAAGATTGAGAAGATGCAAGAAATGTTTAATAAAGACCTTGAAAAATTAAAGAACAAACCAACAGAGATGAACAATACAATAACTGAAATGAAAACTACACTAGAAGGAATCAATAGCAGAATAACTGAGGCAGAAGAACAGATAAGTAACCTGGAAGACAGAATGGTGGAATTCACTGCTGCAGAACAGAAAAAAGAAAAAAGAATGAAAAGAAATGAAGACAGGGAGGAGCTTCAAGATGGCGGAAGAGTAAGATGCGGAGATCACCTTCTTCTCCACAAATACATCAGAAATACATCTACATGTGGAACAACTCTTACAGAACACCTACTGAACGCTGGCAGAAGACCTCAGACCTCCCCAAAAGCAAGAAACTCCCCACGTACCTGGGTAGGACAAAAGAAAAAAGAAAAACAGAGACAAAAGAATAGGGACAGGGGGCTTCCCTGGTGGCGCAGTGGTTGAGAGTCTGCCTGCTAGTGCAGGGGACGCGGGTTCGAGCCCTGGTCTGGGAAGATCCCACGTGCCGCGGAGCGGCTGGGCCCGTGAGCCACAATTACTGAGCCTGCGCGTCTGGAGCCTGTGCTCCGCAGCAAGAGAGGCCGTGACGGTGAGAGGCCCGCGCACCGTGATGAAGAGTGGCCCCCGCTTGCCGCAACTAGAGAAAGCCCTAGCACAGAAACGAAGACCCAACATAGCAATCAATCAATCAATTAATCAATAAAAAAAAAAATAAATCTTTAAAAAAAAAAAAAAAGAATAGGGACAGGACCTGCACCACTGGGAGGGAGCTGAAAAGGAGGAAAGGTTTCCACACACTAGGAAGCCCCTTCGCGGGCAGAGACTGCAGGTGGCGGTGGGGGGAAGCTTCAGAGCCACGGAGGAGAGTGCAGCAACAGGGGTGCGGAGGGCAAAGCGGAGAGATTCCCGCACAGAGGATTGGTGCCGACCTGCACTCACCAGCCTGAGAGGCTTGTCTGCTCACCCGCTGGGGCGGGCGGGGGCTGGGAGCTGAGGCTCGGGCTTCGGTCGGATCCCAGGGAGAGGACTGGGGTTGGCTGCATGAACACAGCCTGAAGCGAGCTAGTGCATCACAGCTAGCCAGGAAGGAGCCCGGGAAAAAGTCTGGAGCTGCCGAAGAGACAAGAGACTTTTTCTTGCCTATTTGTTTCCTGGTGCGCGAGGAGAGGGGATTAAGAGCGCCACTTAAAGGAGCTCCAGAGATGGGCACCAGCCGCGGCTATCAGTGTGGACCCCAGAGACGGGCATGAGACGCTAAGGCTGCTGCTGCTGCCACCAAGAAGCCTGTGTCTGAGCTCAGGTCACTATCCACACCGCCCCTCCCAGGAGCCTGTGCAGCCCGCCACTGCCAGGGTCCCGTGATCCAGAGACAACTTCCCCAAGAGAACACACGGCACGCCTCAGGCTGGTGCAACGTCATGCTGGCCTCTGCAGCCACAGCCTCGCCCTGCATCCGTACCCTTCCCTCCCCCCCTCCCCCGGTCTGAGTGAGCCAGAGCCCACGAATCAGCTGCTCTTTTAACCCCGACCTGTCTGAGCAAAGAACAGATGCCCTCAGGTGACCTACACATAGAGGCTGGTCCAAATCCAAAGCTGAACCCTGGGAGCTGTACGACCAAAGAAGAGAAAGGGAAATCTGTCCCAGCAGTCTCAGGAGCAGCCGATTAAATCTCCATAATCAACTTGATGTACCCTGCATCTATGGAATACCTGAATAGACAACGAATCATCCCAAATTGAGGAGGTGGACTTTGGGAGCAACGATATATATATTTTTTAACCTTTTTCTCTTTTTGTGAGTGTGTATGTTTATGCTGCTGTCTGTGATTTTGTCTGTATAGCTTTGCTTTTACCATTTGTCTTAGGGTTCTGTCTGTCCATTTTTTTTTAATTACTTAAAAATATTCTTTTCTTAATAATTATTTTTTATTTTAATAACTTTATTTTATTTTATTTTACTTTATTTTCTTCTATTTTATCTTCTTCTTTCTTTCTTTTTCTTCTCTCTTTTATTCTGAGCCATGTGGAGGACAGGCTCTTGGGGCTCCAGCCAGGCATCAGGGCTGTGCCACTGAGGTGGGAGAGCCAAGTTCAGGACACTGGTCCACAAGAGACCTCCCAGCTCCACGTAATATCAAATGGTGAAAATCTCCCAGAGATCTCCATCTCAATGCCAAGACCGAGCTCCACTCAACGACCAGCAAGCTACAGTGCAGGACACCCTATGCCAAACAACTAGCAAGACAGGAAAACAACCCCATCCATTAGCACAGAGGCTGCCTAAAATCATAATAAGGCCACAGACACCCCAAAAACACCACAAGACGTGGACCTGACCACCAGAAAGACAAGATCCAGCTTCATCCACCAGAACACAAGCACTAGTCCCCTCCACCAGGAAGCCTACACAACCCACTGAACCAACCTTAGCCACTGGGGACAAACACCAAAAACAACGGAAACTACGAACCTGCAGACTGCGAAAGGAGACCACAAACACAGTAAGTTAAGCAAAATGAGAAGACAGAGAAACACACAGCAGATGAAGGAGCAAAGCAAAAACCCACCAGACCTAACAAATGAAGATGAAATAGGCAGTCTACCTGAAAAAGAATTCAGAATAATGATAGTAGAGATGATCCAAAATCTTGGAAATAGAATGGAGAAAATACGAGAAATGTTTAACAAGGACCTAGAAGAACTAAAGAGCAAACAAACAGAGATGAACAACAAAATAAATGAAATTAAAAATTCTCTAGAAGGGATCAATAGCAGAATAACTGAGGCAGAAGAACGGATAAGTGACCTGGAAGATAAAATAGTGGAAATAACTACTGCAGAGCAGAATAAAGAAAAAAGAATGAAAAGAATTGAGGACAGTCTCAGAGACCTCAGGGACAACATTAAACACACCAACATTCGAATTATAGGGGTTCCAGTAGAAGAAGAGAAAAAGAAAGGGACTGAGAAAATATTTGAAGAGATTATAGTTGAAAACTACCTTAATATGGGAAAGGAAATAGTTAATCAAGTCCAGGAAGAACAGAGAGTCCCATACAGGATAAATCCAAGGAGAAACACACCAACACACATATTAATCAAACTGTCAAAAATTAAATACAAAGAAAAAATATTAAAAGCAGCAAGGGAAAAACAACAAGTAACACATAAGGGAATCCCCATAAGGTTAACAGTTGATCTTTCAGCAGAAACTCTGCAAGCCAGAAGGGAGTGGCAGGACATATTAAAAGTGATGAAAGAGAAAAACCTACAACCAAGATTACTCTACCCAGCAAGGATCTCATTCAGATTTGACGGAGACATTAAAAGCTTTACAGACAAGCAAAAGCTAAGAGAATTCAGCACCACGAAACCAGCTTTACAACAAATGTTAAAGGAACTTCCCTAGGCAGGAAACACAAGAGAAGGAAAAGACCTACAATAATAAACCCAAAACAATTAAGAAAATGGGAATAGGAACATACATATCAATAATTACCTTTAATGTAAATGGATTAAATGCTCCAACCAAAAGACATAGACTGGCTGAATGGATACAAAAAAGAGACCCGTATATATGCTGTCTACAAGAGACCCACTTCAGACCTAGGGACACATACAGACTGAAAGTGAGGGGATGGAAAAAGATATTCCATGCAAATGGAAATCAAAAGAAAGCTGGAGTAGCAATTCTCATATCAGACAAAAAAGACTTTAAAACAAAGACTATTACAAGAGACAAAGAAGGACACTACATAATGATCAAGGGATCGATCCAGAAGAAGATGTAACAATTGTAAATATTTATGCACCCAACATAGGAGCACCTCAATACATAAGGCAAATACTAACAGCCATAAAAGGGGAAATCGACAGTAACACAATCATAGTAGGGGACTTTAACACCCCACTTTCACCAATGGACAGATCATCCAAAATGAAAATAAATACGGAAACACAAGCTTTAAATGATACATTAAACAAGATGGACTTAATTGATATTTATAGGACATTCCATCCAAAACCAACAGTATACACATTCTTCTCAAGTGCTCATGGAACATTCTCCAGGATAGACCATATCTTGGGTCACAAATCAAGCCTTGGTAAATTTAAGAAAATTGAAATCGTATCAAGATCTTTTCCGACCACAATGCTATGAGACTAGATATCAATTACAGGAAAAAAATCTGTGAGAAATACAAACACAGGAAGGCTAAGCAACACACTACTTAACAACCAAGAGATCACTGAAGAAATCAAAGAGGAAATCAAAAAATACCTAGAAACAAATGACAATGAAAACACGACGACCCAAAACCTATGGGATGCAGCAAAAGCAGTTCTAAGAGGGCAGTTTATAAGTATACAAGCCTACCTTAAGAAACAAGAAACATCTCAAATAAACAACCTAACCTTACACCTAAAGAAATTAGAGAAAGAAGAACAAAAAACCCCCAAAGTTAGCAGAAGGAAAGAAATCATAAAGATCAGATCAGAAATAAATGAAAAAGAAATGAAGGAAACGATAGCAAAAATCAATAAAACTAAAAGCTGGTTCTTTGAGAAGATAAACAAAATTGATAAAACATTAGCCACACTGATCAAGAAAAGAAGGGAGAAGACTCAAATCAATAGAATTAGAAATGAAAAAGGAGAAGTAACAACTGACACTGCAGAAATACAAAGGATCATGAGAGATTACTACAAGCAACTCTATGCCAATAAAATGGACAACCTGCAAGAACTGGACAAATTCTTAGAAATGTACAACCTTACGAGACTGAACCAGGAAGAAATAGAAAATATGAACAGACCAATCACAAGCACTGAAATTGAAACTGTGATTAAAAATCTTCCAACAAACAAAAGCCCACGACCATATGGCTTCACAGGTGAATTCTATCAAACGTTTAGAGAAGAGCTAACACCTATCCTTCTCAAACTCTTCCAAAATATAGCAGAGGGAGGAACACTCCCAAACTCATTCTACAAGGCCACCATCACTCTGATAACAAAACCAGACAAAGATGTCACAAAGAAAGAAAACTACAGGCCAATATCACTGATGAACATAGATGCAAAAATCCTCAACAAAATACTAGCAAAAAGAATCCAACAGCACATTAAAAGGATCATACACTATGATCAAGTGCGTTTTATCCCAGGAATGCAAGGATTCTTCAATATACACAAATCAATCAACATGATACACCATATTAACAAATTGAAGGAGAAAAATCGTATGATCATCTCAATAGATGCAGAGAAAGCGCTCAACAAAATTCAACACCCATTTATGAAAAAAACCCTCCAGAAAGTAGGCATAGAGGGAACTTTCCTCAACATAATATAGGCCATATATGACAAACTCACAGCCAACATCGTCCTCAATGGTGAAAAACTGAAACCATTTCCACTAAGATCAGGAACAAGACAAGGTTGCCCACTCTCACCACTATTATTCAACATAGTTTTGGAAGTTTGAGCCACAGCAATCAGAGAAGAAAAAGAAACAAAAGGAATCCAAATCAGAAAAGAAGAAGTAAAGCTGTCACTTTTTGCAGATGACATGATACTATACATAGAGAATCCTAAAGATGCTACCAAAAAACTACTAGAGCTAATCAATGAACTTGGTAAAGTAGCAGGATACAAAATTAATGCACAGAAATCTCTTGCATTCCTATACACTAATGATGAAAAATCTGAAAGTGAAATTAAGAAAACACTCCCATTTACCATTGCAACAAAAAGAATAAAATATCTAGGAATAAACCTACCTAAGGAGACAAAAGACCTGTACGCAGAAAATTATGACACTGATGAAAGAAATTAAAGATGATACAAATAGTTGGAGAGATATACCATGTTCTTGGATTGGAAGAATCAGCATTGTGAAAATGACTCTATTACCTAAAGCAATGTACAGATTCAATGCAATCCCAATCAAACTACCACTGGCATTTTTCACAGAACTAGACTAAAAAATTTCACAATTTGTATGGAAACACAAACGAGTCCGAATAGCCCCAGCAATCCTGAGAAAGAAAAACGGAGGTGGAGGAATCAGGCTCCCTGACTTCAGACTATACTACAAAGCTACAGTAATCAAGACAGTATGGTACTGGCACAAAAACAGAAATATAGATCAATGGAACAGGATAGAAAGCCCAGAGATAAACCCACGCACATATGGTCACCTTATCTTTGATAAAGGAGGCAAGAATATACGGTGGAGAAAAGATAGCCTCTTCAATAAGTGGTGCTGGTAAAACTGGACAGCTACAAGTAAAAGAATGAAATTAGAACACTCCCTAACATCATACACAAAAATAAACTCAAAATGGATTAAAGACCTAAATGTAAGGCCAGACACCATCAAACTCTTAGAGGAAAACATAGGCAGAACACTCTATGATATAAATCACAGCAAGAGCCTTTCTGACCCACCTCCTAGAGTAATGGAAATGAAAACAAAAATAAACAAATGGGACCTAATGAAACTTAAAAGCTTTTGCAAAGCAAAGGAAACCATAAACAAGACGAAAAGACAACCCTCAGAATGGGAGAAAATATTTGCAAACCAATCAATGGACAAAGGATTAATCTCCAAAATATATAAGCAGCTCATGCAGCTCAATATTAAAAGAACAAACAACCCAATCCAAAAATGGGCAGAAGACCTAAATAGATTTCTCCAAAGAAGACATACAGATGGCCAAGAAGTACATGAAAAGCTGCTCAACATCACTAATTACTAGAGAAATGCAAATCAACACTACAATGAGTTATCACCTCACACCAGTCAGAATGGCCATCATTAGAAAATCTACAAGCAAATGCTGGAGAGTGTGTGGAGAAAAGGGAACCCTCTTGTACTGTTGGTGGGAATGTAAATTGATACAGCCACTATGGAGAACAGTATGGAGGTTCCTTAAAAAACTAAAAATAGAATTACCATATGATCCAGCAATCCCACTACTGGGCATATACCCAGAGAAAACCACAATTCAAAAAGACACATGCACCCCAATGTTCATTGCAGCACTATTTACAATAGCCAGGTCATGGAAGCAACCTAAATGCCCATCAACAGACGAATGGATAAAGAAGATGTGGTACATATATACAATGGAATATTAGTCAGCCATAAAAAGGAACGAAATTGGGTCATTTGTTGAGACGTGGATGGATATAGAGACTGTCATACAGAGTGAAGTAAGTCAAAAAGAGAAAAACAAATATCGCATATTAAGGCATATACATGGAACCTAGAAAAATGGTACAGATGAACCGGTTTTCAGGGCAGAAATTGAGACACAGATGTAGAGAACAAATGTATGGACACCAGGGGGGAAAGCCACTGTGGGGTGGGGGTGTGATGAATTGGGTGATTGGGATTGACACGTATACACTAATGTTTATAAAATTGATGACTAATAAGAACCTGCTGTATATTTTTTAAAAATCATATTAAAAAAAAAAAGATTACCTATCAGAAGTCAATAGTAGGGACTTCCCTGGTGGCACAGTGGCTAAGAATCCACCTCCCAATGCAGGGGACACAGGTTCGAGCCCTGATCTGGGAAGATCCCACATGTCGTGGAGCAACTAAGCCCGTGCACCACAACTACTGAGCCTGTGCTCTAGAGCCCACGAGCCACAACTACTGAGCCCATGTGCCACATTTACTGAGGCCCATGTGCCTAGAGCCCATGTTCCACAACAAGGGAAGCTACTGCAATGTGAAGCTCACACACAGCAACGAAGAGTAGCCCCAGCTCGCTGCAACTAGAGAAAGCCTGCGTGCAGCAACAAAGACCCAATGCAGCCAAATAAGTAAATTTATGAAAAAGAAATAGAAGTCAATAGTAAACTTAATATGAAATCTTAAAGCACTAGAGAGATATTCCCATTGGACTCAGAAACAAAACAAAAATGCTTGTGATAATGAATACTGTTCAGCAATGTTCTGGAGATCCTAACCAATGCAGTAAGCCAAACAAACTTATTTCATTCTCCTTCTCTGCAGATAGATACATACACACATACACAGATAACACATAAAAAGAGAGAAAATTAAAAAAGGTTAAACAAAATGCCATGTTTATGTACCTAAAAAAAAAGATACAAAAGAATTTATTTTTAAAAGCTATTAGGGACTTCCCTGGTGGTGCAGTGGTTAAGAATCCGTCTGCCAATGCAGGGGACCCGGGTTTGAGCCCTGGTCCCGGAAGATCCCACATGCCGCAGAGCAACTAAGCCTGTGCACCACAATTACTGAGCCTGTGCTCTAGAGCCCGCAAGCCACAACTACTGAGCGCATGTGCCATAACTACTGAAGCCTGTGTGCCTAGAGCCCTGCTCTGCAACAGGAGAAGCCACAGCAATGAGAAACCCATGCACCGCAACAAAGAGTAGCCCCCGCTTGCCACAACTAGAGAAAGGCCTCGCACAGTAATGAAGACCCAACGCAGCCAAATATTAAATAAATAAATAAATAGCTATAAAATAAGAGATTGTAGTAGGGAAGACAGGTATAAGATCAATACATACCTTACTAATAGTTTTTGCAGATACCAACAGTAACTAGTTAGAAATAATGAATAAAAGACCCCATTTATATTACCAATAAAAACTATCAACTACAATGGAACAACCATACACAAAAATACACAAGATGAAGAAAACCATAGAACTTTCTAGAAAGTACTTAAGAAGATCCAGAAAAAGAGAAAACCATACTATGATTCTAGATGGGAATACGTAATGTTGTAAAGATGAATCACTTCAAATTTGAAAGCTCCAATGGAATTTTTAAATGGAACTTGGCAAACTAATTCTAAATTCATTTGGTTAGTAAATTAGCAACAATTACAAAGCAAATTATAAGAATAGAAATGAGAAGGAACTAATCCTTTAAGTAACAAAGCTTACTATAAAGCTATAGTGGGGGGTGCCTTTAAGATGGCAGAGGAGTAAGATGCAGAGATCACCTTCCTCCCCACAAATACATCAAAACTACATCTACATGTGGAATAATTCCTACAGAACACCTACTGAACGCTGGCAGAAGACCTCAGACTTCCCAAAAGGCAAGAAACTCCCACGTACCTGGGTAGGGTAAAAGAAAAAAGAAAAAAGAGACAAAAGAATAGGGGTGGGACCTGTACCTCGGGGAGGGAGCTGTGAAGGAGGAAAGGTTTCCACACACTAGAAGGGCCCTTCACTGGCAGAGACGGGGGGTGGGTGCGGGGAAATCTTCAGAGCCACAGAGGAGAGCACAGCAACAGAGGTGCTGAGGGCAAAGCGGAGAGATTCCCACACAGAGGATTGGTGCCAACCAGCACTCACCAGCCTGAGAGGCTTGTCTGCTCACCCACCGAGGTGGGTGGGGGCTGGGAGCTGAGGCTCGGGCTTTGGAGGTCAGACCCCAGGGAGAGGACTGAGGTTGGCTGCGTGAAGACAGCCTGAAGGGGGCTAGTGCACCACAGCTAGCCGGGAGGGAGTCTGGGAAAAACTCTGGACCTGCCTAAGAGGCAAGACACCATTGTTTCTGGGTGCGCAAGGAGAGGGGATCCACAGCACCACCTAAACGAGCTGCAGAGATGGGTGCGAGCCGCGACTATTAGCACGGACACCAGAGACAGGCACGAGACACTAAGGCTGCTGCTACAGCCACCAAGAAGCCTGTGTGCAAGCACAGGTCACTATCCACACCCCCCTCCCGGAAGCCTGTGCAGCCTGCCACTGTCAGGGTCCCGTGATCCAGGGACAACTTCCCCAGGAGAACACACGTTGTGCCTCAGGCTGTTGCAACGTCATGCTGGCCTCTGCTGCCACAGCCTTGCCCCGCATTCTGTACCCCTCCCTCCCCCCAGCCTGAGTGAGCCAGAGCCCCCTAATCAGCTGCTCCTTTAACCCTGTCCTGTCTGGGTGGGGAACAGATGCCCTCAGGCGACCTACACGCAGAGGCCGGGCCAAATCCAAAGCTGAACCCCAGGAGCTGTGCGAACAAAGAAGAGAAAGGGAAATTTCTCCCAGCAGCCTCAGGAGCAGTGGATTAAATCTCCACAATCAACTTGATGTACCCTGCATCTGTGGAATACCTGAATAGACAATGAATCATCCCAAAATTGAGGTGGTGGACTTTGGGAGTAACTGTAGACTTGGGGTTTGCTTTCTGCATCTAATTTGTTTTTGGTTTTATGTTTATCTTAGTTCAGTATTTAGAGCTTATTATCATTGGTAGATTTGTTTATTGATTTGGTTGCTCTCCTCCTTTTAAAATTTTTTTTATACATATATTTTTTTCTTTTTTTTCCTTTTTCTCTTTTTGTGAATGTGTATGTGTATGCTTCTTTGTGTGATTTTGTCTGTATAGCTTTGCTTTTGCCATTTGTCCTAGGGTTCTGACAGTCTGCTTTTTGTTTTTGTTTTTTTGTTTTTTTAGTATAGTTTTAAGTCCTTGTTATCATTGGAGGATTTTTTTTTTTTTTGGTTTGGTTACTCTCGTTTCTTTCTCTCTTTTTTTTTATTACTTTTTTATTTTTAATATTTTTTTCTATTTTAATAACTTTCTTCTCTCTTTTTCTTTCTTTCCTTCCTTCCTTCCTTCCTTCCTCCTTCCTTCCTTCCTTCCTTCCTTCCTTCCTTCCTTTCTTTCTTTCTTTCTTTCTTTCTTTCTTTCTTTCTTTCTTTCTTTCTTTCTTTCTTTCTTTCTTTCTTTCTTTCTTTTCTCACTTTACTTCTGAGCCGTGTGGCTGACAGGGTCTTGGTGCTCTGGCTGCATGTCAGGCCTGAGCCTCTGAGGTGGGAGAGTTAAGTTCAGGACATTGGTCTACCAGGGACCTCCCGGCCCCACATAATATCAAATGGTGAAAGCTCTCCCAGAGGATCTCCATCTCAATGTGAAGACTCAGCTCCACACCCTATGCCTAACAACTAGCAAGACAGGAACACAACCCCACCCCTTAGCAGAGAGGCTGCCTAAAATCATAATAAGTTCACAGACACCCCAAAACACACCGCTGGTCATGGTCCTGCCCACCAGAAAGACAAGATCCAGCCTCATCCACCAGAACACAGGCACCAGTCCCCTCCACCAGGAAGCCTACACAACCCACTGAACCGACCTTACCCACTAGGAGCAGACCCCAAAAACAACGGGAACTACAAACCTGCAGCCTGCGAAATGGAGACCACAAACACAGTAAGCTAAGCAAAATGAGAAGACAGAGAAATACACAGCAGATGAAGGAGTAAGGTAAAAACCCACCAGACCAAACAAATGAAGAGGAAATAGGCAGTCTACTTGAAAAAGAATTCAGAGTAATGATAGTAAAGATGATACAAAATCTTGGAAATAGAATGGAGAAAGTACAAGAAACATTTAACAAGGACGTTGAAGGACTAAAGAGCAAACAAACAGAGATGAACAACAAAATAAATGAAATTAAAAATTCTCTAGAAGGAATCAATAGCAGAATAAGTGAGGCAGAAGAATGGATAAGTGACCTGGAAGATAAAATAGTGGAAATAACTACTGCAGAGCAGAATAAAGAAAAAAGAATGAAAAGAATTGAGGACAATCTCGGAGACCTCTGGGACAACATTAAATGCACCAACATTTGAATTATAGGGGTCCCAGAAGAAGAAGAGAAAAAAAAGGGACTGAGAAAATATTTGAAGAGATTATAGTTGAAAACTTCCCTAATATAGGTAAGGAAATAGTCAATCAAGTTCAGGTAGCACAGAGAGTCCCATACAGGATAAATCCAAGGAGAAACACACCAACACACATATTAATCA
This sequence comes from Balaenoptera acutorostrata, assembly GCF_949987535.1. Taxonomy (NCBI): domain Eukaryota; kingdom Metazoa; phylum Chordata; class Mammalia; order Artiodactyla; family Balaenopteridae; genus Balaenoptera; species Balaenoptera acutorostrata. The sequence goes on from NC_080075.1 coordinate 40,672,615, forward strand.
AACTATCAAAAATTAAATACAAAGAAAAAATATTAAAAGCAGCAAGGGAAAAGCAACAAATAACATACAAGGGAATCCCCATAAGGTTAACAGTTGATCTTTCAGCAGAAACTCTGCAAACCAGAAGGGAGTAGCAGGACATATTTAAAGTGATGAAAGGCGAAAACCTAAAGCTATAGTGATTAAAATAGTGTAATATTGGAATAGAAATAGATCAGTTGACTAAAAAAGGATTCAGAAACAAATCCATATAAATTTGAAATTTAGTGTATAAAAAATATGTCATTTCAAACCATTGTGGAAAGACTGGCCTAATCAATAAATAGTTTGTGGTCAACTGGCTGTCCATTTAGCAAAAAAAATTAGAGTTCTCTTCATACCACACATTTTGAAAACTAAATTCCAGAGGGATTAATAAGCAAAATGTAAAATGGCAAAAGCTCTAGAATACAGGAAATATTTTTATAATCTTGGGGAAAGATCTTTCTAAGACACAGAACTCAGAAGCCACAAAGGAAAGGAAGGACAGATTACCGCACAAAAATGTAAAATTTCTGTAGAAGACATTTTTAACAGAGAAAGTATTAATATCCCTAGTATAAAAACAACTCGTATAAATAAATAAAAAAACAAAAGGCAAACACCCAATAAGGCAAAAAATATGAACACGTAGTCCACAAAAGAACAAAATACTAATAGCTAATAAACATATGAAAAGATGTTCAACTTCACTGGCAATTAGGAAAATACAAATTCAAAATGAGATGCCACAAACGACCTGATTAAAAAATGGGCAGAGGCTCTGAATAGGCATTTTCCAAAGAAGACATGCAGATGGCCAACAGGCACATGAAAAGATGTTCAACATCACTAATTATTAGGGAAATGCAGATCAAAACACAAGATACCACCTCACACCTGTTAGAATGGCAATTATCAAAAAGACAAGAAATATCAATAACAGTGTTGGAGAGGATGTGGAGAAAAGGGAAGCCTTGTGTACTATTGGGAACATTAAATTGGTAGAGCTACTATGGAAAACAGTATGGAGATCCCTCAAAAAATTAAGAATAGAACTACCATATGATTGAGCTATTCCAATTCTGGGTATTTTTCCAAAGAATACAAAAACACTAATTTGAAAAGATATGTGCACCCCTACGTTCATTGCAGCATTATTTACAATAACCAAGATGTGGAAACAACTTAGGTTGGTTGTATTCATGATGGATAAAGAATATATGGTACACATATATACAGTGGAATGCTACACAGCCATTAAAAAAGAATGAGATCTTTCCATATGTGACAACATGGATGGACCTTGAAGGTATTACACTAAGTGAAATAAGTCAGATTGAGACCAACAAATACAATATGATTTCACTCGTATGTGGAATCTAAAAAAGCAAAACAAACAAAATAAAACAAAAAACAAACTCATAGATATAGAGAACAGATTGCTGGTTACTGGAGGGAAGTTGGCTAAGGGGTGGGAGAAATGGGTGAAGGGGGTCAATGGTCTGGTGAAGAATGGTAACTAGACTTGTGGTGGTGATCATTTTGTAGTGTATACAGATGTAGAATTCTAATGCTGTACACCTGAAACTTACATAATAATAAAAAAATGAGATCCCATTTTTGTTCACCAAAATTACAAAAAATTAAACATAGTGATGAAGTCCAGGGTTGTCTAGGGTATAGGGAAAAGAAAATTCACCTTCTTCTGGTGTAGGGTGAGTTGTGACAACCTATTTAGAGTGACAAATAACTGTCAGTAAATATCATCACAATATGACAATAACTATCAAAATTAAAAATATTTTTAACTCATACTTTCAGATTTACATTCTATAGGAATACTTGCACAAGTCTGCAAGGATATATATAGGGAAAATTATTTGTAATAGCTAAAAATATGAGACAACCTAATGTCAACAGTAATAGAATGGTTGAATGGATACTGAAATAGTCATAAAATGGAAGCCTCTGTAGCCATTTAAAAATTAGAGGTAAGTCTGATAAATTATATATTTTAATTGAAGTACAGTTGATTTACAATGTCGTGTTAGTTTCTGCTGTACAGCAAAGTGATCCAGTTATACATATGTATACATTCTTTTTTATATTCTTTTCCATTAAGTCTGATGAATTATTAAGTGAAAATTATGTAACAACATGCAGTGTATGATTTCATTTTTGTGAAAACAAATGTGTTCTTGAATGTTCTTCAAAAATGTCTGGAAAGATATCAGAAGTTTGACTGTGTTTACTTCTTGGGGATGGGTATGGAAAGGGGTTGGGGGAATATGTGAGTGGTTGGAGTTTTTTACTTTTTCTACTTTACAAATTATTTATATATGTATATGAGATCCACAAATAATTCTATATTAATTGAGTTACAATAAAATGGTAAAACTTAAATGAACATGTGCAAAGGGAGATAAGAGACAATCAATTGTACAAAACATATTTCATAGAAATTTACAATTTAAAGCTGGGTAGAATAGAAATAAACTGTGACTCCCCTAAATCCTAAACAAGAAGGAATTTGATCCCCAACTCCATTTTTATGCACCTGTGTGAATTGAAAAAACAATCACAAAATTTAGGGATTTAATTGACACTAGACCCAAACCTGCATATTTTCTAGAACAAAACAATAGTGGAGCATTCAAATATTCGTGCATTCTGTTTTGGATCTGGGCCTACCCACACAAATGGACCACCCCACAGACACTGGTGCCTTACTTCTGGAGCTCATTCAGATTATCATCTACCTTTTCACTCCAGGAAATCTACTCCTCACTCTCAGCTTACTTGGAGGAGGAAGAGGAGAAGAAGGAGAAGAAGGAAAAATGAAGGAGGAAGATGAGGAAGAAGGGGAGAAGGAAGGAGAAAGCAGTTTTGACCTGTAATACAAGTACAGATTTAAAGCTGAATAATCACTTAACTCCAGAAGCACACAGGCATAAGCTACAGACCTAGCCTGCAAATAAATTTGGTCTCAATTTGGACTCCGGTTTAAGACCAAATTAGGTGACTTTTTCCCTTTATATCAGTAGTTTCTTTAAAAGTGGATATACTTTTGCACAACTAGGTAGATCCAAACAATAGCCAGAATTGACTACATAGCCATAAAATTTAGTACAATGCCTCTAAAATAGCAGAGATTTGGCATTGCTTTCAGTTCAACAAGTTTTTCTTAAAACTGAGCAACTTGGCTAGAGAAGATTTATTAATTCAGAGTCTGTAATCTAAGGGCAATTGAAGAAACAGCATGAGTCATGTTCATCAAAATTTATGAATTCCTTTTGTAATTGTGGCTTTATTTCTACGGCATAGTAATATAGTGTTTCAAACTCTGTGATTCCACTGAGCCAAAGACAGCTCTTCAACGTAAAATAAATGAGAGCTTCGGGTAATATCTTGCAAAATCCACATGGTCAGTTTGAATCTTAATACCTGTACTTCCTGAACAAATAAGTGATGCAATTGTTTTTTCTTTCCCAGATTTAAGTTCAATTTCCTCACCTTCTGGTGTCTCACATCAGTAAGAAAATACAATCTTGTGAGCCACGATGGAGATTCTCAAGTTGCATCTCTTAGAGGCATTTAATTTCCAAAGACCAAGAGTCATGAAAACTTCAATTAAAAACAAATCAGGGCTTCCCTGGTGGCGCAGTGGTTGAGAATCTGCCCGCCAATGCAGGGGACACGGGTTCGAGCCCTGCTCTGGGAAGATCCCACATGCCACGGAGCAACTGGGCCTGTGAGCCACAATTACTGAGCCCGCGCGTCTGGAGCCTGTGCTCCGCAATAACAGAGGCCGCGAGAGTGAGAGGCCCGTGCACTGCGATGAAGAGTGGCCCCCGCTTGCCACAGCTAGAGAAAGCCCTCGCACAGAAACGAAGACCCAACACAGCCATTAAAAAACGAAACAAAACAAAACAAAAAAACAAATCAAATATTAAGTCAAATATACTTCAATAAAAAATAAATAAAATCTAAATAAAATAAAAATTATAGCCATCGCAGTAGGCAAAAAAATTAAATGTTTCCTTGACTTAGCTATTCAACTGCTTTAAGATAAACAAATGTTGCTTCAAGTTCTTTCAAATGTCCCATACCTTGGCAACAATGAAAGGCATTAACATTCACAGTCCTCCATCACATGGGACAATATTTCATACTTGACAAGTTCACAGCATGAATTTCCAGTAACTGAAACAAAGGAAAGACTTTCTTTGGATTCAAATAAACTGATGATGGACCCTATTTTCCCTTTTCTTACAGGTGTCCCATCTGTGCCAAATAAGCTTATCTTTATTTGAGGAACGTGTAGAACTAAGATGAAGTAATAGAGATGGGAATAAAATGGGACAAGAGAGTGTCCTACAAAGTAACAGCTTTCATACTTGCTTATGACTGGTGGTGATCTCTACAGGCAGTTACAAAGGAGGATTTCTAAAACATTTTATCTGCAATCTGCCCAAAACATTTGTATAAGTGGTCAAACTTCCAAGATGACTACCTTAAAAGATAATACTCCTTTTGGATAAGATTGTTTTTTTAAATAACAACATCAGCATCTTTGCCTGATAAGTCCAATTCTTTATACCCTTTAAAATAGCTGATGAAAAAAATATCAGAGCCTTAGTATTGATTACAATTCAGTTTTTAAACTTTTTGTTTTGAAATAATTATAGATTCACAGGAAGTTCAACGGTGGTATAAAGAGTCCCACGTACCCTTCATGGTATCATCTTACAGCTATAGTATATAATCAAAACTTGGAAATTGGCATTGGTACATTACTGTTAACATACCCATCCCAGTTGGTATGTTACTCAGTTGTAACCTTTTTTAACCAGCATTTATTTGTGTGTGTGTGTATAATTTTATACAGTTTAATCTCATGTATAGATTCATGTAACCACCACTACAATCAGGATTCAGCTGTCACATTATTGCAAAAGAATTCCCTCCTGCTACCACTGCGAATTAGCACTCACCACCTCATCCCCTCCTTGTCATCTGGCTACCATGAACCTCTTCTCAATCTCTGTAGTTTTGTTTTCTCAAAAATGTGATATAAATGGAATCTTACTGCATTTAACATTTAAGATTGTTTTTTTTCACTAAGCATAATGTCCTTGAGGTGCATCCAGGGTGTTTCATTTATCAGTAGTTCATTCCTTTTTATTGCTGAGTAGTATTCCATTGTGTGGATGTAGAGTTTGTTCAACCATTCACCTACTGAAGGGCATCTGGGCTGTTTCCAGTATTTTGCTAGTAGGAATAAAGCTGCAATGAGTATCACTCTATGGGTTTTGCATAAACATATATTTTAATTTTTCTGTGATAAATGTCCAAGAGTTTATTGCTGAGTTGCATGTTTAGCTTTGCAAGAAAATACCAAACTGTTTTCCAGAGTGGCTGTACCATTTTACATTCCCACCTGCAATGCATGACAGATCCAGTTTCTCTGCATCCTCACAAACACTTGTGTAGTAATATCTCATTGTGGTTTTAACTTGCATTTCCCTAATGACTAATGATGCTGAACATCTTTTCATATCATTATTTTCCATCTATACATTATCTTCTGTGAAATCTCTTCATGTCTTTTGCCCATTTTATAATTGGATTGTTTCTTTTTCACTGTTGAGTTTTGAGGATTTTTTTTTAAAACTACGTATTCCAAATGTAAGGTTTTGTCAGATAGGTGCTTTGCAAATATTTTCTCCTACCAATTCATTTTCATAAGACAAAAATCAGAACAGGGTCTTAGGTGAGAGGACATTTGATTTTGTAGATACAGGATTACATTCAAGGCTATTTGACTTTGATTTCAGCCATTACTTAACTTTGAGGCTTCTTGATACAGTGATGTCCCAGTATGCTAAACAAGATCAAAAGATGACAAGTCACCTCCACTGGTCAGGATTAGTTCATATGTTTAAAAGGCAGGTGTATTCTGCATAACATCATATTGCAAGGGAAAGCTCTTACTGTTGATGAAATGTGTAGTTCAAGAAAGCAAAAAAAATCTATTTTCAAGGCAGCAGAATGATAGGCAACCTGATCTTTAAGTCTTATTCTAGGTAATATTCTAAAAATATGTGCTATAAAGTATATAAAATAATCTGATTTCAGATCCTATGTTTTTTTCTAGTGTACCTTGCTTACTCTAGAAATGGTGACTATACAACTCTAAATTTGAGGGGACAGTTCAAATTTCAAATATTCCAAACCATTGCCTCCATAAACCATTAAAATTACTTCCAAGTATTAGACCATCAAAATTATACCTAGTAGACTTCTCTTTACATCTGACAAAGATCCCTGTTTAGAATATTCCAAGTATGGCTACCTTGTCATATACCCTTCCCTGCTCACACCCCTTATGCTCTAATGGTCATACTCTACACGACATGATCCTGCCCCCTTGCTATAGCTAATCAGACAAAGGAGGTACACAAAGCACCCATCCATAGGCTGTTCAGTGACCCCTGCTTTGGATTTACTGGTTCAAAAGAAGATGAGCTGGGTCAGTTATACTCCTTTTTCAGGAACTTGGAATTAAAAAGCTGAAGTGAGGGTAAACAACCATAAGAGCTGGACTGAAAGGTCACGACATGACCACTATGGGCCATGTGCAAGCTGGAAGCCAGCCTCTGGAGGTTGGCGTCAGCTGATGCACAGAGAGAAGCAGAGATGCCGTGAGTTTGTTGATGATGTTCCTGAGAGGCAGGCAGAAGGAGTAACTACTTGGGGGACCTGATGGCTTTCTGACTCTAGCTCAGGTTCCCATTCACACATAGCTTTAGAAGATACTCTGCTTTTGAAATACCTTGAGTGGGTTCTTAGCAGCCGAAAGATTTCTAATTATGACATGTACCTAGTGGTCTTATTTTTTTATTTGGAAGTTATAGTTGATAGCTATAGAAAAATTTGCATGACCTAATGAGAGCAGCATTCTCTCAAAAAGTTTTCAGTTGATGTAAAATCTCCCCAGAAAGAGACAGAACTACCACATACAACTGGTAGGAGTACACAGTTCAGCCTTTCTGAGGGGCAATTGGGCAAAATGGATCTCAAAAGTATGTGCTATAGATACTCTTTTTAGAAAGAAATATATGCATAAATAACCCTGGAAGCATATATTAAAATAGTAATGATGGTTACCTCTAGATGATAAGATTGTGGATGATTTAAATGTTCTCCTTTTTTATTTCTTACAATTCTTCTCAAAAGCAGATGTTTAAAATATGAAAATCAGCTACCAGTTCTTACATGTGCTAGGTGCATTACAGACATTACCTAATTTAATTTTAAAAATGACCCTATAAGGTAGGTGCTGTTATTCTTACTTTATGAATGAGGAAGTTGAACCCTAAAGATGTTTAAAAAAATGTCTTATGTCATGACCAGCGAGTGGTACTAAAATGTAAAATCCATGAGATTGGGGATGTTGTCTGTTTCATTCACTGTGGGATCTGTGGCACCTAGAACTCACTAAATATTTTTAAATGAATGATAGGCAGAAGCAGGCTTTGTGCCCAAGTATGCCTCACTCCAAAACCTCTGCTCCAAATTCTTTCTCTAAACCAACACTCCAAACAAGCCCTTCTGCAATTTATGACCTTAATTCACCTTTTAATTTACTTTGTTTAAAATAGGAAGAAATCTCAACAACCAAAAACCAAAATACCCAATTTTTTAAATGAGCAAAAGTTGTGAATAGACATTTTTCCAAAGAAGACATATAGATAGCCAACAGGCATATGACAAGATATTCAACATCACTAATTATTAGGGAAATACAGATCAAAAGCACAATGAGATGCCACCTCACACCTGTTAGAATGGCAGTTATCAAAAAGACAAGAAATAACAGTGTTGGTAAGGATGTGGAGAAAAGGGAACGCTTATGCACTGTTGGTGGGAATGTAAATTAGTGCAGCTACTATGGAAAACAGTATGGAGATCCCTCAAAAAATTAAGAATAGAACTACCATATGATTGAGCTATTCCAATTCTGGGTATTTTTCCAAAGAACACAAAAATACTAATTTGAAAAAATATGTGCACCCCTACGTTCATTGCAGCATTATTTATAATAGCCAAGATATGGAAGCAACTTAAGTGCCCACTGATGGATGAATGGATAAAGAAGATATGGTATATAGATGGACAATGGAATACTACTCAGTCATAAAAAAGAATGAGATCTTGCCATTTGCAACAACATGGGTATCCAACCTTGAGGATATTATGTTAAGTGAAATAAGTCAGAGAAATAAAAATACTGTATGATTTCACTTTTATGTGGAATCTAAAACAAAACAAAACAAAACAAAACAAACTCATAGATGCAGAAAACAGATTGGTGGTTATTGGAGGGGAAGGGGGTTGGGGGGTGGATGACATGGGTGAAGGGGATCAACTGTCTGGTGAAGGATGGTAACTAGACCTTTGGTGGTGGTCACAGTGTACACAGATGTCAAATTATAATGTTGTATACCTAAAACATATAATGTTATATACCAATTTTACTTCAATTTTTTAAAAAAAATTAAAATGAAATAGGAAGAAAAGACCAAAAAATATTTACAGAACATGATGATGCTCTAGGAAATATAAAGGCACATGATGGGTAACTGAATTGCCCTAGTCAATAAATTAACAAGTTATAGATAAACTCAGCAAAGCTTTATATTATATAACCTTTACATTTTATTTAATATGGTGTTTGTAATCATTGCTAAGAAAATTTGGATATGTGACCCTTAGTTTTGAATTCAATTCTGGATTTATTATACCATTATTTCTATGGAAAAACTCAGCTTCTCTTACATAATTTTGACTTCCAGAAGATTTTCTAGGAGTGTAGTACAATGGAAGAATGAACATTCTTGGTATTATTATTCAAAATCATAATTTATTCCTTAGTAGCTACATAGCCTTTTAAATCAGCATGAAATACTATTTTTGGAGGAAACCTGATGTTCAAACTATAATTTTGCAATAGTTATAGCAATGTCAACCCAGAGCATTAGAATAAAGCTTCAACTCATGACAAACATCATATTTCCAGTTCTTGATTCCATTTTAATTATAGCACCACAATATCATAATTACTAGACCTTAGCCAAAAGACCAAAATGCATAAGTCCGTCATAGTTATTAAATTTATGAAAGGCTAAGTTTTCCATACGGCAATGTTTAATCCCAAATTTACTGCCGTTCCTCTTCCCCCACTCAGTGTTGCTGATTAGCTTAAGGTATGAGGAGAAATATTTAAGATGATATTACTAGAGATGTGTTCTCTATCATCATTTTGATTTAATATTGTTTGGGGAGTTCAGGATGATGTAAGAAGAGAGACTGAACAAATCCAAGAGAAATACGTAATGGAAGAAACAAAACATCGCTATTTGACGACAATTGATTATGTATCTAAAAACATGCCCAAGGAATCAGCTAAAATTTTAAACTTACTACAATAGTAAACGGCCAGATAAAATATAAAATATAGAAAAGCCATTAAGATTCTTGAATACCAACAATTACAAACTAGAAAAACCTAGTTTTAAAAAAGAGATCCAATTTATAATAGCAATAAAATATATATAAAGAAGAGTAGACTTAATAAGAAGTGTTTGGCTATATAAACAAAATAATGAAATTTATCGGGCAATAACATCTAGGAAGAACAAAATATTTTAAAGATGTCAATTCTTAATATGTTCTTTTTAAATTTAATGCAATCCCAATCAAAATAAAAACGGAATATTTTTTAGGATTTAAAAAGAATGTCATATGTTCATTTAGAAAAGTAAAAGGTGAGAATAACAAAAACATTCTGAAAAAGAGAAAGGACAATGAGCAAACAAAACAGAAACATAAGTCAGTGAAACAGAAGAGAAACCTCAGAAATAGGCCCCATTATATATAAGGATTAAAAAATGACCAAGTACAATGCAAAACAATAGGAAAGATTTGAAAGTACATATCTGTGGGAATCATTCATTAGAAATTCAAATTATTTTAGGTCAAATACTTCATACCACCCTTCAAAATATATTCCATAAGTTTTACATAACTAAATACCTGTAAACTCAAAACTGAGCAAATAAACAAGAGTGAGTGAATGTTAGATCACTAGAAAGATGATAATATTTTTGAGTTTGAAGCAAAGAAGAGATTACAAAAGAAAGGATCATGGTTTCATGCTTAATTGAAAAAACCCATTTATTCAACTTAAAAATAGGAAAACTAGATATAAATTAGAGACATGCATTAATTTTTTGGTCTACTGGAACTTGTGTGGCCTGTTTTATCCTTTGCACCTTGCACAGTGCTGGGCACACCGTAAATGTTCACTAGTTATTTGTTGAACAAATATTGCAATAATTAACTAAGTAGACTTTGATTAATTGCATAAGACAAAGAAGTGACCCCAGAGTCCAATTAGGCAGCTGCAACTAAGAATGATGAGTGAAAATTAATTTCTTTGGCCCACATGCAAAAGAACCACACAGGAGGCTGTCTACTCAGCTGTGGAATGGGCAAGTGATGGCAACCATAGGCGGGCTGTGGAAGTGCTATCAGGCCAAATCATGTCACACTATAAGCATCAGCTGTGGGAGGGTGATAGCCAACAGGCCACACTGGCCAGGGTCAGTCAGCAAACGAATGGCTTGACTCAATCAAGAAATCTTGTTCAACCTGGGAGGCCCAGACATCAGGGTGCTGAATGACAGGGCTTATAAACAAGCCATCTCAGCTGCTAAACAAAGGGCATGATTGTGTTCGAGGAGGAGAGAGAGAGAGGACCAAATACTTCTTGTCAGTCTTTTTCTAGGATAATTACTCAGTGGAGTGAAGCATCTTTAACCACTTTGACTTGATGGTTGCTGTATTTTCCATCTGAGACGATCCTCTGACTAGAGGGATTTTAACATCAGTATATGACTGTTTGTGATTATAGTAAGGAATACATTCATTCAAAATCATTTAGTAGTTGGGGAGTCTATGCAGCAAGATGTTTTGCTTTGTTTTCAGTCTACTTTGTGCTGATGGCTTACAGCATTCAGTACGATTTTGCTGAAGCAGTAAACGAATTGGGCATTATTTGGATAAGGCTAAAAAATAATCATTTTGGTTTTGTCAACATCTTGTTTTCCAATTTGGTGCTGGAAACATGGGGAACTGGTCTAATGTTTGCTAATAATATGCATATGTGTGTTTCCATCTCTTTAGCCCTGTTTCCCCAGGGTGATGAAAATAAACACATTAAGAGAAATTGGGAGCATCTTCACTGCATGCCTGGATCCAGTGTTCTCTCTGCTATAATGATGCCCCCAGACATTATTTCCCACTTGTCACCTAGATTGGAGGACAGATCCTTCAAATGAGTAGAACTTTTTAGTTGTTGTTGCTATTATTACTTAACCAGCAGACAGGTTACCGGCTGGAATGGGCCTGAACACTTTGGCAAAATATTCATTTCCTGGCTATGCCTATAGCAACTTGGTATGTACAATGAGGAAAGGAGAGCAGATGTTTTTAAAATTCAAGGTTCATTCTTTTATTCAAGGTCGAGACTACAAAATTCTGAGCTATCGGATCCTGAAGTGCTTGCTTCCCTGTAATCCATTCTAATAGGAGAGCAGATTTTTTAAAAATTATTTGTGAAATAGCTGGTAATGATAGGACCAGTGCTAAGCACATGTAAAGTAGATATTTCCACATAGTGGCAGGATGAAAGAGACTGATAGGTCAAATATTTTAAACTCCATGATCAAATTGGAATAATATCAAAAGTGATTGTAATCTGAAGCAGTAGAATTCAATTTTCCTTGCATTATGGATATTTCTCTTAGCAGACCCAGGTTAAATGACTGCTCTGAGGTTGATGACATACAGATTCCTATTGCCAACAATGACTTCAGCCTGATGGCAACCTTTACAAATTGCTTCCTGTAAATTCTTTGTGAGAATAACAAGCAATTCATTTTGCTTGAGAGTGACTTTTAGCTAAGGGACTCCACCCAACAATCTGGATTTAATAAAACAAAAAACACTTTGGTATTACAAACATCTTTTTTGAGATGCAAGTTCCCCACATAAGGTTTCGTAAAAGCAAAACATTTTCATTTTCTATTCAGCGAAAACCAGACAGATCCTTATGCACGGCCAACGATTACTTAGTTTTTCTGATGAGTTGGTGGGGAAGAGCAGAAAGGGAGATAAGGTCACTGAAGAGCCACATGTGTGTGTGTATGTATGTAAGATATTCAGGGTAATATTTACAAAAGACTTTTAAGTCACAGCCAGTGGCTTGGTAATTCAATCATTTATCCATTCAATTATTTGGCACTCAGTATTTACTAAGTACAAGGTACTGTTGTAGGCTCTGGGGATACCATAGTTGAACAAAACAGACAGTACTTTTGCTCTCACGGACCTTACATTCGAGTGAGAGAAGACAGATCATAAGCCAAACACTACACAAAGAAAAATCTTCTTAAAGAGGACTCTGGATTTAATGGGCAAGGTAGAGGAATTATCTGCTTTCAGAGATTAGGTACTGGGAACATTTATGTCTCTGTGATTGGTAGTAGATAAAATCACACTAGTAAATATTTAAGCTTGGCATTGCTCAGATATATATAATTTATGACCTAGTTCCTGAACTCATAGAGCTTACAATTCCAACGTGCAAGGTGTTCCTGCACATCATGCAGGCAGAGAGGGAAGGAAGAACCACCAGATATTTTGCATCCTATCTGAATCAGAGCTGAATCATTGTGTTCAAGCTTATAATAGGGGTGAAGGTGGATTAGAATCCTTGAGTCTTTAGGAATTCAAATAGGAATAGGAATTCTTTGACACTGTGTGTCCTTTCCTATTTGGTAAAAAACAAAACAAAACAAAAACAATGAAGTCATTGGCATGACAGAGAAATTGTGGGTGTGCGTGTGTGTGTGTGTGTGTGTGTGTGTGTGTGTTAGAAAGAATGTCCAATCCACTTTGCTCATTCCAATGAACTTACTAGGATTAAAGGAGGTAGAAACAGAAAATCTGACAGTATTTAAAAAATAACTGTAAAAAAAGGACCTTGGGGGCTTCCCTGGTGGCGCAGTGGTTGAGAGTCTGCCTGCTAATGCAGGGGACGCGGGTTCGAGCCCTGGTCTGGGAAGATCCCGCGTGCCGCGGAGCGGCTGGGCCCGTGAGCCACAATTGCTGAGCCTGCGCGTCTGGAGCCTGTGCCCCGCGACGGGAGGGGCCGCGATAGAGAAAGGCCCGCGCACCGCGATGAAGAGCGGTCCCCGCACCGCGATGAAGAGTGGCCCCCGCTTGCCGCAACTGGAGAAAGCCCTCGCACGAACCGAAGACCCAACACAGCCAAAAATAAATAAATAAATAAATAAATAAATAAATAAGAAAATCCTTTAAAAAAAAAAAAAAGGACCTTGGGCCTTATGAAGGTAAAACCATAAGACTTCTTTGGGATAACACCTCTGAAACTTCTCTGATTTCCATTCCCGCTTACTCATTTTTCAACTTTTCTCTTTTCGTTGTTCTCTGCTAGCTGCTATCATCAATCAGGGCTTATGATTGTCTTCATCATCTCCAGATGTATTGGCCTCAGAGCTCATGAAATCAAAATCACCTTATGCTTCTGCTACTCTTGTGGAGTCCCTCAGAACTATACCACTCACCTCCTCGATCTGGGAGAAGAAATAAGTTTCTTAAGAACAACCCTTCTAATATCCCCAGTCACAGTTGCTTGTTCAAAATTGAGCCTTCCAAGTCTTTTTCTCCTTACTCTTACAAGAATACTTATTCATCTAACAAACACATATTGAACACCCACCGTATGGCATTATGTGGGGCTACTTGGGCCTACAAAGATGTTGAAGATACATGGTTGCTACCTTTATAGAGCTTACGGTCAAGAAAGGGGCCAAGTGCACAGATAACTATAAAACAAGGTGGAAAAAGGGCAAGCACCACAAGAAAGAGACGAATGAAGTACCCTGTTTGCTCTGAGGAAGTTTCTGGTTGGGGGCCTCAGGATGGCAGCACTGGAGCAAAAGAGGGATAGTTAGGATTGCAACAGATCAGGAACAAATGAGCAGATGCAAGTTTACCTTTTTTGTTTATACTTTTTCTCTTAGTACATTATACACTCCGTCCCATCTTTATTTATATTCTTCAAATGAGGCTTTCCCAATAAAAAATCTTTTCTTAATCTCACAAGCCTCTCTTCCTTATTTTTCCATTATTACTTTAAATCTTTAATAAGTTTGCTTTTAATTGGGTATTTAATCAACTTTACAATGAAAGTTAAATAGAAATATCTAAGTACCAAGAGCAACAAACATGAACTTACTAAAAAACTCCTCAAATTTCCATGCTTTCATAAACCCTGAAGACTTTTTCCGTTCTGCTGCTTGCATAAAAACAAATGTGTGTAATTGTTAGGAACCAGTATTTATCATTCTGAATTATACTTTTTCTCATTTGCTATTGTTTTCTATAATCCTTTACCCATTTTTATATGTCTCTCATTTTTATCATTCCAACCAGCAATGTCATGTTTTATTGTACCAATGTATCATATTTGCTGTCTTCTTATTTGCTGTAGGTGTGCATGTGGGCTTTTTCTAGTTTTTAGATATGCTAATAATTGCTTCTATACATATTTATATGCCTTCTCTTTCCTTTGAATTATCTCCTTGGTATATGTTATATTTTCCAGCGTTAAATAAATTAATATATAATGTGTGGCTAAAGGCATGAGTGCTGGCAGACTGGCTGTGTTTGAATTCTGGCTCTACCACTTATCTGTGTGAACTTGGGTAAATTTCTTGACCTCTCTGACGCACTTTCCTCAACTAAAAAACAGGCATAATGATAGTACCCACCTCATATTATTAGTATGAAAATTATATGAGATAATATACACATATTGTAAAGACTGTTAAAGGTTTAGTCTCTGATTCAAGTCATGTGTATCCAAGATGCTTTCCAGAAAAAGAGCATCAGCTTACAGGATCATCAGATGCATCCAAACTTTCACGTTCATGTATTGTTGCTCTTATTTTACTGGTACAAGAATCCTACCTTACACTTATTTACATTTGTATTTTTGCATTGTAATAGATGGAGCCCTTGGTTTCAAGTAAAAATCCACAACCTTTTACAGGAAGGAAAGGTAGGAATATGGCTAAGTGCTTATTTTTTCCCTCTGTCTCTGGCCTCTGCTTTTCTCAATCTGGCTTCCTTCACATAGTTGGAAACCTGGCCACCAGGAGTTCCCATGCTTCATATTTATGGTGACTGCATGTCTTTACCAACTCCACATTCCCAGGGAAGGAGTCTTATTGGCATGGGTCAGTCAATCACTCCTAAACCAATCAACTGTGGGCAGGGAGTTGGGTACTATAACTGGGGGTCCCTATCAGAACCATTTGTCTGGAGTGGAAGGAAGAGCATTAATCTAAAGACAGGGTGCCACATTAAAAGGATCATACACCATGATCAAGTGGGATTTATCCCAGGAATGCAAGGATTCTTCAAATATGCAAATCAATCAATGTGATAAACCATATTAACATATTGAAGGAGAAAAACCATATGATCATCTCAGTAGATGCAGAAAAAGCTTTTGACAAAATTCAACACCCATTTATGATAAAAACCCTCCAGAAAGTAGGCATAGAGGGAACTTTCCTCGACATAATAAAGGCATATATGACAAACCCACATAGGACAAACCCACAGCCAACATCGTTCTCAATGGTGAAAAACTGAAACCATTTCCTCTAAGATCAGGAAAAAGACAAGGTTGTCCACTCTCACCACTATTATTCAACATAGTTTTGGAAGTTTTAACCACAGCAATCAGAGAAGCAAAAGAAATAAAAGGAATCCAAATCAGAAAAGAAGTAAAGCTGTCACTGTTTGCAGATGACATGATACTATACATAGAGAACCCTAAAGATGCTACCAGAAGACTACCAGAGCTAATCAATGAATTTGATAAAGTAGCAGGATACAAAATTAATGCACAGAAGTCTCTTGCATTCCTATACACTAATGATGAAAAATCTGAAAGAGAAATTAAGGAAACACTCCCATTTACCACTGCAACAAAAAGAATAAAATACTTAGGAATAAACCTACCTAAGGAGACAAAAGACCTGTATGCAGAAAACTATAAGACACTGATGAAAGAAATTAAAGATGATACAAACAGATGGAGAGATATACCATGTTCTTGGATTGGAAGAGTCAACATTGTGAAAATGACTCTACTACCCAAAGCAATCTACAGATTCAGTGCAATCCCTATCAAACTACCAATGGCATTTTTCACAGAACTAGAACAAAAAATTTCACAATTTGTATGGAAACACAAAAGACCCCGAATAGCAAAAGCAATCTTGAGAAAGAAAAATGGAGCTGGAGGAATCAGGCTCCCAGACTTCAGACTATACTATAAAGCTACAGTAATCAAGACAGTATGGTACTGGCACAAAAACAGAAATATAGATCAATGGAACAGGATAGAAAGCCCAGAGATAAACCAAAGCACATATGATCACCTATTTTTGATAAAGGAGGCAAGAATATACAATGGAGAGACCTAAATATAAGGCCAGACACTATCAAACTCTTAGAGGAAAACATAGGCAGAACACTCTATGACATAAATCACAGCAAGATCCTTTTTGACCCACCTCCTAGAGAAATGGAAATAAAAACAAACAAATGGGACCTAATGAAACTTAAAAGCTTTTGCACAGCAAAGGAAACCATAAACAAGACGAAAAGACAACCCTCAGAATGGGAGAAAATATTTGCAAATGAAGCAACTGACAAAGGATTAATCTCCAAAATTTACAGGTAGCTCATGCAGCTCAATTTCAAAAAAACAAACAACCCAATCCGAAAATGGGCAGAAGACCTAAACAGACATTTCTCCAAAGAAGATATACAGATTGCCAACAAACACATGAAAGAATGCTCAACATCACTAATCATTAGAGAAATGCATATCAAAACTACAAGGAGGTATCACCTCACACCAGTCAGAATGGCCATCATCAAAAAATCTACAAACAATAAATGCTGGAGAGGGTGTGGAGAAAAGGGAACCCTCTTGCACTGTTGGTGGGAATGTAAATTGATACAGCCACTATGGAGAACAGTATGGAGATTCCTTTGAAAACTAAAAATAGAAGTACCATATGACCCAGCAATCCCACTACTGGGCATATACCCTGAGAAAACCATAATTCAAAAAGAGTCATGTACCATAATATTCATTGCAGCTCTATTTACAATAGCCAGGGCATGGAAGCAACGTAAGTATCCATCGACAGATGAATGGATAAAGAAGATGTGGCACATATATACAGTGGAATATTACTCAGCCATAAAAAAAAAACCAAAACTGAGTTATTTGTAGTGAGGTGGATGGACCTAGAGTCTGTCATACACAGTGAAGTAAGTCAGAAAGAGAAAAACAAATACCATATGCTAACACATATATATGGAATCTAAAAAAATTTAAAAATGGTTCTGAAGAACCTAGGGGCAGGACAGGAATAAAGACACAGACGTAGAGAATGGACTTGAGGACATGGGGAGGGGGGAAGGGTAAGCTGGGACGAAGTGAGAGAGTGGCATGGACATATATACACTACCAAATGTAAAATAGATAGCTAGTGGGAAGCAGCCACCTAGCACAGGGAGATCAGCTAGGTGCTTTGTGACCACCAAGAGGGGTGGGATAGGCAGGGTGGGAGGGACACACAAGAGGGAGGAGATATGGGGATATATGTATATGTATAGCTGATACACTTTGTTATAAAGCAGAAACTAACACACCATTGTAAAGCAATTATACTCCAATAAAGATGTTTAAAAAATAAATAAATAAATAAAAAATAAAGACAGGGTGCCAAATAGAAGGGCTCTGGCCAGATCAAATGATAGATTCCACCAAATGGAGTTACTAGAGGAGCTCGATATGGTTCACATCTGTTGACTGTTCTCGTGTGAATCTCCTCCACTTGTGCGAACTATTCATATCTTTGATCATTTGTCAAGATGTATTTTTCATTATAAACTTATACATTTTCCTAATGGTTTTAGAAATACAACCTTGTAACTATTTTAAAATTTTAGGATGGCATCAACAAGAGTATAGGAGAACTACTATGTTCAAGGAGTTGTTCTGGGTGCTATGAAAAGTTCAGAGGGCTGCATCACTATAGAGAATTCAGTTTCTAATGGGGTTGAACAACATAAATAAGAAATGAAATAATAAAAGGCTGGACAATAGCAGCTCCTCAACTATGCAGACCACATTCTTAAGAACGCTGATGCAGGAGGACTTGTGGTTCAAGAACTTAAATCCTTATGGTGGAAACCACGTTAGGGGAAATGTTTGGAGTAAACCTCTGTAAGCTGTTAGAACTATGTTTTCTTGTACTAAAATAAATATAACTTTTATACATCTTACCTTAGTAATCATGACTACTCTATGGATAGTCAACCATTTACCATTTCATACTCACTAGCAAGATACCTTTCAGGACCTTCTTTTCTGCATTTTCAATAAGATATTTATAAACCATTTTACAGAATTGATAAAAGTATCCATAGTGAGAAGAATTCTTTCTGGAGTTGGTCCTCCTCTGAATGTTCACGTCCTTTCTTATTTTGTGACTTGGTGGTTTCTGTCAGACACACTATTGCCCTGTCCATATTGCTTACATGCCAAGGGCTTTCTACTATAAGTATCTGCGACTCTGCCTGAGGCTTTTTCCAGCTGCAGGGGCAGACTTGGTCGGGAGCACGCTGGAAGTGCTGGGGACTTAATGTCTCCTGGAGCAAAAGAGAGTTGGTGGGAAAAGCACCAGTTCTCACCCCTCAGGTGGGACAACTCAGAGGCAGGGGCTGCAAGTGTCCCAGAGGTCTCTAGAGGCAGGGGGCCCCCACTGACCACAGCAGTAATATGTTCATTAACACTTTGTATTGACTTCCTAGGATAACATCTAAGCAAACAACTTGCATTAAAATCCTCGTTTTAGGGAGAACCAAGCCTAACATGAAATTTGACTTCTATCTCCTGGATTCTGCCTCCTAAATACCTGGATCCCAGAGCAATGTTGGAGGCTTTAGATGGAAAAACCTTTGAGAATTGATCACCCATAATACCCAGAGTTTTGCAGCCCTGCATCTGCTTATGGTAACTTCATGCCAGCACATGCATTTCTCCCCTTGTCCTCCTGAAGAAAACCACAGGAGGTACTTCCAAAGCCCAGGATTATTACCTCTTGTCTCCCTTGGTCTGCCTCAGTCTTCATTTCAAAAATCTCTCCTTTAGTTTCTCTGCTTAAGTTTCTTTGCAAGTTTCAACCTTCATTTCTCTCTTTCCCAGCTACCCATGGAAGGAGTGATCTGCAATTTACATATACCAGGACTAAAATTCTATAGTCACTGATAAAATATAAATCTGTATGTACTGAATAAGAATTATGCCAATTGAACATCAATATATATCAATATATCAATAACTTTATCAATAACTTTTTAATATATCAATAACTTCTTTAAAAAGTCAATATAAAAAAAAAAGAATTATGCCTAAGAGAATGTCATGGTTAGGGAATTTAAAATGGTATATCATCCTCACCAGTCAGAATGGCCATCATTAAAAAGTCTACAAATAACAAATGCTGGAAAGGGTGTGGAGAAAAGGGCACACTCCTACACTGTTGGTGGGAATGTAAATTGGTACAACTGCTATGGAAAACAGTATGGAGGTTCCTCAAAAAACTAAAACTAGAGTTGCCATATGATCCAGCAATCCCAGTCCTGGGCATATATCCAGAGAAAACCATACTTTGAAAAGATACATGTACCCGAATGTTCATAGCAGCACTATTCACAATAGTCAAGACATGGAAATAACCTAAATGTCCATCGACAGAGGAATGGGTAAAGATGACATGGTACGTATACTCAGCCATAAAAAAGAATGAAATAATGCCATTTACAGCAACATGGATGGACCTAGAGATTATCATACTAGGTGAAGTAAGTCAGAAAGAAAAAGACAAATACCAAATGATATCACTTATATGTGGAATCTAAAATATGACGCAAATGAACTTATCTATGAAACAGACTCACAGACATAGAGAACAGACTTGTGGTTGCCAAGCTGGAGGAGGGTGGGGGAGGGATGGATTGGGAGTTTGGGGTTAGCAGATGCAAACTATTATATATAGAATGGATAAACAACAGGGTCCTGCTGTATAGCACAGGGAACTATAGTCAATATCTTAAAATAACCTACAGTGGAAAAGAATCTGAAAAAGAATGTATATATATGTATAACTGAATCACTCTGCTGCATTGCAGAAATTAACACAACATTGTAAATCAACTATACTTGAATAGAATAAATTTTAAATATGGTATATTGAAAAGGAACTAGAAATACAACCTGAGTAATCAGGGAAGGCTTCGCAGAGAAGGTTGGGACTGCTGATCTAGTCCTGTCACCCATTTCACAGATGAAGAGACTAAGATCCAAGAGATTAAGTGACTGACTCAGGGGTTTTATTACAGTTTACGAGTGGTGAGCTGCCCCTCATTTTCAACGCTTCAATCCCCTCTGTGCTCCACCCCATGCTGCCCCACTCATCATTTGTCCAGGGGCAGCCTCTGCCTTTGTCTTTTGTTGGTCTTGAAATTTGCCACGAGGATGAACAAGTCCTGGAAAAGGATGAGAACAAATAGCATATTCTCCTAAGCACTCTCCACACTGCACAGTTGTCCTAAGAGGGTTTTGATATGGATTGAACATTTTGTTTGTTTTAAATCTTGGAAAAAATTCTAGTTGCATGGAATTTTTCTCCAGGATTAATCATGAGTAGCGTATTCTTTAGCCTCGTTCTTTGGGGAAGCAGAAAACAAAATACCCATTGTAGGCCCCCTTTGTTTAAACCCAGGGACTAATGACACTGTTCACCCCTCCCACTGAGCAGCCTTCAGGCATTGGTCTCTCTGGAGAGCCCTGAGTACCCGGGGTGCTGAGTAAGCCCTTCCTCAACCCAAACTTGATTGCAAGGAGACAATTCCTCTGACTGTTTATCCTTGAGCTTAGTCATATCAAATATTCTCAACAAGTTCTTCCAATTTCTGTTTTTAGAATAAAAATAAAAAGACCAGCACATTCCTTTTATGTTTGTGCAAATGAAGCAGAGGCAAGAAGATGGGGAAACTCTAGCAGAAGCCTTTAGTTGTGTAACTTGAGTAATTTCCTACTGAAGTCCTAAAAGATGAATTAAAGTAATATATTTACTTTGTTTCACATTTCAAGATTGTATTTTTAGTATTTTCTACAGGCTGTGGAATCAATATTCTAAGAACCAGTCTGTCTTTACCAACCTCTGTTAATAGTGATGCAGACGTAATTTGGGGATCCACTAAAAATACAACTTTCTTTTCCTATTATGCTTTGTTTTAAAGGGGCCATCATTAGCTCACTTACTGTTCACTATAGAACATGTTATTCACCATAAAGTCATTTAATTAAAAAGATAATTTCCCATAATGTGAAATTTCAGGCAACTCAACGTCAGCTGAGAGATACCCTGACAGTAATATTACGCACACTGCACTGCACTGATTCATGTTTGACTCAGATCTAATTGGGCATGTCTCACTACAGAAAACACTCTTTTTCTGCAAAGATTTTTAGGACCTGGAGTGTGTACTGCTGCAGGGTGTGGCTGTATGATATCAAATAAGGCCCCCAGCCTGCCTCCGAATCCGCTTTGTACCTAGTATATGTGTCCCCAACTAAAAAATGAATGTAATCTCTATTCCATTCCCCCCCTCCCTAAGATTTCCCCACCACCAGGGTCCCTGCTACTTCTCCAGCAAGAGAATCACTGTAGGAAAATATTAGAGCCTCTAGAAAACCAGGGGTACCTAAAGGAAAAGAGGGAAGGAAATATATGAAGCAGGAACAGCTTGGGGGAGCTGTTTCCAGGAGCAAACATCCAGCCAGAGATGGGCCTTCATTTTGGTAACCAACCCCTTGAAAGCAAATCGCAAATATAAAAAAGAGGGGGGGGGGAAACTTGTAGGAAAGTACAGTGATCATCTGTTATTCTTATCTTAGTGTGGTTTGGTTCAGTCAGAGCGCTTTCCTTCTTATAAACGAGCAGCACCAAGAAGATGGACTTTGTTTGCTGGGGAAAGAAAAGTAGATAATTCTGAAACATGGTACCTTCTGGAAGTGGGTCAGGGGTGTGTGTGAATACAGTGAGGGCACAGGACACTCTAGGAGAGGTAGAAAGGAGGTAGAAAAATTGCCCAAAGCGAACATCACTAATTTCAACATGTGGCCTAAGAAAAGTCAATTCTTTCCTTCTCTTCCTGCTCCTTTATCTCCTCCTCCTGTTCTCCTTTCTCCTCCCATTTGAGATTTGAGCCAGTAGCCCTTGCTCCAGGAACAAGAATTTAAACCAATATTATTAGTAGGAGAATTTAGCAGCATTGTTCGTTAAGTCTGGCTTTTCTGGGAGTATGCTATGAAACCTGATTGCCGTAATAGCTCATTATAATAATAATATTATTAATGACTAACAATTAATAATTATAATAACTATTATTGTCATTCTCTTCCTCCCCCCCATCATCAAAGCTTCTTTGGGGAATTTCATGCTAAGTTCCAAATTTTGTACACTGCAGCTCGCAGGCTGGACAATGAAAGGATTCGAGGATAGTGGGCAAACAGGCAGGGTGTTGGATATAGGTGTTAGGCTGGGCCCTGTACCTCAGGGTCAGGCCAAGAAGGTGAGTGGATTCTGAAATCTGGTCTGTGCTCTGCTCTCCAGGCTGAACATCTTGGCTCATAGCAGCATCTGCAAGGAAGATGGGACCTCTTTTCTCATCTGCACACAGCCTATTGGCTGGGCATGGCCCTGAGCCTAAGACAAGCCTAGCGCTGATCACCAGAGTCAAGAAGAGCATGCACAGGAAATGCTAAGCCTCTTTAAAGGAGTTCCAAAACCATAATTTGGGGCTGTTAAGGCCAAGCATTTTGGGGAATGGTAAGGAGGAGATGCACAATCAAGTGTTTAGGTTAAAGACTGTGACTTCCTTTCTTGCTGCTCTCAGGCAATTTTCACTACCTTACCTTCATCTCTGGTGTCTTCAAAGTACTCCTTGGCTTGCGCCATTAATACTTTTCATAAGATTTTTAGAAATTCAGTTTGGTCGTCTGCTGTGTCCTATCTGTATTGAATAAGCTCTTAGAATTTCCTCTTTATCTCCATATACCTCTTTAATTTTCTTATCTTTAATAACTAAAGTAAAATTTGGTCCTTTAACAAGTAATCAGATTTGCTTGATTCTTGATTTGACCTGCGACCTCTTTAAGCAAAACTTGTTAGAAAGTGAGTTAGAGTGTGGCTCATTAGTCTGGAGACTGTGAGGGATGTTACAGCTGCTGTAGCGAGACAAGCAGGCTTTGTCTGCATTGAATCGCAGCAGAGTCTCATGCTCTTCCTTGCTCTGTATTTAGCACTTCATCTTTATCTAATCTTTAACAAAGCAGAGTCTGTGCAGGCAGTCTGTGGTAAGCATAGTGAATCAGCCTATCCTTCTGGAGGGTGGCAGCGGTGAAGAATGTCTAAATATTTATTTCAAATATAATCTATCCTATAGTCCTCCACATCCAAAAATTTTCCAGTTTAAAATATCTGTGACCCTATAAATCACATGGCTTTTGTTATAAGAGACCAACTTATTGGGCTCAAGTGTCACGATCACTGCCAATCTGGTGCAAACCACACAGCTGGCCCTCCTCGGGATAACACAGAGACGGAAGACTGCTGTGAGCAGGATTGTCACATATGATTGTGCATAGCGGTGGGGGTCCCCGGTGGCGCGGATGGCTATGAATGGAGGTGCAGTAGATTGAAGGGACTAAGTTTTCTACAGTAACAAATAGTCCCAAAGTCTAAGTAAGTGGCTCAACACAACAAAAGTTGTTTGCTTGTGCCAAATGTCCAGCGCGGGTCAGCAGGGGGATCCAGGGGGAGCTAATCCATCTCATCATGTGCTTTTACAATTTCCTCAGCAGGGAGAAGAAAATATAGGGAATCATACACTGGCCCTTAAAGCCTCTGATTGCAAGTGACATGTCATTTATGTTTCTATTTCCTTGGCCAAAGCAAGTCACATGTTCACACCTAATTACAAAGGAGGCAAAGAAGTGCGATCTTACCACATATCCAGAAGGAGAAGAGAATGGGAATACTTGGAACAATCCTCATGGCTACCACCACGGTCCCATTTGGAAGGGCTCAGTGCCACCTTTGTGTTCTAGTAGTTCTCAACTGAGATCAGGAAAAATGATTTTCACATTTATATGTCTGGTAACCACCTCTTAACTCAAGCACCTTATTTCCAGACATAGGTTTTATGGACAATTATCTAGAAAGAAAAGCAGTAAGTTCTAACTCTTCCAGCAGGTTCACTATATTTTCATGTTTAAACTATAGAATTCCATAAAACACAGACACCATCATTGAGAAATAGCATAAGGGAGAGACTGATTCTCAGAGGCTTCAGAAATAAAACATGCCTCCAGGTAGTGGACACTAACTAATTGTCTGAAGGGCCTCCTCTTTCTGAGTACTGCCCTTCCTTCCCACATTCGAGTCACATATTGAAGGTAGTGAGAATCTGGCAGCCATTCTGTTCAACATGACCCTCTCTCCAAGACAGAGCATACCGAGTCAGAATGGACATCTGACCAAAGCTGGGCCACAGTCTCTTTCCTAGAAATTTGGTGTTTGGACTAATATAACACTAACAGGAAACAAGAACTTTGGCTAATTGTTCTGGGTTATCTGTTGATTGGAGAGATAACTGAGACAGTTAGCGCTCACTAACTATCCATGTGATCCTCTCCATTTCCCAGTTTCCCCTGCAGTTAGATTGAGGCCATGGGACTAAGTTCTGGCCAATGGGAAATGGACAGAAGTGATATAAGCCATTTTGGGGGCTTCACTGTTGAAAACAACCCTCGTATCACTCCACTTTGTTTCCCCACCACAGTGACCTTGGAGGCCACATGTTAAAGATGATGCAGCTGTAAGATGGAGAAAGGCTACCCATCCCATAGAAAATTATGCCATGAGTGAGGAAAAAAAATCTTTATAGCTTAGGATTTCTTTCTTTCTTCAGCAAAGCCTAGACTATCCTGACTAACATAGAACCAACACAGGAGTGGTCTCATTCGGCCAGGAAGTAAAGAAAAGCTGACCTGCGAAGGGGGAGAAAAATGATGTACACAAGTAGAGGGGAGCACAGTTGAGAAAAAGAGTCACTGGGTCATTCTAATTCCTGGTTCCAATCTCTTCTTGAGGGTAAATCACAATTTTATCCTTGGCTTCTGTGATCCCCTTGTCTCCTTATTACAGTAAATCTTCTGGTTTTATTAAGCTTCTACCAAAGAGTTTCTGTCCTTTGCAACCAAAAACAGTTATAACTAATACCTCTCATATCTCATTGCTTCAGGTTATGCTTTACTCATTCTACAATGAAAACAACTAATGTAGTATAGATAACAGAGAGGTCTTGTGTTTGAAGCACTACACTGTTATGAATAAAAGATTTTATTCAAGTTAACAAGTTAATAGGTATTGTTCTGACTTAGATTTCTAATTCTTTCATTCCAGAAATGCCAAGAACTACAGCATTAATCTTGTCCAGATGTAATCCACAGTATAGTCAACCCTTAAGACACAATTCCAAAACTACAGATCTTGTTTATTGATCCAAAATTTAAACAGTGGTGGGCAATCTCTTCAGTTTTATTGGTTACAAATGGCCAGCTGACAAGTTACTCAACTTCTGCAATTAGAGTAAAATTCTAGGGCTATCAAGAAAGGGTTGCTTGTTCAAGAAGAACAGCTAAGGAATTGATTGGCTCTTCAGAACCTGTGCCAACTTCCTTTCTGCAGGTGGGCTGGATAGTGGATACTTTTTATAAAAGGAAAGCCATCATCTTAGGAAGAAAAACTCTTTCTCTGCCATGAACAGGCTGAATGCAATCACAGAAACTGCAGACAAAAGAGCTTTTGATGACAGATACTGCTGATGCCTGATGCCTTCAAAGGCATTCCAGGAAAGGTGAAGGAATAATTATGATTAACAATAACTCATGCTTCTTCCAGGATGTTACTCATTGGACCAATGGATCACTTGAGAAATATGTCAGTGAGTTAAGCTCATATTTAATTTGGCAAAAAGATCCCAGGTCCCCAGGTTCTTTGCACTGAACTGAGTAAACCCCAAATGGATACATACTGGGGGAGAAGTAAAGGCAGGAGAGCTTGATAATAAAAAACAGAATTTGCTCCTTCAGTCTCCCCATCCACCACCTCGTGCCATATATCTGAGCAAAATGAAATTATCAAGGCCAATGAAGAAAATCTTAAGCACACCCTTCAGAAGGATAAAGGACCCAGATGATAGAGAAAGGCAGGAACACCAGTAGGAAGTCTAATAACTCACCAAGTATCTGAAACAACATGAACTTATAAGTTTGTATTGCAACTTATACAATAATGGTGTCAAAAAAATGGAGGTTGGACTGAATGGTGTAAGATCTTATTTAAAATTCCATGATGAAAGGACTATGTGGACTGGTGTAGCTCAAGGGCCAAATGTGGCCATTGATTAAATTTATCCTATGATAATGGCATTGACATTCATTGTTTTATTTTATTTCTTACTGTATCACGTATTCAGAAGAGTTTATTAAAATATAGACCCAGTTTAAAGAAGAATAAAAACCCAATACCCATCTACTCACCACCTTGCCTAGTTTAAGAATAAAATATTAACAGTACCTTATCAGATCCCTGCACCTACCCCAGTTGCATCCTCCTCTGCCTACTCCCCCTCAGTAGCCACCCAGAGTTTACTACTACTTTGTACTTTGTGTTAGTCATTCCTGCTTTCTTTATGGTCTTACCACCAATATTTATATACCCAAACAACACACTGTTTAGTTTTGAAAATTCTGCAGCTACATAAAGACAGACCAAAGTTACACTATTAATCGAAAACTCAAGGATGCATGCAACAGAATCCCTTGATGTGAACTTCCTTGAGAGTTCATAAGAGCCCTTTCTGAGCAAGTCAGTGGGCAAGGTAGTAAGCTAGTCTTAGTAAACTCTGCAGAGTCAGGGCATCTGGCAAGGCCACCAGGTGAGCATGGTGTTGGAGTCAGGCAGAAATATGGTCAGAGGGTATGAGATGGACTATTTTCTACCTTATCCCCAGCTCTCAGATATAGGTTTAAGCAGAAGGTTTGATGAGATGAAATGAATGTCTTCAGCTGATTCAGGCAGCAGGGCATGGAAAACAGAGCAGGAACTTCATCAACAAATGGTCATGACACAGATAAGAATCTGGGCAAGGTTCATTCAAGCCTTCTGTCCTCAGGTTGAAAAAGAGGGTTAAACAGCAGTGGAAACTTTTATGACAGCCACCAGCATGTCTGTCTCTTGAATTGCATGCTCCTGTCTGGGAGAATTGTCCTCTATGTCTGTTGACAGCTATCCTGGAATCTCCCTTCTCTGTCCTCATGGGAATTCCCTTTGCCTTTCTCCTGAGTTGGATCAACTGTTTCCTGTATCCAGGACTGGAATGCTTAATTTGTGGGGCCTGGTGAAAAATGAAAATGCAGAGTCTCTTGTTTGAAAAATTATTAAGAATTTCAAGATGGCAACAGCAGAGCATTAAACCAAGTATGGGGCTCTTGGGACTTCTCTGGTGGTCCAGTGGTTAAGACCACTCCTTCCAATGCAGGGGGTGTGGGTTTGATCCCTGGTGAGGAGGCTAAGATCCCACATGCCTTGTGGCCAAAAAACCAAAACATAAAACAGAAGCAATATTGTAACAAATTCAATAAAGACTTTAAAAATGGTCCACATCAAAAAAATCTTAAAAAACACAAAAGTATGGGGTCCTTCTCTCTCTCTCTCTTTTTTTTTTTTTTGCTATGCCATGCAGCTTGTGGGATCATAGTTCCCTGACCAGGAATTGAACCTGGGCCGCAGCAGTGAAAGCCTGAAATCCTAACCACTAGGCCACCAGGGAACTTCCATGGGGCCCTTCTCTTTGTGGGACCTTGTGCAACTGTATGGGTTGATGCCCAGAAGGCCAGCCCTGCCTATATCCCATGTCTTCCTCTTTCCTGGTTTACTCTCTTGTTTTAGTAGAGCACATTCCCCAGGAATCTTTTGAGAGAGTGTGTATGGGAAATAAGTTTTCGAGATTTCAATGTCTGAAAATGTCTTTGTTCTATCCTCATACTTGAACGTAAGCCACTTTATCGTGCAACACTGTACTCTGAACGTTGCTCCTTGGAGTTGAGCAACGCAGTAGCCCTGCATGATTGATGGTTTGGCTGTGTATAAAATTCTAGGTTGGAAACAATTTTCCTTCCAGAACTTTAAAGGTATTGCTCCATTGCCTTATTTATAGTGGTACTGTGAGGAGGTCTGAAGGTATTTAAGATTCTTAATTTATGTGACCTGTTTATTCCTCTCTAGAAACTGATGTAAATTCTCTTAGCTCCAGAGTTCTGAAATTTTAGTGTACCCTTGTGAGGTTCTACCTTCATCCACTGTGTTTAGGACTCTATAGGCCCTTTTGATCTGACAACTCATGTTCTTCAGTTCTGAGAAATTTTCTTGAATTATTTCATTGGTGATTTTCTCTGCTCCATTTATTTACATTGTTCTTTCTTTCTGGACCTCTTATTATATATATATATATATATATAATTTCATGATTATGTTTTTAATTTCTAATATATCTTTTTTGTTCTGTAAGTGATCCTTTCTTATAGCAACCTATTCTTGTTTCATGTATGCAGTGTTGTCTATTCTCTGAGGATAAAGGAAGTCTTGTTTGTTTGTTTGTTTTTCTCCCTGCTTAGCTGCTGTTGCTCCATGTTGCCTTTTTCTTGTATTTATTGGGTCTCTATCATTTTCTTTGGGGACTGTCCTCAGTTATTTGGTAATCCTTATTTTTCTGCTCTTGATTAATATTGGAGAACTAAAAAACTGATTAAAAGCACTGAACAAGTCAGCAGGGCTTGCTGGCTTTGAATTTTAAGGTGACCTGGGTGAGCTGTTTCTTGGGGGACCTTTGAAGTCAGCATTCTTACATTTTCTTTGTGTTTTGGTCAGATTCGCAGAGAAGAATTTTTCAGTCTCCTGCCTGACGGATGAAAGTCTGGCTGAGAAACAGGTGAGGGAAGAGGTCTGGAGAATCAGAACATATGAGTTCATTTTCCCCCCGAGTAAGAAGCACTGCTCTCAACTGTGCCTGGCATCCCTCAATCCAGGACCATTTACTTAACTTTCTACAGAAACAAAACCTCCAGCTTTCTCTCAGGATATGGAAGGGACAATTACTTGATGCCATGAAGGGGGGGAAAGGCAGCTAGAAATCTAATTGCTTCTCAAGTAGTTTTTCTTCCTTATTTAAGATCTCTCCTTTATCCCAGTCCTAGGTGTACCTGATGCTGCCAATTCTTGAACATTTTGAGGATCCTGTGGTTTGAAGCCAGCTTTCTCGGACGTGTTACCACTTGTCCATATGCTTTCCAGCTTCCAAAATTTCATTGCTGTTACCAACTTTCCTATTTTTCCCTGTATTTGTGTCTATGTCTTTTGTAAAAACTCTCTTTAATGTGGTTTTAGGGTAGGTACTTCATGAGGAGGTGAGGTTAGATACATTCAGTCCTCCCTAACTGCAAGCTCCACATCCATGGCTTCAACCAACTGTGGATCAAAAATATTTGAAAAATAATTCCAGAAAGTCCCAAAAAGCAAAACGAATTTGCTGCGCAGTGGCAATTATTTATATAGCATTTACTTTGTATTTACAACTATTTATGTAGCATTTACATTGTATGAGGTATTATAAGTAATCTAGAGATGATTTAAAGTATACAGAAGGATTGTGTAGGTTATATGCAAATACTACGCCATTTTATATAAGAGATTTAAACATCCAAGGGTTTTGGTATCTGCAGGGGTCCAGGACCAATCCTCCACTGATAGTGAGAGATGCCTATACATACATTCAGTCCACCATCTAAACTCAGAACCCCATTGGCTTTCTTTAAACAGCTTTTTAGAACTTGTGTACCTTTTTTTACTTACTCAAATGTACTGATGATGGAGCCAGTGCATTGGCATGGCAGTGAGATCTAACCTTCAAATCCTAGCCATGGCTTCTGCTAATGGCTTGATGTGGGAAACATCTATGGAATTATCTGCTCAGTCAGTACTCCTTCCTCTTCTCTAGCAGCCCCTCAGCTTGGCCACCTCAGGAGTTGACATGTGCTAACATGATCTCACACGCAGGCTAGAGTTGATTGGCTTAGGGAAAGCCATTATCCAAGTTGGACCAATGACTCTTTTCTCTGGGATTCTTGGATATCAGCCAGAGAAAACATTGTTGGTGACAAACTCTAAGATGTAAATTCCTTCTCTCCTGCCTCCCAAGTTTTGTTATGGGTCAAGGTTACCTGCATCATTCTTTCTTCAAGGTGTATCTCTTTGAGTGTTCCTCAAGACCCCCTCTCCCCACCTGACAATAGATACGCAACCCAACCTGTTCATCAGACAGATCTAAATTCTAGCTTTTGAGTTTAGATTAAAACGGAAATCTCCTCCCACTACATCCATTTTCTCATAACCATATAAATACTTCTTCAAAAATACTTAACAAAAATAATTTGGTTTTTCCCTCAGCCCCTTCCAGAGAACTGACATACATCAAGGCTAAGGTGACAGAAGGGGGCCTTTGATAATGCAATTCAAGCATATACATAAGGGGATATACTAAAAGGAGGTTAATCTGAGCGCTGTGAGAAGTCAAATTGCTTTGCTTTCCACCATTGCAATCCAAAGCCCCTTCCTCCTGCATATCCTCCCATAGCTCCAGCATGCAGCAGGATCCCACTGAAGAAAGGGAACTCCGGAGAGAGATTAGTGAGGGGGCAAGTGGGAGTTCAGAGCTCTCATATTCTATAATGCTGATGATTTAGGAGATAACGTACATTTTCCCCCCGAAGGAAGTAGGGTTTAAAAGTATTTTAATATTAAAATGCAAATTTCACCAGTGATAAAACTTTTCCCTCGGGAAACTCTTAGTGGAGTAGAAAAGGTATTGACTTTGGATCCAAAGACTTTTGAGATCTATATTCAAATGCTGTAACTTGGGCAAGTTATTTGATCTCTCTTGCCTCAGTTTCTTCATATGAGAAACAGGGATTGAAGGCATGGGGATTTAAAAAGACACAGTTGAAAAGGTGCCTGGCATGTGGTTACACTCTCTAAATGTACATTCTTCCCCATTTTCCTCATTTGCTACCAAGAGCACTAAGATAGCAGAGCTTGTCCTGTACAGTAAATATTCCCAAGAGTGTTTAAGGAGGAAACATCAGCAAAGGCAAAAATGCTCTAACAGAAAGAGGCCTGGGGGAATCTTTGAGAAGGGGACTCCTTACAGATTTGTATTTGAAAAGGGAAAAGTAACTAATAAGCCCCATATTTGTCAGGCATGGTGGAGGGAAGTTTAACTTGGACTTTTTTTCCCCAACACATTTATTTTAACCATTAAGCTCCTGATCCCAATGCATTTGAAAAACAACACGCACAAAATACCAATATTAGTTTGGTAACACTTTCTGAGTCATTGATTCCTTTGATACTTTTCCCCCCAAAAATGCATGTGTGTATTTGTACTCACACAACTACACTTTGGGGTAGTCACTCCATTCTCTGAAACAATAAACTCTGACCTACAAAAGTACTTTGACTTCATTGTGGTCCTTCCCCTCCTCTACACCCCACACCACCTGCTGCCAAGAGGAGACTGGCAAGTGGCACTGGGCTCCGGGAAGGCTGGATGTCAGCAGGACACCTGGGGATGGAGTCGGCGGCGGGGATGGGCGGAGGTGTCAGGGCAGCGCGCCATCCGGCTGTTTCCGTTCCGATGTGTCAGGAGAGCGGTGGCAGCAGAAGCGGAAAGGAGAGCAGAAGCAGAGCGGCAGCAGCAGAAGCCCACGACAGTCAGCGCTCAGCGACTCCCTCACAAGGCGTGGGCGGTGCCTCCCAGCAGGCGGCGCCCACGTGGGAGAGGAGCGGAGAGGGAGCAGGGTGAACCCTGCCCTTTAGGAGCACTGCCAGAGAACAGTCACTGTAAGTCCCAGGCGCGGCGACAAGAATTTTCGCTAGAATCTGGGTGATTTTCTCCCTCCTCAGTGAGAAGCGTCCTGCCACGCCCAGCCTAGGGGTGTCAAGGGGTGAGCAGGGACAGAAAAGCAGCTGAGACCCCGCGTGTTTGTCAGGCATGATGGAGGGAGGTTTAATATGGGCTTTATTTTAAACCAGGAAGTCCCTGATCCCAGTGCATTTGAAATATAACCGTCACAAAACACCGCTATTAATTTAGTAACATTCTTTGAGTCACTGATTTCTTTGACATCTGCTCCATGGTGGGCAGGACCCACAGAGCCAGCGGACCGGCTGCAGGGGATGGGACTCTGCTTAACCAAGCGACCTGGAATTACTGTAAACTGCGCACCCGCAGGGCGGGGCCGATTGGCAGGCTGGGCCAGCAACTCCGAAGCCTTATGAGGGTAGGTTGGAGGTCTAGACGCCGCCCTCCCAGAGTCAGGAGCTGAGCTCGGCTTCTGGGCTCCAGGGCGGGGATGGGTGGCGAGGGGCCTGCCGCACTCCCTGCGACGTGGGTGTTGAGGGCCAGGTGGGGCATCCCTCCGCGCGGTAACCCCCATCCCCAGATCTAAAGGGAGAACGCAAAACAAACAGACCAAAAAAAAAAAAAAAAAAAACCGGGGAGAACACAGACCAGCTAATAATTCTGTGAACTATTCAATGTACAAAGGCCTAAAACAGACACCTCAGGCTGCTTGCACTAATAAATAACAACTGCATCCCTAAGTCCTGTTGGGGGTACAGAGTGTAATATTTAAAAACAAGATAAAAAGAAAGCCACACTTGGTCCTTAACATTAACTTGCCTTCCCTCATTTTACCCTCCCACCCATGGAAGTGGGTGTTTTTACCTCCACTTTTACTTACAATGGAAGAAACTGGCGCTGAGGGGTTGCTCAAGGTCACACAGTTAATAATTGACAGAATCAAGATCTAAACTAGGGACTTCCCTGGTGGCACAGTGGTTAAGAATCCACCTGCCAGTGCAGGGACACGGGTTCGAGCCCTGGTCTGGGAAGATTCCACATGCCGCGAAGCAACTAAGCCCGTGCGCCACAACTCCTGAGCCTGCGCTCTAGAGCCCGCGAGCTACAACTACTGAAGCCTGTGCGCCCTGGAGCCTGAGTGCCGCAACTACTCAAGCACGAGTGCCTAGAGCCTGTGCTCCTCAACAAGAGAAGCCACTACACTGAGAAGCCCACGCACCACAACCAGAGAAAGCCCACGCACAGCAACAAAGACCCAACACAGCCAAAAAACCCCACAAGATCTGAACTAGGTCTGACCCCAAAAGAGTGTCCTTAGTCGGTGCTGCATTCCCTCCTCAGAGATGAGGCAGATATACTTCATCACCCTTAGCGAAAAGAATGAGCCCCTCTCCAAATAAAGATGCCACTGCCAAGGTACCTGGGAAAACTATTGCCTTTCCTTATTTTCTGACCAAAGGATGTCTTTGCTTTGAGCTACTTACACCCTCCCCCTTATGAGATGGCTTGATGGATTAAACATTGCAGTCTATGATACTCAATTTTCTTTTTCTTTTTTGAATCTAAATGGACCTATGATATGGACCTAACTAAGCCCGTGTTCAGACCAAATGATCCAGCCTGGCATTACTGACAAATGATGCACAGTCTCTTCCAATAAATACAGGATTTTAAACTACCTTGGTCATTTAACCGTTAATTATCCAACCAGTCTACAGATATTTAATGAGTATCTCTGCCTTTCCCCATGCCAATCGACTTTTTCCTCTGCCAGCTATTTTTTTTTCAAACACGGTTAAGATACAGTTTCTCCTTTGCTTAAAAACCCTCAGTGATTTCCCACCATCTACAGGATGAAGACAAGTCTTGTCTCAAGAGCCTCCTGACTGTCCCTGCAGCTCTTAAGTTTGGAGTAGAGACAAAGTAAAACTCCAAAGTAGAGCCAAGTGTTTTTTATAGCCGCAAGAGTACTAATTCTTGTCCTCAGATCCTATGTGAGAATAATCAGAGTATAAAGTATAAATAGTAAATCAAATCCTTCACTCCTCAGCCCTAGAGAGTTTCTAACAAGGAAATGTGGGCTGCTCAGAGTGAGGGATTCAGAATTTGTCTCTTTCTTTATAACCTATTCCTATCGCTTTTGAAAAATAAGCCCAGGAAGCTTTGGAAAAAAGTTAACTGGAAATAGAAAAAACAGGACCAAAGCAAAAAGGAAATGTAAATATTCTAGGTTTAAAGGTCAATGTCATTGCTGGGTTCATGCTTCAAAGTTTACTCTGGATTTCCTGGTAGCTAGGGAAAGAAGGAAAGAAGGGTACATTATTTGAATTTTGTTGATATAAAAGAGAAAACTTACCAAGTCTTGAAACAAGCAATTATTTTTTGTTGCTGTTTTTATCTTTGTCTTCATTGTTTTTTTAATTATAAAATTAGTGCATGTCTTTTGTAAACAATCCAAATAACACAAACAATAAAAAGTGTATGCCCCCTTACTTCCATTACCCTTCTCAAGAAATAAACCCTAAACCCTGAAACTAACCATTTATTTCTGGAGTTCTTTTGTTTTTGCAATCAGAAGTACTTACACAGCTTTCATAGAATATGGGGGGTTTTGTTTGCTTGCTTTAAAAATATACATGTATCATATTAACTACGTTCTTTTGTAACTTGCATTTTCACTTAGTGTATGAGGGACATCCTTCTATATCTATATCTATATCTATCTATATACATCTACCTCTTTCATTTTAATGAGAATAATATTCCATTATATGAAGGTAGCATAATTTATTTAACCATTCCTCTATTTAACTTGTTTCTGATTTGATAGTCTTATAAATAATGAGCATCCTTGTACATACACTTTTGGGCAGATGTATAAGTATTTCTGTAGGAAACATTTCCTTAGTGGAACCTGAGGGATCACCTGGCTCATACATTTAAAATTTTGATGAATTGTCTTAAAAAAAAGACTGTACCAATCTATACTCTCAGCAACAGTGTTTGAGAGTGCCCATTTCCCTGTTCCCTTGCCAATACTAGTATACTATAGATAGTATCGACGTTTTTCACTTTCTGGCACAAACTTCTAAATGGAATTTCTTCTGGCAAGGTCAGTATAATTTAATAAAGAAAGGAGACCAATGATACAGTCTCATTTCTCTTGTTCTAGGGTGTTGGTTTTCAGGCTGTGCTCTGTGGATCCCCACAAATTCTAAGGGATGGGCGTGGGAGAGCACAAAAGGAAAAGACTGCTACCCTCTCAACCAGGGCAACTGAGTTTTTTCTGTTTACCTGTTGCACTTTGGGATAAGACTTTATTTGAAGATAAGATTCCATTGTTAAAAACAAGTTTGCAAACCACAGGTCTGGGCCTTGTTTCTTATTGAACCATTAGCAACTTGAAGAAGAATTGAAAGTGGGTTCCTTCAAACCCACAGTGAATCTCCAACTGTAGCCAAAATATTATCACTTATAAATTATGTGCACGTGTGAGTGTCTGCTAATGGCTTTGTTCATGCTGGGTGTCACCCTATAATGCCCAGCTGCTATCCTACAACCAATCCTAAAACACCATTCCTTCCAAGATTTGGATTAAAATTTCCCTTCTCTAACTACCCACCCCACCTCGAAACACACACATGCACCACTTGTGTGATCATATCCCTGTTTGTCTGTGGAAACTGGATGTCAGCTGAGGCTTCATTCCCTGGAGACCCGGGTACAAGTCCATGGCCCACAATCCTCTATGATTTCTGTGAGCTCTTCTGAGCCTTGGGTTCTCAGGCCTACTCTGCCTCCCTTCCAGGTGCTCTCTGAGATCCATACTGTGAAACTTAGCTCCTTCTTTGGCAGTCACACACACACAAACAACAACAATAAACTACTCCTTTGCACACAGCATTCCTGAGAAGAGTCATATTTACATAGATAGCACCCTGGGAAGGAAGGTCAGAGAAAGAGGGCTTTGAGTCACAAGGATACAAACAATTTCAAAATGACATGTTGAGCATCCTGTGACCTTTCATGGCCTGACAACAGCCTGTCTTTTTCTTACTGGCTCCTCTCTTCTCTCTTTCCATTCTTTATCTTCCCCTACTTCCCTCCCCTACCCCCAGACTGAATCAAGAACCTTGAAGTATTTTCCTCTATGAAGCATTGCAATTCAGCTTTTTCTAGCTTTTACCCTCAAACTCCCATGACCAATCTCTTCCTAGTGCTCATCTCACTAAATTATTCCATTGGGTAGAATGGCAGTTTTCTTTAAAAACAGCAATAGAAATATTGTTGTTTTTTTCTCTACACCCCTGCTATTTCTTCCTAACTGAAACACTGTCATTGTATTGCTTTTGTCCTCTTATTATTTTATATATCTGGGCCTTCCAACCAAATGTTAAGCAGTCCACAGACAAGAACTCTGCTTTTTGTACTTTTTAAATGCCCAGTCTCTGACATCTGCCTCACAAGTGCATGATGAATGAAACAACCACTAATTACATAATTAAAAGAAGAGTAAATGATAAATGAATATAAGAAGACCCCTGGATATTTTGAAAGGTGTGGCAGATATCTCCTTGCAAAGGCCATAAAATTAGTAATTCTTAGAAAGTTCATTTAAAACATTTAGACATATTTTCAACTTTTATTTATCTTTTAGGAGATCCATAATGTAAGCTTATCCTACTCAAAATATCCACTACTTCACATTTCTTTTTTATGTTGGCCTTTTCTCTTCTAAACTTTCTTTCCTACTTCTCCTATGAGCTAGATGTTATTTTTGTTTATTCCCTTCCCACCTGGCCAGATAGGAAGGAAGCAGAGATGATTATCTATATCAATACAATATCTCCTCTTGCTGGGATCCCAAGAATAAAGAATACTATATAAAGCAGCATGCTATGTAAACCAAGGCTTAGAACATCCTGTAGTGAACCATCGTAAAATATCACTTGAAATTCCTACAGGATCTTCTGCCTGCTGTGTTTAATTCCTAAATCTCATGTTATTAAAAAAAAAAGTCTGTTTGCTCTTTCATCAACACTCACATTACAGAATTTTTTTCATCAAAACTGGCTTAGTTTGGAGTGAGGAAGCAGGAACATATGACAAGTTAGAATTTCTTATATTTGACCCTTTGCTATAAATTTAAGCCCGTGAATAGCTCAAAGCTCAGACACTGGGACCAATTCCATTGTGGATATATATAATTTTATACAGAAAGCATAGACTCTGTCCTATTCTGTTTGTCTGTATAACAGAATTTTTGACAATACATTCAAGTGAAAAAAGTTTTGCCCAATTATATGCTGCCTACAAGATGCAGATTTAAGGACACACATAGGCTCAAAGTGAAGGGATATAAGAAGTTAGTCCATTTAAGTCAAAGTCAAAAGAAAGCAGGTGAACTATATTTATATCAGACAAAATAGACTTTAAGCCAAAAATGGTAACAAGAGACAAAGAAGGTCATTATATAATTATAAGTGGTCATTCATTAAGAAGATATAATAATTGTAAATATATACACATCCAACATTGGAGCACCTCAATATATTAAGCAAATAATAACAGCTCTGAAGGGAGAAATTGACAACAATACAATTATAGTAGGGGACTTCAATAACCTCACTTTCAGCAATGGATAGATCCTCCAGACAAAAGCAACAAGGAAATGTTGGACTTCAACCATACATTAGACCAAATGGACCTTATAGACATTTATAGAACATTCCATTCAACAGCAGCAGAATACACATTCTTCTCAAGTGCATGTGGAACATTCTCTAGGATAGATTATATGATAGGCCACAAAACAAGTCTTAGCAAATTTAAGAATACTGAAATCATACCAAGTATCTTTTCCTATCACAGTGGTATGAGACTAGAAATCAACAACAAAAGGAAAGTTCAAAAGTTTACAAATATGTGGAAACTAAACAACACACTCCTGAAAAACCAATGGGTCAAAGAAGAAATCAAAAGAGAAATTTTAAAAATCTTAAAACAAATGAAAATGGAAACACACACACCAAAACCTCTGGATGCTGCAAAAGCAGTTCTGAATGGAATTTATAGCAATAAATACATATATTAAGAAAATAGAAAGATCTCAAATAAACAACCTAACTTTACATTTCTAGGAACTAGACAAAGAAGAACAAACAAAGCTCAAAGTTAGCAGAAGGAAGGAAATTACAAAAATCAGAGCAGAAATAAATGAAATGGAGACCAGAAAAACAATAGAAAATATTAATAAAACTAGGAGCTGGTTTTTGGAAAAGATAAACAAAAAGCCTTTAGCTAGACTGACTAATAAAGAGAACTCAAATTACTAAAATCAGAAATGAAAGAGGAGACATTACAACTGATACCACAGAAATACATAGGATCATACAAGACTACCATGAACAACAATATGCCAACAAATTAGATAACCTAGAAGAAATGGATAAATTCCTAGAAACATACAACCAACCAAGGCTGAATCAGGAAGAAATAGAAAATCTGAGCAGACCAATAATGAGTAAGGAGATAGAATCCATAATCAAAAATCTTCCAACACAGAGAAGCCCAGTACCAGATGGCTTCACTGATGAATTCTGCCAACCATTTAAAGAATTAATACCAATCCTTCTCAAACTCTTCCAAAAAATTGAAGAGGAGGGAACAATTTCAAATTCATTTTAAGAGGCCAGCATTACCCTGATACCAAAGCCAGATAAGGACACTACAAGAAAAGAAAACTATAGACTGAAATCCCTGATGAATATAGATGCAAAATTTCTCAACAAAATATTAGCAAACTAAATTTAACAACACATTAAAAGGATCATACACCATGACCAAATGAGATTTATCCCTGGGATGCAAGAATGGTTCAGTATACACAAATCAAGAAATGTGATATACCACGTTAATAGAATAAAATATAAAAGTCATGTGATTATCTCAATAGATGCAGAAAAAGCATTTGACAAAATAAAACATCCTTTTGTGATAATAGCCCTCAAAAAATTGGACATAGAAGGAACATATATCAACATAGTAAAGCTACATACAACAAACCCATAGTTATCATCCTATTCAACAGTGGAAGATTGAAATATTTTTCTCTAAGATCAGAAACAAAACAAGGTTGCCCACTCTGACCACTCTTCATCAACATGGCACTGGAAGTTCTAGCTAGAGCAATTAGGCAAGACAAAGAAATAAAAGGCATCTAAATCGCAAAGGAAGAAGTAAAATTGCCATTATTTGCAGATGATATGATCTTATATATAGAAAATCCTAAAGACTCAATCAAAAACTGTTGGATCTGATCAGTGAATTCATTAAATTTTCAGGATATAAAAGCAACATATAGAAATCAGTTGTGTTTCTATACACTAACAACAAAATATCTGCAAAAAAATAAAGCTATCCCATTCACAATAGCATCAAATCAAGAAAATATTTATGAATAATTTAACCAAAAAAGTGAAAGAGCTATACAATGAAAACTGCAAGACTTCAGTGAAAGAAATTGAAGAAGATCCAAACAAATGGAAAGATATCCCTTGTTCATGGATCAGAAGAATACTGTTAAAATGTCCATGCTACTCAAAGCACTCTATAGATTCAACACAATCCATATCAAAATTCCAAGAGCATTCTTTACAGAAATAGAAAAAATAATCCTAAAATTTCTATAGAACCACATAAGACCCTGAATAGCCAAAGCAATCCTGAGACAGAATAAAACTGGAGGCATCATATGTCCTGTGTTCAAACTATACTACAAAGCTACAGTAATTAATACAGTATGGTACTGGCATAAAAATAGACACAGAGACCAATGGAATAGAACAGAGAGCCCAGAAATACACCCCAGCATATATGGCCAACTAATATTTGACAAGGGAGCCAAGAACACTCAGTGGAGAAAGGATAGTCTCTTCAACAAATGGTCTTGCGAAAACTGGATAACCATATTCAGAACAATGAAATTGGACCCATATTTTACACCACTCACAAAAATTAACTTGAAATGAATTAAAGAGTTAACCATAAGACCTGGTACTATAAAACTCCTAGAAGAAAACATAGGGAAGAAAGCTCCTTGACATTGGTCTTGGCAATGATTTTTTTAGATATGACACCAAAACATCAAGCAATAAAAGCAAAAATCAATAAATGGCACTACGTCAAATTAAAAAGCTTCTGCACAGCAGAAGAAACAAACAACAAATCAAAAGGCAACTTAATGAATGGAAGAAAATATTTGCAAACCATATATTGGATAAGGGGTTAATAACCAAAATATGTAAAGAACACATACATTTCAATAACGAAAACAAATAATCTGACTTTAAAATGGGCAGAGGAACTGAGTAGACATTTTTCCAAAGAAGAATGCAAATGGCCAAAAGGTACACAAAAGGATGCTCAGTATCACTAATCTTCAGCAAAATGCAAATAAAACCACAATGAAATATCACCTCACATCTGTTAGAATGGCTATCACCAAGAAGAAAATAGCAAGTGCTGATGAGGTTGTTGAGAAAAAAGAACCCTTGTGCACTGTTGGTGGGAATGTAAATTGGTTCATCCACTATGGAAAACAGTATGGCACTACCTCAAGAAATTAAAAATAGAACTATCATATGATCCAGCAATCCCACTTCTGGGTATATAGCTAAAGGAAATGAGAACAGGATATTGAAAAGATGTCTGCAGTCCCATGATCAATACAGCATTATTCATAATAGCCAAGTTATGGAAACAACCTAAGTGTTGGTCAACAGATGAATGGATAAAGAAGATGTGATCTGTTTGTCACATATCATACACACACACACACACACACACGCACGCACGCACGCACAATGGAATATTATTCAGTCATGAGAAAGAAGGAAACCCTGCCATTTGAGACAACATGGATGGACCTTGAGGGCATTATGCTAAGTGAGATAAGTCAGACAGAGAAAGACAAATACTGTATGATATCACTCATATGTGGAATCTAAAAAAGCTGAACTCGTTAAAAAAGAGAGTAGAATGGTATTTATCAGGAGGTGGGGGGTTGGGGAAATCGGGGAGATGTTGTTTAAGGATACAAACTTGAAACTAGTAGATAAATAAGTTCTGGGGTTCTAATGCACAGCATAGTGATTATAGCCAACAAGAGTGTATTATAAACTTCAAGGTTGCCAAGAGATTAGATCTTAATTGTTCTCACCACAAAAAAGAAATGATAATTACGTGATGTGATAGAGGTGTTAGCTAATGCTAAGATAGTAATCACATTGCTATATATAAATGTATCAAATCAACATCTTGTCCACCTTACACTTACACAATGCTATATGTCAATCATATCTCAATTTAAAAAAGAAAGAAAAAAGTTTCTATAATTCAGCAAACTTATTTGGTATCATATAAATAACAAAGAATGATCAAACCCAGAAAATATTATCCAGTTGCTCCTAAGTCTGGTGAAAAAGGCTGACCTGCTTACTTGTTGACATTCAGCTCTTATCTGCTATCATTCCAGCTGTCCATATAACTCAGTTATAGCAGAAAAAAAAGTTTTATAAACCAAAAACAACACACAAAAGAAAAAGAAGGCAAGCTTATAAATTATATGTGTGGGCAAAATGAGTTATTACTTTAAGTACTTACATTTTCTGTGGTTCTCACAGTAAATGTGACAAAGAGAAAAAGATTGAAGATGTAAGTGGAGTGACTTAAGCTATGTCTTAAGAGTCAGCCACACCTGGGTTTAAATCCTGGTTCTGCAACTAAGCAACTGTGACCTTGGGAAAGTTGCTTAACTTCTTTAAGTCTGTTTGCTCAGCTCTGAATTGAAAGTCATAATATCTTTCTCATAATTGCTACTGTGAAGACAAAATGCAAAAT
This sequence comes from Balaenoptera acutorostrata, assembly GCF_949987535.1. Taxonomy (NCBI): domain Eukaryota; kingdom Metazoa; phylum Chordata; class Mammalia; order Artiodactyla; family Balaenopteridae; genus Balaenoptera; species Balaenoptera acutorostrata. The sequence continues at coordinate 40,714,894 of NC_080075.1, forward strand.
ATGTACTTAATAAGTGTAGCTATTTTGTTGTAATTATTATCACAGAAGCTTTGCTATGTAGCACCTTGCCATCTAAATTAATTTTTGTATTTGTGTCTCCCTTTGAGCTTCTTCAAAACACTTTATATGCATCATTTTATTTGAATCTCATAACAAGTTGTAAGCTAGATATGACAGACATAATTAACCTCATTAGGAAACCAAGATCAATGCATTGCCTCAGTCATCCAGCATCTGATAGCGTCGGGACAAGAATCCACGTCTTATTCTTATCTTCAAGAACAATTCTCCAGTCTGTTCTCACACAGCAACCAGAGGGAGCTCTTTTTTTAAAAAGCATCATCTGATGATAATGTTATCCCCTGCCTTTTTGTCCCCTTCCCCTCCCCTTCTTCTCTCCCTCTCCCTCTTTTCTCCATCTCTATCTCTCTCTCCTTTTAAGTTTCTAGTTTGAGATTGGTCCAGAAAAAGAAAATTCTGACTCCAGCTCAACTGGGTGAATCTCTATACAGGACAGGAAAGCCTATAGTCCTATGACTCAGTCCAGATAAACACCAGAAAGAAAAAAGAACAGGTCAACAGTAACCTAACTGAAAAAGTGAATACTCATGAGTTTCTCTTGCCTCCTTCCTTCTACCTCATTCTCATTCTGCTCTGGAAAGATCAGAGGGCACTCCACTTAGAATGCCTCTGCTAGAAAACAGAAAGAGAAATACTGGGAGGGAATTTTTTGTGCAAAAACATTTATATTCACTTTCTTCTGAAAAATGTCATGGGCAGAAAGTATGAGAAGAAAATATAGAAATACATGAGGCATTGCAAATATACATCTAATATCCTAATACCAATTTGCTGTAGGTCAGTGATTCCTCAACTTTTTCAGAGTTGGAACATCATCCTTTATAAGTTTCATAATGTTTTTTAAATTAAATGCAATGAAAATCAATTCAAATAACAATGACAGCTCTTTAACTGATCTTGCAAGACCATCATTGCTCTATACTGCAATGGAAAAATTTAGATTTCAAAGTTTTTCCATTTCAGTATATATTCAGAAAACATAATTGTTTGTGACTGAGGACAGCATTTATCAGATCACTTTTATCCACAGAAGAAGAATGTAAGCATTTGTATTATGAGATACATTGTGATGTTGAGGGGGGAATTTCCCCTCAAAATCCATCTCCTCCTCTCCTCCTAACTTTGCCACTAATCCTTAAATTTCATTATTAAAGGTTAATTCCTTTAGGGAGGCAATATTGTTTTATACCAAGTTTTATCAGAACAAAGATATAATCAATTGTAAGATGTACCACTATTTTATGTGCCACTAAGAAAGAAAAACCAATGCCAATTATAATAAGACATCACCAATTGTAAGAGGCATCCCAATTTCGGAGACATTAAAATGTGAAAAATGTGAGTCTTAAACTCTATGAAATGAAGTAATTAAGAGCATGGACCTTAATATCAAACACATCTGGATGGACATCCTGTTTCTGCCACTGGATAGATGGCTTGCCTTGGGGAAATCACTTAACTTCTTTGAACCTCTTTCTTCTCCTCTGTGAAATTAAAATATTAATATACTCCTCTGTGGTTAGCAAGAATTACCTACAGCGAGATATAGAAATGTGCTTAGTGCAGAACCCAGCCCTTAGTTAGGGCTTCAAAATGAAAATTATTATTGTTATTAAGGAATTATCCTTTTAAATTAATTACCACTGGGGATAGTAGGGTATTAAGTTCCCACTGCCTCTGATTCCTGACTTTCAATGAGTTTGTGAGATCTGTGATAAAACAGATCTTCACAGATTGAAGCTTTTGATAAGACATTTGTTTGTGGGGGAGGAGATAAGTCCAGAATTGGGAAATGACTTAGGGAGGGAAGGCCGGGGGGTTGGGGAGCTGGATCACCAAGCCAAATAGTATTGTGTCTTCAAACTTTGGCTCAGGATTGCTTCTGGTTTTAACTTGATTCTACATTAAGAATATACTCATACCCTTGAAAACAATGTTAAGTGAAAGAAGCCAGTCAATAAAAGACCACATATTGTATATGATTCCATTTATATGAAATGTCCAAGAATAGGCAAATCCATAGAAACAGAAGTAGATTAGTGGTTTCCAGTGGCTGAGGGAAGGGGGATGGGGCGTGGTAGCTAAGGAGGATGGGTATTTAGGGTGATAAAATTAGATTGTAATGATGGTTGCATACCTCTTGAATATGCTACAAGCCATTGAACAGTATACTTTAAATGGGTGGATTTTATGATATGTGACTAAAACCTCAATAAAGACATTCAAAAAATAAAAAAAGAATACATTCCTATATCCTGCTATTTTGAAGTCTAAACTAAACTTAAAAAAATCACTTTACTTTTTAAACAATAGAAACAACTGAATACACTTAGAAAAAGAAATGTATCAATTTTACCTTAAATTACACATAAATCGATAAAACTCACAAAGTTCAGTTAAGGTTTTCACTTTATTTCCACCCACTACATGTAAAAATGGTCAATTCTAAACATAGTCTCCAATTGTGTGAACTTCAGAAGATTTAGTCACAGGGATAATGATTTAGCCTCTGTCATGAGCCGGCATGCATTGTGCACTGGGCATGCAAAGGAGCTTCTTATAATCAGGAGGGATATTCAAAATATTTAAAAACTAGATGGAGTCAGAAACTGAGTAACCAGAATGGATGCCAGCTGGAGGCCCCTTAGTTGGTGAAATTTGGAGGAGGCTGAGGGTCCAGGAGGAAGGGCCAGGGACATTGAAAGTGGTGGGATTGCAGAATGGGGGCACTCGGAAGCTCTAGCAGGGGCATTTTAATAAGTGATACAAAAGATTTCAATATTTTATCAACTAGTTAGAGCTGCTCCAGGGCATTTCTGGTATGCCAACAGGATGCTCACCTGGTTCTCCAAATGTGGCCTTAAAATCTTAGAAGTTTAGAGATGATCTCTTTTCCTCCTGACATTTTACAGATGAGAAAACCAAGGTTGAGGAAAGGTGAGTGGCTTGCTTACAACGCATGAATAGTAACAGAGTCAGAAAGAGGGTCCATGCTTCCAAAATCTCAATCCAGATTAGATAAGGTAGGGAAAGTGGGCAAAACATCCTCATAGCAAATTAACTTGCCCATTCATCATCTTTAACCATTTCCAAATCAAAGTTGCAATTTATTTCCTAGTTGTGTGCATAGCAAAAGCATATATATTCTTCATGAGAGTAAAAGACCTTGAATGTGGAAAACAAAGGGACAGTGGGTCCAGACTTCCAGGTAATTATTGTTAAATTATGTTAATGTGAAGCATCATGGTACACATGTAGCATTTCTCAACAGAAGCCATGCATCATTGCCAAAGCAAATTTGAAGAGAATAAATCAAAGGCATTTAAAATAAAATATATTGGCACATAACCTCATTTTGTAACTTTTGTCTTCCTAGTTATTAGAAAGAAAAGATTAGAAAAGAAATAACAAAAGCTAGGCAAAAATTATTGCACTCACCTTAAGTTTTATTTAGAGAATTGCCAATAGAATGATGCAGGAAAACTTTTTGGATGCATAGGGTTTTGTGTATATTGGGGAAGAGATTAGGATATTCATTCATTCATTCATATTTTAATAATAACTACTGATATGTGAATGGCCCTTCACAGTTTTAAAAGGGCTTTACTGGGAATTCCCTGGAGGTCCAGTAGTAAAAACTCGGGGCTTTCACTGCTGTGGGCCGGGGTTCAATCCCTGGTTGGGGAAATAAGATCCCGCAAGACATGCGGTGTGACCACACACACACACACACAAATTGCTTTCCTAAACATGTAGTAGAAGACTATTGACACAGGAAATATTTCGCAATATATTGCTAAGTAGAAACGCAGGCTACAAAAACATATGCAGTTAAAATGTTATTTTTGTTTAAAAGGAAGAGTGTGTGTGTGTGTGTGTACTCATACATATAAAAAAGATTGAAGACACTGAAATACTATCTATTCTCCTTGGTTGATAAAATGATGGGTACTTCTTTGGTATTTTCCTTTTTCTGTTTCTGTTTTCCAAGTTTCTTGTGCTAAACATGTATTAGTTTTTAAATCAAAAAAAAATTTTTTTAGGGCTTCTCTGGTGGCACAGTGGTTAAGAATCTGCCTGCTAATGCAGGGGACACGGGCTCAAGCCCTGGTCCAGGAAGATCCCACATACTGTGGAGCAACTAAGCCCGTGTGCCACAACTACTGAGCCTGCGCTCTAGAGCCTGTGAGCCACAATTACTGAGCCCGCGTGCCACAACTATTGAAGCCCACACGACTACAGCCTGTGCTCTGCAACAAGAGAAGCCACCACAGTGAGAAGCCTGCACACTGCAACGAAGAGTAGCCCCCACTCGCTGCAACTAGAGAAAGCCCGCACGCAGCAACGAAGACCCAGCGCAGCCAAAAATGAATGAATAAATAAATAAATAAATAAAGTTAAAAATTAAAATAAAATAAAATAAAATTTTAATTGCTTCCATCTAGGCCAACAGGCACTTGAAAAGATGTTCAACACCGCTAATATTAGAGAAATGCAGATCAAAACCACAATGAGATATCACCTCACACCAGTCAGAATGGCTATCATCAAAAAGTTTACAAAAAATAAAAGCTGGAGGGGGTGTAGAGAAAAGGGAACCCTCCTACACTGTTGGTGGGAATGTAAATTGATGCAGACACTATGGAAAACAGTATGAAGTTCCTTAAAAAACTAAAAATAGAGCTACCATGTGATCCAGCAATCCCACTCCTGGGCATATATCCAGAAAAGACGAAAACTCCAATTTGAAATACAATATATAGAATGGATAAATAACAAGGTCCTACTGTATAGCACAGGAAACTATATTCAATAGCCTGTGACAAATCACAATGGAAAAGAATATGAAAAAGAATGTATAAATATGTATAACTTTGCTGTACAGTGGTAATTAACACAGTATTGTAATTCAACTATACTTCAATAAAAAATAAATTAAAAAAATAAAAAATAAAAACACTTTGTTAGATTTAAAAAAAAAAAGAAAAGATACACGCACCCCAATGTTCATGGCCGCACTATTTACAATAGGCAAGACATGGAAGCAACCCAGGTGTCCATCAACAGACAACTGGCTTAAGAAAATGCACATATACAATGGTATATTACTCAGCCATAAAAAAAGAATGAAATATTGCCATTTGCAGCAACATGGATGGACCTAGAGGATATCATAGTAAGTGAAGTAAATCAGAGAAAGACAAATATAGTATTATATCACTTATATGTGGAATCTAAAAAATAATACAAATGAATCTATATACAAAAACAGAAACAGACTCACAGACATAGAAAACAAACTTACAGTTGCCAAAGGGGTAATGTGGAGGGGATAAATTAGCAGTATGGGATTAATAGATAGAAGCTACTACATATAAAACAGATAAGCAACAGAGATTTACTGTATAGCACAGGGAACTATATTCAATATCTTGTAATAAGCTATAAGTGCTTCCATCTATACTTTATATCCTTTGAGCCTCATGACAATCATGTGACATATAACAGCTCATTTGATAGAAGAGCATATTGAGTCTCAGAAGAACTGAGTGACCTGCTACTTGACAGGTAGCAAATATTAGAGCTTGGGTTTTCATCTTGGTCATTTGACTCTAAATCTTATGCTCTTTCCTCGACATCACAATGCTCAGTTCTCAGAGCTGGCTTATGTGATGGCTCAGGGTGGCACATTCAGAGCTATCTTTATGTTATCTTTGCAGCAGAGCATCTTCCACTCATTTGTACCTGTTAGTCATTCTGTAGAAACCAATTTTCCAATTAAACGAGTAGCTGTTCTGGAAGTGGCACCAAAGTCTTGAAGCAATTAAGCTCCCACAACAAATCCCTGCAGCTTATTCATTTGAGTAGCCTTTGTTCCAAAGCAGTACGCTACGCACCACTCTCAAATCTTAAAAGCTTCCTGGATTCTCTCCTGGACTTTGTCATCTATATTACATGCAATTTTCACTCCTATCAGTTTTTATGAGGTATGTGTTTTTCTGAGACCTTTTTCTTAAAAGCTACTTCTTGCTTCCTAATAGACACAGTTCCACTGTGAAAAAGCAAGGAGAGTTATGAGCAGGTAGAGCTATAGAGCTAAATGTGACCACAAGCTCTGCTGGAAGCTCTGAAAATTACCGCATTCCCTCGATACGTCACAAATGAGCTGGGAAGGCTGCTGCTGTTTGTTTTCTGGGCATAGAAAGAGTTCTCAGTCAACTGAGAGTCCCTGCCTTAGGATTTACTGAATACTGTTTTATTCCTTGACTTTTCACACAAATTTTACAGCATCAGGTAAATGTTCTGAACGAGTAACATTGTCCAGATCAGAAAGATTTGGAGTGGAAGCTCTATAACCATTTTGTGAGGCACAAAGGGAAGATGTAGGTTAAGCCAAAATCTTCTGGATTTTGTGTTCCTTTGCCAGATGAAACTATCTTCATCCTTCAGAGATTCGATGTGTGGTTCTGGGCCTAATAATGATGGTTTCTATGTGTTTATTTCTTTATTCTGCTTTTTAAAAACAACGCATATCTTTGGCCAGAGGAGAGGATGCTGATATCTAAGTAATATGACCCAGATATGTCTGGACTTCATAGGCAGCCCTGTCCTGGACTCACACACACCTTGAAGTAGGACTCAGCACTTCTATACTTCTCAACAAGAACAAATTCGACTCCCCTGAGACATTATGAGAAACACAGGTTTTATTATAGATTTTATAGAGAGATGCATGAAAGGGTTATATCAAGCACCAGATGGCAAACTTTCACAGAAACTCCTATTAAACATCTCCATGTGCCCCACAAAGTTCCCCTCGGCTACCTCTTCACCCTTTAATCTTGTCCACACATAGGCTTCAGTTTTCCCTGGTTCTGGATCTCACTGCCTTGTCCCTTAGCCCTGCCCTCCCCTTCTACCTCCTGCAAAATATAAATAAATAAAAAGTTTCCCATGCAGAACAAGTTAGTGAACTTTCTTAATCTTGCATCCTCATACCAATCACACTGTTCAGCAAAGAAGTTCTTTTGGAATCAGTTGGGTATTATAAATTGCAGGCAATTTTTCTCTGTCACAAATAGTGTTGGCCATCACTAATTATTAGGAAAATGCAACTCAAAACCACTCTATTACCTCACATCTGTAAGAATGACTATCACGAAAAAGACAAGAAGTAACAAATGCTGGCAAAAACATGGAGAAAAAGGAACTATTGAGCACTCTCAGTAGAAATGTAAACTGGTAAAGACATTATGGAAAACAGTATGGAGGTTCCTCAAAAAAAAAAAAAAAAAATAGAATTACCATATGATCCAGCAATTTCACTCCTGGGTTATATCCAAAGGAAACAAAATCAGTATCTCGAAGAAATATCTGCACCTCATGTTCATTGCAGCATTATTTACAATAGACAAAACACGGAAACAACCTAAGTGTCCATCGACAGATGAATGGATAAAGAAATTGTGGTATATATACACCCAATAAAATACTATTCTGCCATGAGAAAAAGGAAGTCTTGCTATTTGCAACAACATGGATGAAGCTTTGAGGGCATTATGCTAAATGAAACAAGTCAGAGAAAGACAAATACTGTATAATCTCACATATAGGTAGAATCCAAAAAACCAAACCCATAGAAACAAAGGTAAGATTTGTAATTGTCAAAGGTAGGGGGTGGGGAGTAGGTGGGGAGTGTAGTAGCAGGGGATGATGGAATTAGGTGAAGGTGGTCAAAAGGTACAAACTTCTAGTTATAGGATAAATAAGTTCTGAGGATATAATGTACAACGTGATGACGATAGTTAACAATACTGTATTGTATATTTGAAAGTTGCTAAGAGAGTGGATATTAAAAGTTCTCACCATAAGGAAAAAAGTTGTAACTATTTGAGTTGATGGATGTTAACTAATCTTATTGTGGTGATAATTTTGCAACATGTACATAAATCGAATAATTATGTTGTATACCTTAAACTTATGCAATGATATATGTCAGTTATATCTCAATAAAACTGGGGGGGAAAAGCAATAGTGTTGGCTTACCGTGCCAATTCCTTCTGAAAATGTGGGTCCAAGTTCCGAGGAGGTTTTCTTCAAGGGTATTTCAGTAAAAACTCGAGTCTCTCTTTAGCAGAGCCATCTAGTTGGGATGTGAAGAGACAGGGCTTGAGATGGGAGGAGCCTAAGGAATTTAAAGTGAAGAAAAGAGAAATTAAAATTTATTAACTATTGTGCTGGGTTCTTAACAGTCTTTATTTCACTGCATCTTCACAACTAAATTTTACAGATGAAGAAACTAAGGGCTTAGAGATGTTAAAATAAATTTGTAAAGTCTCATTGCTTCTAAGAAGCACAGCTAGGATGCTAAGCCAAGTCCATTTACTCCAAAGTCCAAGGTCTTTCCTTATACTCCATCACCTACCATGGGTTTTGGATTTCCAATATTTAGAAAGCTACCTCCTCTACCATCCCGTCAAGATCCTTGGCAGCTCAGGGGTGCATCTGTCCACAGAAAGCCATTTCCTCTCTTACTGACCTGGCCCAGGGACAGTTGGATTTAACAGCCTCTCCTGGCCCAGTCTCTCCTTGTCCCATTGCCAGTTCTATCCAAGCAGGCACATGAATCCCTGACATCTCATAAGAAGGTCAAAGTATTGGCATTGTTGGGAAAGGGATGATGGATGAACTTGAGTGCTGTAATGGGAAGGACCCTGAAACAAGATGTAGGCTACACAGACTATCACAGAATAAATCAGTGTGTTCTCCTATCTTTGATCTCTTTGGAAACAATGTCTGCATAAAATGAAGTGAAACAGGAAATAAAAGAGAATTCATGTTTGTGGACTGTTTCTCATAATGTCTCTCAAACATACAAAAGTAAACCTTTTTCTTTATTTTATATTGAATGATTTAGCAACTTGACATGAACAGATTTAGTCTTGCAGTATAAAATAGGACAGAACATATTTTAGTTCTTTCTGTCTTCTGCAAGATGCATTATATTTATATATCCAGGGCAGGCTGTATGTAGACCTACTTCAGCTGCCCACTCAATGCCTGATGTGTCATTGCTCAAGTTACTTCTTTTCTTTCTATCCTAATTTTGTTGACTATAAAAGGAAGAATGTAGACTAGATAACCCCCAGGTTTCCTTCCAGCCATGTGGTTTACAGAGTGGTGAACTCTGCAAAGAATGACTTCCCTTGTGGGAAACACTACCTCGCATTCTGTGAAGAATCTCAAACTCAATATATTTACCCACAATCATAGCTCCCTTAAGGTTAACCCCAAAAGTACAGGTAGAAAGGGGAATAAGGGACAGAATGTAAAGAAAGCTGAGTGGAAGGTGAAACTAAGCCTGAGGAAAATGTAATTGTCGGTTAACATGACTTTGCAGTTTTTTAGGTATGTGTGTGGATTCCACTTACTCTAGTTATTTATCTCCAAGTTATATTTATTATATATTATACATAATATTAACATTATACTACATTAAAGAGTAGACCATGTGGAATTCTTGATTTTGGTTTTTGGATTTTCAGAGAAATCACTTCAGAGATAGCCTTAGCTATTTGCCCACATGTATGTGGGTAGGGATTTTTCAATCATTAGCTGTTTGGATTTTAAACTTCTTCAGATATTTACAAAAATTACACATTGATATAGAAATCCACTGAGAATTAAAGGAGCCCTGTCTCCTGGTTATTTTTGTACAGTTACACATGAGATTTATTCCTGGATTAGTACAGAGAACTTTTTGACTAGACTGAGATAATCCCAGACAGCTTGTGAATATTGTCACTGACAGAAGGCAGGCCTGCATTTTGAAGACACTTGTCAGACTGTGACCTGTGCAGCATTTAACACTGTATCTCACTCGCTCATCCTTGAACCATTCTCTTCTCTTGATTTCTACGACACCAGATTCTCTTATTTTCCTTCTCTTTGTCCTCTTTTTCTTGGCCACCTTTCTAGGCCACCCTTCTTTTCACAACCTACTAGTCTACCTAGGAGCTGTTATTCACTCTGTTCTCAAGATGTTGATCACCACCTCTACCCTGATAAGTCCCACAGCTATATCTCTAGCCCAGACTGTGTCTTGACCTATACACCTAAACATCCAACTGCCTACTCAACATCTACACATGGATGGCCCATGGGGATCTCCAACTCATGTCCAGAATGAATCTCATCACCTTCCCTCTAAACCTGACCCTCTCCTCTGAGTTCCCTGTCTCCACAAATGACTTCACTATCCACTCAGTTGCCTGAGCCAGAAAATTGAATAGCATCCTTGATACTTCTTCTTCCTTCCATACGCAACACCCATCCCATCGATCATCAGACTCAGCGGAATCTAACTCTGCATCATCTCTGGAATCTGGCCACAGCTCTCCTCATGCACTTGTGCTCCCTTAACCCAGGGGACCCCCATCTCTCACTTGGAACACTCTAATAGCTTCTCCTCTGATTCCCCACTCTGCTCCTCTTCATTCCATTCTCCATTTTACAGCCAGAGTGAGCTTTTAAAAGAAGAAATCTAATCATTTTGCCCCACTGCTTCCCATAGCTCTTAAGTTTAAGTCCATACTCCTTAAGATAGCTTACAAGCCTTCCCTATATTGAACTCCACACTCCAGAGTTAACACATTTTTTTTTTTCAGTTCTTCCAGAGAGCCACAATGTCTCTCACCCACAGGCTTTTACAAGTCCCATCTCCTGAACACTCCTACTTCCCTACTTTTGCTTCATTAATACTCAGAAGCCTTTCTTGACTCCTTCCCGCCAACACACATACCTAGTTATCACAGTGCATTAACTGCCCATCTTTCTGCTAGACTACATGGTCCATGAGGGTAGGTACGCTGCCTATTCTTAGTTATATCCCAGCACCTAGCACACTGCCTAGCATATAGGAGACGTTCAATAGATATTTGTAGAATAAATGAATAAAAAATAAATGTGTCACTGCTTTGTACTAGCAGCAATATCAGTATCTTAAGCCTACTTTATTTGCATGCAGCGTAAGCTCACTATTGAATCCAAAAAAAAGGATTCTAGTTCTGTTTTCTTTTTTTAAACTTATCTTTAAGCAGTAGAACCCTTTTTTTTTTTCCAAATGAAATGTGTGTTAGAGCCCAATTTATATAAAGTGGATAAAAATAGAGCTGCATATATTGAAACTGGGCTGGGGAAGCATCATCTACTCACCCCTTTTGATCCTGAGGGATTTCTGCGGGACCCATTAGGACACTCAGAACTTAGTTTAAAAACCACTGATTGAACCAAATCCTACTGCAACTAGGCAGGGACATTAATATCACTTGAGACTTTGGTTTTTAAAATCTTCTGAGAAGCATCCACTAATAGAAGAAGGTGCTTGTTTATCTAAAGAAATGAGGAATCTAATATGAGACCAACAAGTAACTCTAGCTCAGCTTTTCTGATGATGCTTTTCTAACCCGGAATGAAAGGGTAAAGTACACTTTGAAAGATTTAGAGGCTCAAAGTACTTCAGGACATAGATTGACCACACTTTACCATGAACCTTGACATCTGGGGGGTGGTTCAGAGTGAGTGCAAACATAAGAGGATTTCCCTGATGGTGTTTTTGCTTTGGTTGGAGGCTGAGGTCAATCACACATGTAAAGTTCTAATCCTCATATGCAGGTGTTCTTTTCCTTATGTTGCTGATACTCAACATTGAAATCTAGGATTCTTTTCATTAGGAAATTTTTTCTCACAAACAGTGTTTTCTGCCAAAGGGAACCAACTTGCTCCAGACAGAACAGCATTTAGAAAAGCACAAGAAGGACATTTTTCAATAGGAAATCACATAAAATCATTTCAATAGGAAATGTTGCTTGGGCAGATGAGCCACAGCTGGAAGTGGCTGAGAGGAAAGACTAGTCAAGGGCCCACACAATACACTGGGGGAGGCTGTGGCATCAGCTATTATCAGGGGGCCATCAACACTTAGTGTACCAATGGAAGCCTTGGCTTTAAAACCAGCAAGAGATAATTTCCTCTAAATTTCTTGGGGGGAAAAATGGGAACACTTTCATGCCTATAAATACGGTTTACTTTGACTGTAGGCAAAACTTGAAGCATGAATAAAAATCTGAGTAACTTAATGACTGTACGATCAGGAAGCGTGGAACAACCTCTGTTAGACAAAAGTATGATAAAAATTTATTTTCTTTCACTGACTATAACATTAAGAAGAAATCAAGAAAAATGCTCTACATAATAATGGATAAATTTAGGAGCAAGGGCCATTGGAAAGAGGCTACCTCTAACTTTGCTTATGCTTAAAACACTGTTGACAGTCACTAAATTTGACACAATTATACTACAAAAATTTATTCTTTGCTGAGGCAGATGAGGCAAATAGATCATTTTCTTAACAGTACAGTCAAAACCTAAGTACTTAAGAGATGTTCAGTTCAGTTCCTGGCTAAAGAGCTTACAATCTACTTTTAGCCTCAGAAACAGGCAAGCAAATGAAGAATTGTAGAGGGTACGGCAAGTGTTGCAATAGCTGGAAGCACAGGGAGAACACAGGAGAGGAATACCTAACCCAGCATGCATTCTGACCAGGGGAGGCTTTGACGGGAGGTAACAGCTGGGCGATCTTGAAGGTAAATAATGCAGAAAGGAGGGAAATGGGGAAAGGGTAGTGGAGGTGAGATGGGGGAGGAGTTCTAGATGAGAGAGCAGCATGTACAAAGAGGAGAAAGTGTTGCTTGTTTAGTAGTGTCATATGGTTAGAACATAAAGTGTTTGTGAGGGGATGGCAAGAGATTTAGCTAGAAAAGTAGGGAGGACTAAAGCCATAAAGGACATGAAAGTGTCAAGCTAAGGAGGGTGAACATCAGTCCTTAAGGTTACAGGGAGCCATTAAGGGAAATAAACAGAGAAATAACATGATCAGATAAGCAATTTGGAAAGAATTTATTAGTAGCAGCATGGTGTCAAAGTATAATTTTCAAAAAGTTTTTAAAATGAGCCTCATGTTAATATAGAATGGACACTGGTCAAGAATTTTATTTAACTCATTAAATAATGAGGGAACCAGTAATTTAGGTAAGCTGGTTCCAAGACATTTGAAGAATGGGGGTTTACATAGGCTATCAGGAGAGGAATCAAAATTAGTTTCTTATTCTTTTAAGTTAGAGACAGTTATGGTTAGTGTTAGATCAATAAAATCTTGGGATTATCTCCTTTAGGGACAAAACTGTTTGCATCTCTACCAGGCAAAAATCTACAAGTTAACATGTAACTGCCTAGGGTGTGAGCCCTTACCTTACAAATTCCAATAATAATAATAATAATAATAATAATAATAATAAAACAACTCCAATGGTGGTACATTCCATAATGAAATAATTACTTGGTAGACCTGTTAAATAACACATCAGATTGAAAGGATCTACTGCACAGCCTTGGCCTTTATTTCCAAGCACTGTATGCTTTTTCTTAACAGTAGAAGGAAGCGGGGATAAGATGGAAGCTTGGGGAAAAAAAAACCACAGTTAAAAGCCAGTGTAATAATTTTAGGAAAAGTTGGAAGATGACAAGTATAAACTAAGGCAATAGCAGTGGGATGGACAGCTAGAGAAAGGGTTTGAGCAACTTTAAGAGAATAGTGGGAATATGACTTGGCTGTTAATGGAATGTGGATACTAAGGGAAAGAAAAGATCCATGGACAATTCTCAGGTATTTTGGCTTGTGTGATTGAACAAAAGTATTATTCTTCCAGGTAGGAGTAGAGAAGGGGGAGTAGTTGGGGAGTATCGTGTAAGGGCAGGGGAGAAAGGCTGAGTTCTGTCTAGAGAGTGTTAATATGAAGGGATAATCTGTCTATAAAGGGAATCTCCAGCATGTGAGCCTGCACTCAGAAGACCAAGCTGGAGATACAGACAGAAGAGTTATTTGCATGCAGGTAGCAGAGTGCACATGCACATTTCACTTATGCAAATCCAAATATACACCTTTGGCAAAGCAAAGGAAGAACAAAAGGGATAGAGAAAATCAATAGTTACAATGATTTTTCCCACCATTCCTCTCATACAGCTTACGCCCCAAAATTGCCTCGTCCCAAGACGAGAGGCAGTACTCTTAGCAAGTTTCCATTTCCCCGGTCTAAACATTCCCTCCTGCTGAGTGTTGGTCTTATAGTTAAAGATACTGTGCCTATTTTTTTTTAATAGTTTTGGTCCTAAACCCAAGTCAAATACATATAACCTGGTGTTCAGTTGAAATTCAATAATCTCTTCCAACACTCAAGGAAAAACCATGGGGGCTTATGGAACATTGTGTTCTACTGTGTTCACAGACTATTAAAAGGATCTCTAAGGCTAAGTTATATTATACCTCACACTTGACTTGAGAACATTCCTTCTTCATCTCCACCCCCAAAACTCCATGTCTCAAAATGTGACCCCATTATAGGTAAAGCTGAACGTTTCAACTATGTCACCGAAGCAAACTTGAAAAAAGAGGAGGATAGAGTCTAGGATGTAACCCCAGAGAACACTGACCACTAAGTAAGGCTCAGACAACCAAAGATCTTGAAGGAAACTGAGAGCTGGCTAGCGAGGTAAGAGGAAGGAAAAATCAGAAGAGGATGGAAGTTAAAGAAATCTCAAGAAAGGGATGGTCTGTAACTTCAAATAACCACTGGGTAAGGTAAAGGTAGAAAAATGTCCATTAGATTTGGTAATAAGAAACTGTTGGCCTTAGCACCAAATCTTACAGAGAGGTAGAGAGGGTGCAGAAGCAGTTAAGGAGTGAGGAGACGATAAGGAAGAAGAAACAGCAAGTGTAACTTACAGCTTTTTTTTTCCGGGAAGAGTAACTATAAAGGGAAGGAGACAATTTGAAGAGGGTCACTACATGTAATTGCTCAGGTTGTGTAATGGTCAGTCCCAGAAAACCTGGTCACCATGTTGATTCTGTGAATGCTTCCTGCTGGGCACATGCAGTTCACAATAGGATGTGGTAGCCTGTTTTGAGGGGGACGCTGGATTGAGGAAGAGCTGTTTGTTTGGTCATTTGTTTAGTATTAAAAAATTAACTTTATATATTTATATATATTTTATATATTTATATATATATATATATTGGGAGGAATTTATATATTGGGAGGAAAGAGGTATCAGAGAGGAGGAAGTTGTGGTGTGTGTGTGCAAATGTGTGTGTGACAGAGAGAGGGAGACAGAGAGAGACGGCGGGGGGACAGTTGAGAGCGTATGGTTCTGAATAGGCAGGAGGGGGTTTAATCAGAACACACTGGAGTATTTAACCTTGGATAGAATGAAGAATACTGCTTACAGTGAAATGGAGGAAAGAGTGAGAGAAGATAATTTGATGGTGGTACAAGTTGGGGATTTATCAGGAAGTTGAGGTGTGTGTGTGTGTGTGTGTGTGTGTATGTGTGTGTGTATAGGAGAAAAATGCCTTTACTGAGAGTAAGGGCATGGAGAAAGGGAATTACTTTTAGCCAAATGATGGGGAAGAGATCTTGAAGTTTGGACTAGCCACTGAAGAAAAGGAGACGAGGGATAACTCAGCACCCAAAAAGATTACTGTGGTATTGAGGGTCCAGCTGATAGAAGAGACCACAATTTTATAGTGGAAACAACCCTTGGCAAAGCTTGAAAACAAATCCTGAACTAGTAACAAGGAGTAAATGATGGAAAGATTCCATTTCAGCCTTTTTATTTTGCATTTTAAAAAAAGAGAGAGATGAATAGGGTTTATAATCTACTGAAGAGGCAAAAGAGTATAGGAAAAATATTATAGTCATTCACTGAGTATATCCATATGCAGACTATTAAACAGTCAACTATAAAACTAAAAGAGATGATGTTACGTAGACATCAAGTACACAGGACCACCCCTAGGGTGTGCGGGGCCATAATCGAATATATTTTTGCTCAGTTAACTGACTATAAATACAATTTGATTTAAAAATTGCATTACAAAATTTATGGGCCAATCTGAGAAATAGTGGTTTATCAATGAAGATTTAAAATAGTTAATAGAAAAGATATAAAGAATTTGTTTATTGTCCATTCAGTACAGATGAATATTCTTCATAGAGTCCAGGTACCATCTCTTCCTGTTCTTTAGTGTCAAATGAGTTGTTCCGGGCTAATTTCATATGTCCCACAGCTGGAAAAAGGTAGCAACACCATTACTTCTCACAATGCCATGGCTCTTTGGAAACTGCTTGAATTTAAACAATATAGATTTCTTACTTCTGCAGTTCCCTAATACCATTTACTGTCTTTAATACTGGTTATAGCATTACTCATGAGGCTGCACCATCTATCATGCCAATCACTCTCTCAAAGTTTGTCCTGTGCTTCCATGATGATGACCACAAACATGAGGCCAGAGTATGCAGAAACATGTGAACAGTAATTTGTTTTCTAGTCATGTTAAACTTACTGATAGAAATTTTATAGTGAAGGCATAGAGAAACATCTTCTGATCTTGCCTTCTCTTAAACCCATTAGGACTAATCACTGCATTCCATATATATATACACCAATATGTATAAAATAGATAACTGGTAAGAACCTGCTGCATAAAAAATAAATAAATAAAATAAAATTCAAAAAATAAATAAAGGGAACTATATTCAATATCTTGTAATAACCTATAATGGAAAATAGTCTGGAAATAACTGAATCACTGTGCTGTACACCTGAAACTAACACAATATTGTAAATCAACTATACTTCAATTTAAAAGTCTAATAGTTTAAGAAAAAAAAAAGAGAGAGAGAAGGTACCATTGCCTTCCAAACACTTCACCAGCAGGGAGGATAAGTGAGGGACCCAGGGGCGGAGCCAGAAGATGGATCCCATTAGCTTAAGGTCAGTCCCTGATCGAGAAAGGCTTAAGACCCCCTGGGACAGCATGACTGTCATCGATCAAAAAGATTCATTAGTATTGCAGAGCAATGGCCTTTAAAAATCCCTGGAGGAGACAAGCAAGGCCACCCCTGGGGGCTGTCTGACACAAGGCCGGGAGCCTGTGGTAGAGGTGGGGTGACAGTGATGAGGGGAGGAGGGTGTGTCACAGAGAACGGGACACCCACTGCCACCCTGCCACCCTTGGGTGCTTACACTGGGAGTGACTCCACAGTGGGAACACACGTGGGTGAGAGTCAGAGCATGGCCAATACACGCTGCTCAAGCCCAAGTCAGTGCAGGGTCACCAGTACTCCAAAGCCCCGACCTTGTCCTTAGTCCTACATGAGTGAGAATCTCCCAAAACCAGCGTGTCCACACCATCCCAGTGGCCCTGCCACCTTGCAAAAGAAATATCTTGCTGGCAATGGGAGCGATCTGTCACCAGGTCACCCCTGCAGCCAGGCCCTGGCACCAGACCCCAGGCTCCACTTCATAGGCATGAGTCTAAAAGCTCCACCGGGCATCTGGCCAACCTGGTGGGGGAGATGGGGTGAGGTGATAAAGAGTCAGAGATTGCCCTAAAGGAGAAATGGACCCCTGAGAGAAATAAGTACCTGGGACCATGTGGGTCCTGGTTAAAGCGGGGTACTTTGCCCAGACAGTATTGCCAGCTGCAGTGATCCTAGTCACTGGAGGAAGACTTAAAAACTTTTGAGGAAAGCACTTCCCTCCATTGGGACCCATGTGGGATCAGGTCTGGGCTCAGGTGCAGGATGGCACTGCACATCTCAGTCCTCTCAAGCACTGAAGAGGGACCTACAAAATTCCAAGGAAGGCACTCCAAAGCTGGGGCCCAGGGCAGAGACCCAGAATGTCTAGCCTAAGGGAGGCACAGCATGTACCCACTTTATGAAAAGAAACTCTTATATTTTTTAAAGTTCCGTGTAAGCCCCTCTCTGATACTACCTCTCTCCCTCCATACTCAGAGATAAACAATATCCTAAAATTTTCCTTTTTTTTTCTTCACGGTTTTACCACATATATTTGTATTATTTTTTTAAAAAAAAAGATAGTTTGGTTTTTCATTATTTGAACCTCACATAAATAGAACAAACTTGTATATATTCTTGCTTCTTCCTTGAATCCATGGATCAATTAGGAGAAAATAAAAATCTTTATAATATTGTCTTCCAATCCATGAAAATGGTTTATCTCTTCATTTAAGTCTTCTTTAATCTTTAATATAATTTTACACTTAACTCCATGAAGGTTTTGTACTTATTTTGCTAGATTTATTCCTAGGTACTTGATATCATTAATGCTGTTTAAGTGGTATATTTTTAATTTTATATTTTAAAATTACAATGTTGGTAGTGGATAAAAATGCAATTGATTTTTGTCCATTGATTTTGTAATCAATAATCTGGCTAAAAATGTTCAATTCTCATAATTTGTATTGTGGGATTTTGTATGTAAATGATCATATATCATCTGCAAGTAATGAGAGTTTTGTTCCTTTGTAGCCATGTGTATACTTTCATTTCTTTTTATTCTTGTTTTATTGAACTAGCTGGGTTCTCCAGTATAATATTAAATAGAAGTAGTAATAGTAGTATTGTCTTTTTCCTAATCTTATAGGGAATATTTCCAATGTTTCATTATTAAGTATGATGTTTGCTGTATATTGTGGCAGATATACTTTAATAGATTAAGAAAGTTTCCTTCTATTCTTAGTTTAAGAAACATTAATAGCCAAGATATGGAAAAAATGTAAGTGTTCATCAGTGGATGAATGGATAAAGAAAATGTGGTATATATATATAATGGAATATTATTCAGCCATAAAAAAAAGAAATTTTGCCGTTTGCGACAACATGGATGAACCTTGATGGCATTACGCTAAGTGAAAAGTGAAATGTCAGACAAAGACAAATACCATATGATCTCATTTACATGTGGACTCTTAAAAAAAAAAAGAGTTCATAGATAAAGAGAACAGATTGGTTGTTGCCAGAGGGCAGGGGCGGGGTGTGGGCAAAATGGGTGATGGGGGTCAAAATGTACTAACTTCTGGTTATAAAATAAATAAGTCCTGGGGATGTCATGTACAGCATGGTGACTATAGTTAATAATATTGTACTGCATATTTCAAAGTTGCTAAGAGAGTCAATCAAAAGTTCTCAACAAAAGAAAAATAACTGCGTAACTATGTGTGGTGATGGAGGTTAACTAGACTTGTGATGGTCATTTCACAACATACACAAATAGGGAATTATTATGTTGTACCCCTGAAACTGATATGTGGTATGTCAATTTTACCTCAATTTAAAAAAATTATCAAGAATGTATGTGGAATTTTATCATTTTTTGCATCTATTGAGATGATCATATGATTTTTTTTTTGCTTTTAACATATTAATTTATTTAATTAACTGATTATCTAATGGTAATACAACTTTGCGTTCCTGGAGTAAATCCACCCTGGTCATGATTTATTAATTTTCCATATACTTCAGTGTTTGATTTGCTAATATTTTATCTGGATTTTTTGCATCAGTGTTCATAAGTGAGATTGACCTCAATTATCAGTTTTGCTAACTTTAGAAAACAAGCTAAGGAGTGTTCCCTCTTTTTTGTCTTTGGAATAGTTTGTGAAAGATTGGAATTATTTGTCTCCTGAGTATCTGCTAGAACTCACCAGTGAAACTACCTGGTCTTGAGGAACTATTGAAGACTGGAGGAGACTGCTGATTGTAACCTGGATGAAAAAAAAACATTAATGGGAAAACTTGTGATATTCAAATATAGTCTGAAGATTAGTTAACACTACTGTATCAAAGTTTACTTAGCTTTGATTAGTTGTATTAAGATTATGCAAAATGTTAACAACAGGGGAAGCTGGGTGGAAGATATATGGGAATTTTGGTACCGTTTTTGGAACATTTCAGCAAGTCTAAAATTATTTCAAAATAAAAAGGTTTTTTTTTTAAGTGGAGAGGGAAGAGTTTGAATGAAAAGGAAAGGCAAATGCAGACAATCATTGAAGCTGAGTGGTGGGTATAGAGGAGTTTATTTTATGATTCTCTCTCCTTTTTTTGTATGATTGAAAATTATTACCAAAAAACATTTTTTTTAAGGAAAACAATCACAACAAAAAAGGATTTATCTGGTCTGGGTTTTCACTTTGTGGGACAATTTTAAACAACTGATTTATTTTCTTTAAATTTTTTTGGACTATTATTTTCTATTTCCTCTTGAAGAAGTTTTAGTAAGTTATATTTTTCTAGGAATTTATCCATTTCTCTAAATTTTCCAATCTATAGCCTTAAAGTTGTTAATAATCCTCCTTATTAATCATTTAATTATCTGCTTCAACTGTAGTTACCTCTTTTGTTCTAATAATTATCTGTAAGAGGCTTTTCAAAGAAAGAATTTTGGGCCTTGTTAATTTTCTTTTATATATTTTTCTATTTCATTGATTTCTGCTGTTATCTTTATTATTTCCACACTTTTATTTATTTTTATTTCATTATTATTTTTCTCACTTCTTAGTTCACTGTTAACTTTTCATGTTTCCTAATAAAAGCATTTAAGGATGTAATTTCTCACTAGATCTTACTTTATCTGCGTTGAATACATCCTGATTTATAACACTTTTGTTGCCACACATTCTAGTATTTTCTAATTTCTACCATAATTTCCTCTTCAGGCCACAGGTTATTTAGAAGAGGATATCTTAATTTTCCATATATGGGCTTTTTCTAGTTATCCTTTTGTTATTGATTTCTAACTTAATTGCATTATGGTCATAAACTGTGGTCTGTATGATTTCAAACTTTTGAAAATTGTTGATATTTGCTTTATAACTCAGCGTACGATCAATTTTCAAAAATGCTCCATGTTGGTTGAAAAGAATGTGAATCCTGTAGTTGTTAGGTACAGTGTCATCAATGCTTATTCAATCAGAGCCAGCTTATTAATTGTGTTGTTCTAATCTTCTGTCTCCTTACTGATTTTGTCAGCTTGATCTAAGTACTTACAAGGTTAGAGAACTCTTAAATTTTCCTGGAGAACTGAAACTTTTATCCTTACGAAATGGTTGTCTTTAGAGTTTTCTGTCTTAAGGACTGTTTTGTCTGATACTAATATAGCAAGACCAACTTTCTTGTGGTTAGTGTCTGCATGGTATAATTTTTTCACACTCCTAGTCTCAAGTTTTCTGAATCCTTATGTTTTAAACATGACAGATAAACAGAATATAGCGGAACACTTTAAAACAGAACATATATGTATGTATACACACACACACACACACACACACACACACACACACACACACACCATCTGTAAATCTTTGCCTAATATGTTGGGCATTGAGTCTATTTTTGCTTATTTTAACTCCTGAAATATTTAAATTTATTTCCACCATCTTATTTTGTGCTTTTTAATGTGACTTGAGCCTTCAATATTTCTTTTTTCTCTGTTTTCATGCACTTTTGTATTGAATATTTTTCTCTTTCCCCTTTTTTCCTTTTTAATTAAGAAGTTATACACCCTTTTGGTAGTTATCCTGGAAATTTTTACTTGGATACGTAATATCGTTACCATTCTCCCAAACAATAAAAAGGACAGAACACTTGAATTTTGATCATTCCTCTCCCAATTTACCTGCTATTCATGGCTGTGTATTTTATTTCTAGCTAGCTTTTAAAAATCTCTTAAGAGATTATTATTATTGTTGTTCTTTTTAGCCCATATTTATTTACAGTTAAACACGTATTTAGCACTTTCCTTGCTCCTCACTCCTTTATTCATCTCTGACCTTCCATCTGTGTTCACTTTCTTCAGGAAGAAAGTGAGAGCAGCCTATAGAATTACCTTTTGAGGGTCTAATTGGTGGCAAGCTCTCAGTTTTTGTTTGCTTGTTTGAAGATGTTTGATCTTTTCCATTGTTCTTGAAAGATAATATACAAATTTAGGTTGACAGTAATTTTCTTTTAGTACACTGGCTTCCGTGGTTGTTAGGTTTAATTGTTGTCCTGTTGAAAGTAATCTGTCTTTACTCTCTTTGGCTGCTTTTACATTTTTCCTCTTTGTTTATGGTATTCGCATTTCTACTGGAATGTGCCTAAGTGTAAATTTCCTTTTATTTATCCTTATTGGGATTGTTGGGCTTTTTGAATCTGTGGTTTGTCATTTCTTGGAAATTCTCAGTCCTTATTCTTTCAATTATTGCTTTCACTCCTTCCTTCCTCTACTGTCTGCCTGGAACTCTGATTAGATAATTGTTATATTTCTTACAATATCTCCATGATTTATAACCACTCTTTTATGTTTCCATTTCTTTGGGCTACATTATGTAAAATTTTTCAGTTCTATATTTCTTAATCCGTTCTCTAGCTGTGGTTATTCTGGTATTAAATCCATCCATTGTGTTTTTAATTTCAAATATTACATTTTAAAGTTCTAGTAGTTCTTTTGAGTCTTTTTCAAATCTGCTGGGTCATGTTTTATGTATATTTTCAATCCCTTCTCTTATTTCTTTAAATACATGTAAAATACTCATATTATAGGCTGTGCCTGGTAATTCCAATGGCTAATGCTTTGTAGTCCGATTCTGTTGTTTGTTGTTTCTGCTGGCCCTTGTTCGTGGTCTATTATTTCCCTTTGTATTTTGTGATTTTTGACCATAAGCTCATATTTCTTTAGAACTTATTGATGGGAATTCTTTAAGGCCTGTGTTGAAGATGGGTACCCCCAGAACAGATTTGTATTTGTTACTGCTAGGTGCCTTAGAACTACACACTGAGGTTTACTTTAAACTTAATTCTTGACTTGAGTTTTTTGGACTCCCAGGTATAGTGTGGATTTGGGCTGCAAGCCTGTGTGTTGGCTGTGTTACAAATCCTCAAGGAATTTTTTGTTTTTTCTCTCCCTCCATTTAGAGTCATCCTCAAGGCAGGCAATTTTCCTTGCAATTTTCTGGGGGTGGAGGAAATGCGGTAGATGTATATGTAGTTCATCCTTACACAAAAGGGGTAGTCTTTTGGGCACCCAGGTTTAAGAAGTGGTGGGTGGGTCTATACTTAGACTTCTAACTTTGTGCACACCTTAACCAATGCGTTCACTCATCTGGCAAAAGCCTTCAAGGCAAAAGACTCTCTCGGTTTTTGCTTATTTCCTGGGTTCCCACTTGCATTTCATTCTTGGCCTCTAAGTGTTTCTTACTTTGCTGCGAGCATAAAATGAATTTCAAGAGACTTAAAAAATACTTTGTTAACTCTTTTTAGTTGCTTTCAATGAGAGGATTATTCCAGATATCTAGTCCAGCATATTGCCAGAAATGGAAGTCCGTCTGCCTCTGCCTGAGGGTTGAGAGTTGACCTCAAGTGTTCTTTCCTGGGTCCTCTTCTTTTCTTATTCTACATACTTAGATAATTTTATTCATTCCCACTCTTTTGGTACTCCTTACCAATTAGTCCCTGAACTGTACCTCTGTATTAGTTTCCTATGGCTGCTGAAACAACTTTACCACAAATTTGGTGTAAATCAACACATTTATTTTCTTACTGTTCTGGAACCCAGAAGTCTGAAATAAGTTTCACTGGGATAAAATCAAGATGTCATCAGGGCTAATTTCCCCTGGAGGCTGTAGGGGAGAAGTCTTTCCTTGCTTCTTCCAGCTTCTGGGAGGCTTCCTGCATTCCTTGGATTATTACTCGTTCCTTGAACCCTCCAGCATCTTGCTTCCATCATACATCTCCCATTCCCTCTTCTGTAGTCAAATCTTCCTCTGCTTCCTTCATATAAGGACAATTGTGATTACATTTAGGGTCCACCTGGATACTCCAGGATACTCTCCCTATCTCAAGATTCCTAACTTAATCACATCTACAAAGTCACTTTTGCCATATAGGGTGACATTCACAGATTCCAGGAAGTAGAATCTAGATATCTTTGGGGACCATTATTCAGCCTACCACAACTTCTAATCCTGATCTCCAGACTCAAATTTTCAGTTTCCTTTTGAATATCTATTAGACATCCCCTAGGCACTTCAAACTCATTTTATCTAAAACTGAATTATATTCACCAGCTCAGCCAGTGACATCATCATCCTCCCAAGCATACAATTTCAAAGTCAGTATACACTGCTTCTTCTTCACTCTTTACATCCAGTTGGTCACTTAACTCCTGTCTAATCTACCTCTAAAAGGTCTCTCAAACCCAGTCCTTTTCTTTATCCCAAGTGCCACTACTTTTCAGACCTTGGTATTTACGGTAATTATGACCTAAATGAACTCCTTACTTCTGTTTTTCTCCCGCCTAAAATTATCCTGTTGCCTTGAGTTATTTTTCTAAAACTCAAATGACTATGTTGCTGTCCTATTAAAATCTCCTTAATGGTTCTACCTTTGCCTACTCATTAAAATCCAAATCATTCAAGGCCCGTTGCAATCTGGCCACAATGTGTGAGACCAGCCTCATTGTTGCCATGCCTTACCAAGTACCACTGTGTTCTAGCCACCCAAACTGTACCGTGTTTCCTGAACAAGCCATTCTGCTCCTGCCTCAGGGCCTTTATACATTCTGTTCCTTCTGTCTTGTGAAATTATTTCAATCTAAAATGGAACTGGAAAATCTCACACATGCGCCCTCAGGAAAATGAAACTTAAGGATTGAGAGACTGATTTCCGGTAAATGCCTGATTTACAGAAACCTGAAAGTTATCCCTCAATCAATGAACATCTGCCAAGAACCTGTCCCCATCCTCAAGCTAAAGAACTTGCTACTTGGACTTTAGCTAAACTCCTTGCTCTTTTGAATTCCTTGACCATAAATAGGGCCCTAAACCCTCAATAGACTCACCTATAGCTTGCTACAGTTTGCATGTCCCAAATTTCAATTCCTCTACTATTCCCAAATAAACTCAATTTTTGGTGATTCAAGCTTGCCACAGTTTACCTCTTTTATTTAGGTTGACAGCCTGGAAAATCTTTCCTTATCACCAACCTAAAAAAGTCTTTCCAATCCTTCAAGAACCAGTTGAGTTCTTAATTTTTCTAAGTATTGCAGGAGTCTACCACAAAGTTAGGATTAAGGCTCTGTTAACACATTAGATATTGATTCAATTATTTAACAATACTTATTGAGAGTCAGATATGTCAAGGACACTATGGAAAACAGTGGGTGTATAAAATGGTGAACAAAGTGTAAATAGATCTTTCCTTTACAGGGCTCATAGTCTACAGATGGATATAGACCAGTAAACAGGCAGTTATGGTATTATACAAGCCCTCTGGTAGCAAAAGCATAAGATGATGTAGGAATAGACAGGAGGGGAAACAAGTCCAGATGTGGAGGATCATCAAGAGATGACAACTAATCTGAAACTAAGTCATGGGTAAGAATTGATGAGGGAAAGGGGGATCAGACAGAGAAAGTGGTCCATGATGAAGATAGCATTCTATGGTCTGAATGCTTGCATCCCCCCCTTCCCCTAAATTCATGTGTTGAAATCTTAACCCCCAAAGGTGACAGTATTAGTTGGTGGGACTTTTGGAAGGTGATTAGATCATGAGGGTTGAGACCTCATGAACAGGATTGGTGCTCTTATGAAAGAGACCCCACAGAGCTCCCTAGCCTCTTCCACCATGTGAGGATACAAGGAGAAGTCTGCGACCCTCACATAACCATGCTGGAACACTGACCTTGGACTTCCAACCTCCAAAACTGTGAGCAATAAATTTCTGTTGTTTATAAGCCACCAGTCTGTGGGATTTTGTTATAGCAGCCCGCATGAAGTAAGACACAACATGTTTGAAAACCTAGACATAAAGAAAACATAGTGTGCCCACAGAGCTGAAAAAGGGTCAGCAAGGATGGAACAGAGACAATGGGGTGGGGAATGTCAACAGATGAAGATGGTGTATGAGCAGGAGTCAATCATACAGGGCCCTGAAGGCCGTATTCAGAACTTGGGTCTTTTTTTTTAATATATATAAATTTATTTATTTATTTAATTTTGGCTGCATTGGGTCTTCGTTGCTGCACACGGGCTTTCTCTAGTTGCGGTAAGCGGGGGCTACTCTTCGTTGTGGTGTGCGGGCTTCTCACTGAGGTGGCTTCTCTTGTTGTGGAGCATGGGCTCTAGGTGTGCGAGCTTCAGTAGTTGTGGCGCGAGGGCTCAGTAGTTGTGGCTTGTGGGCTGTAGAACGCAGGCTCAGTAGTTGTGGCACACGGGCTTAGTTGCTCTGCAGCATGTGGGATCTTCCCCGACCAGGGCTCCGAACCTATGTCCCCTGCATTGGCAGGCGGATTCTTAACCACTGCACCACCAGGGAAGTCCAGAACTTGGGTCCTTATTCTAAGAGTAAAGGAGAGCCACTGAAGAGTTTTAAGCATGTGAGTGACATAATCTAATGAATGTTTTAAAAGATTATTCTGGTTGCAACAAGGGTAACATATGTAAATACGGCAAAAATATCAATTAGGAAGTTGCTGCAAAAAGCCAAGTGAGAGCTCACAAATAGCTAAGCTACGGCAGGGGCAGTGTGCGTGAGCACAGTCAGATGGATTTGGAAAATATACAGGACATTATGAAGAAGAGAGTCAAATATGCTGCTCGGTTGACTGGTTTGAGCTGCTGAGAGGACGATGGAGCCAGTCCCTAAGAAAGGGAGACCAAAAGAGGGTCAGCCAACGGGGGGTGAGTTCAGTTTTAGAATGTTGTGGAGCAAGGCTTTTTGTGCCCTGCTTTCTACCCCATTGGCTCATCTCTGATTTCCATGCAGCTGTGGGGAACAAGTCCCTGTACTCTGAGTTTCCTACTTATGCTTTTCTGCCACACAGCTTTCTCCAGAGCTGGGGAAATTCACTCAACCTGGCAAAGATGCAGCCTGGAAATGCCTCAAGTTACCATTTCCTGGGGGCAGTCTCCATCTGATGGGTGCTGGGAGCTGATGGACAATGTCCCAGCCTCCCTCATTCAGAGAGAAAATTCTGAGTCTCATAGACAGTGATGGTCAGTCTATGGCCATAATGATTACAGCTCAGCAATGTATCCTTTATGGACTTTTCCTCCTTCTCTGTTTTACTATTCTTGCTCCCTCACTCTTGCTTCCTGGAATTGTCTTTCCAAATAAACTTCATGCATCTAAGCCCTTGTCCTAGGCTCTATTTGAGGGAGGGAGGTCCAAACTGAGACAAATTTCTGCAGGACTTCAAAGTGAAGACCCACTTTAGACCTTCAGAAGAAGAAATTTGGGGTAGAAGCATAAAGTTGTGCTTTCTTTCCAGTAGAGGCTGAAAACAAAGAAGTAGATTAAATCATCCAGTGAGAAGAGAAAGGAGCTTATGAGGGAAACCTGAGGGACAGTAACATTTTAGGCACTGGCAGAAGAAGAGACAGGAGACTGACAAAGAGATGACCAGAGAGGCAGGAAAAGAACCAAGAGAGTGAGCAGACATGGAAGCCCAGAGAAAAGGAAGCTTCCGGAAAGAGGGAGTGATTGGTTGTGTTAAATGCTATTGAGAAGTCAACAAAAGTATAGATAAGTAGCCATTAGATTTAGCAAATAGAGTTCATTTGTGACTTGGTGAGAAAACAACTCTAAAAGCATGATGAGGCTGAAGCTAGGAAACAAAGAATTGAGTGTTTTGGGGAGAAGTGAGAATATGAACAGAGTAAATATAGGAAACTCTTTTAGGAAGTTTGGTTTTAAGGGGAGGAGAAAGATGAGAAAATATCTGGTTGAATGAAGTAGGGGTGTGTGTGTGTGTTAAGATGGGAGAGACTTGGGTCTGTTCAGACTGTTTAGTTCATAAGAAGATTGGCACAGAAAAAACGTTGAAGGTAGGGGAGAGTGAGGAACAGCGAAGATAATGAGTTTCTAAAAAGAAAGAAAAGGATGAATTCCTGGTAGGTAGTTCAATTCAGTCTGAGGGAGGGACTTGTCTTCCATTGAAATAACAACCTGGTTCCCTGCCTGTTTCAAAGATGATACAGGTGGATAATTCCAAAACATGGCTGCATATTTCTTTTGCACTAAATTGTCTTTATCTGATAAATTTTAGTTGAATTTAACCATCGATAGTACTTGATAATAAATATATATGTCCATCAACTAGTTTACTTGATGTTACCATAATATTAAGATTGTAATCCCTCAGATGTTACATTGGTATTTGCTTGACAGTCAGTGAAAAATATGTGTTCCTCAAGTAACAGAGAAAAAGGGAAGCATCATTAAACTTTAGTCTAGTGATGTGGCATTATGTGACCTCATCTGCCTTTTTTAGGGGAAGTCAGCAAGTCACTTGCTGCTTTGTGGTCTGTTCCTCGTTTATAAACTGAGACTCATATAATTGGTATTTATGATTTGATTTATTCCTGGATATTGGTCACAAATTGAGTTTCCATAAGTTAAACATTTAATATCTGTGAAGATAGTGTTCCTGAAGACACATTTTATACTCTAAAATACCAAAATCGATCATGGAAAGACAAATACATGATTTTACAATGATTTTCTAAGTTTGTAAAGAAAAAGTCAAAGTTTTAGATGCTCTTAGAGAATTCTTTTTTATCACCTGGTTGAGGCTTCTTAAAAATGCCTGTCCAAAGAAGTTCTAACTAAAGAAATTTTATTTTTCTGATAAATCTCCCTGAAGCAAGAAAATGCTTCAGTGCTCTAAAGACCTTCAAACTGTGATGAAAATTAGGGCCATCTGTCTAAAAACTACCATTGCAGATTCAGTGCGTAGAAATTTCTTTGAATGTTAAAGTTTTCCTTACTACTGTGTTCTCTTCTTTTTCTGCTCCTCCTGCACCCCCTCATCCTCTTCCCATCTCCACGCCTGATTTCATCATCATTAAACACCCAGAGCACATAGTAGCTGTTATCTTTAGCAGAATCTGTGGATAAATTATCTGATGCTATTCTACTGGTTCTTATGGCTTCTTCCCTGAATAGTTAATGTTTTGCCAACTATCTTCTAAAAGTGATCCACCCAACTTTTGCTTGCAATAAAAACTTCTCCCTTTGATGTCTTGGGGTAGCTCTTTTTCGACATAAATGGACAACGCCTTTGCAAGAGCACTGTCTAATTCAGATGCTTATGGATTTGCTTCATGCACACCTGCATCCATCAAATCAAAAGTTGTTCTTTACTTCTGGCACCAATTCACATAAAAGCAGCTTCAGTTCTCCTGTCACTTATGATGAGAGTCATAGGCAGTCGCATTGTGAGATTTGACCAATACTGGAGAGTCATATTTACAATAATAAAGGTCATAACAGCAGCGGTCTAAAGTGAAGCAGTTGTGAGTCAGGAACCATCTGTACTCTTCTATCAGTGTTTATTGTGAGGATTAAGAGCATAAAGTGCTTCAAAAACTGCAAAACCTTATACAAGTGGGAGGAATTATTGTAATCCAAACCTGTATAATATATACAAAACCACACAAACCAAACAGCACTAATGCGTTGCTCATACAGGTCTGTGTAGCTAGAATTTGAAGCATTTCTTTTCCCTAAAAATCACAGGCTTCTTCTTGCTGAGTTTCAGAAGGATTTTGGTCACCGTAGAAAAGTAACACCCAGTGAACAATCCACCTGTGACTAGGAAAGGAGCCATTCTTTCTCCAGCCTCCTCCCTGCCCCTCCATCCCTGTGCATCACCCCTGGTCTTTCTCCCTGGCCTTTGGTGGGGCCCACTGTCTGCCACTCGGGAATGACATCTCTCACCTTGGAGTTTTCAGGCTTGAAAAATTCTTACATAGATGAACGCACAAAACACCACTGTACCATTCAGATCTGAAACAGTCTTCCACCTCAGTGATAGACTGCTAAATAAAAAAGTTTGCCCCGGGCTTCCCTGGTGGCGCAGTGGTTGAGAATCTGCCTGCCAATGCAGGGGACACGGGTTCGAGCCCTGGTCTGGGAGGATCCCACATGCCGCGGAGCAACTAGGCCCGTGAGCCACAACTACTGAGCCTGCGCGTCTGGAGCCTGGGCTCCGCAACAAGAGAGGCCGCGATAGTGAGAGGCCCGCGCACCGCGATGAAGAGTGGCCCCCACTTGCCACAACTAGAGAAGGCCCTCACACAGAAACGAAGACCCAACATAGCCATGGGTAAATAAATAAATAAATAAAATTAAAAAAAAAAAAGTTTGCCCCTCCCCAAAGCTTTTAAAGGATCAGCGTTTCTTTTATTTAAGGACAAAAAGAAGACAGAAAGACCCAACTAACTTGTTATAAACAAAGCAATTTGAAATTCTACTCACATTCTAGAAAAATGTCAGAAGATCGTTTTTCCACAGAACCCATCCCCCCCCCCCCCCCCATTAATGCCTCGTGTGACTTTCGGGAAGGCTTCAGGCAGTAGAATGCGTGAGAAATTCACTCTGGCTTTTGCTGTCCCACATACTCCTGTAGTGCTGAAGTGCCCTATTGGCTCTGAGAAACGAAGCCTCAAAGCAATTGCCCAGCCATTTCCCCCTTAAATTTCTAAAATTAACGCAACATGGAGGTGTTGGTTACATTCATATGTATTAGTTCAATAATGTTGATTAAGTCCCAACCACACCCACACATGTCCCTTTCTCTTAGCTGCCCACAACTTGCTTCTAGTGTTTCTTACATCCCTAGAACAACAGCTACAATAACAACCACAGGAATTTTCGCTAGAATAAACATGATCAATAGCCCTTGTAATTCTCCATGAAAGCTAAAAAAATGAAAAATAGAAAAGAGTTACATGAAATATGTTTCCCTTGAGTCTACCATGATTCATTTCCATGCTTATTTCCAATGTTAGTTACTTGAAAGATAGTTTATAGATCTTTTAAGTCTCCTTCAAAGATTAAGCTGGGAGAAATGGACCTTTGGACCTGACCTTGGTATGATGCTTCATAGTTTACAGAACACCTCTGTGTTCATGATTTCCTTTCATCTGCACAACAATGGTTGGGTAGGTATTACTGTAGATGGAGAAACTTAATCTCAGAGAATTCAACTGTTACAGCTAGGATGCTCAAAACCGGACCATCTGACACTCTCCACCGCCCCATGTTTCCTTAGATAGATGAATACAAAGATAACAAGACATAGGAAATGATAGTATGAGAAATCTTCAACTATAAAGAATACAGAAGGGCTTCCCTGGTGGCGCAGTGGTTGAGAATCTGCCTGCTAATGCAGGGGACACGGGTTCGAGCCCTGATCTGGGAAGATCCCACATGCCACAGAGCAGCTGGGCCCGTGAGCCACAATTGCTGAGCCTGCGCGTCTGGAGCCTGTGCCCCGCAACGGGAGGGGCCGCGATAGAGAAAGGTCCGCGCACCGCGATGAAGAGTGGCCCCCGCTTGCCGCAACTGGAGAAAGCCCTCGCACGAACTGAAGACCCAACACAGACAAAAATAAATAAATAAATAAATAAATAAACAAACAAAAAAAAAACCTGAACGTTATATCTTAAAAATAAAAAAAAATAAAAAAAAAAGAATACAGAAAAAGTTTTAAACTGAGAGGATCAGGAAAAAACACATTAAAAAGACAATCCTGATTTTTTCTTGTATACGCACATGCAAACACACATATATCACTGTTTACAATTTTTTAAAATGATAATCTATTTTTCTTCTAACAAGCCTGGTGGTGTTAATAAATTGGAAAAATAAACAAAAACCATTTTAACTAACGTGTTTCTATTGATTTATTTGTGGTGGTAACACTGGGGCTGCTCGTAGGCTATCTTCTCTCACATAATAATTATTATTTACTGATGGCAAAGCTCTGTGGATGTGACTAAAGTGTCAGTGACATAAAGAAAAGCCTGTTTAAATGATCTGCAAAGCAGGGCCACAGCTGTAACTTTGCCCTGGCAGAGCCTGTCAAGTAAATAGCATGATCTTTTCAAACACAGCCATATTATTTTCTTCCCGGCATTTGTAATTTGTTAAAACTCTCAGTGTGCATGCCTTTCTTCCTATTAACAATGGCAAATGGCCAATCTCTGTATTTATCTCTTGCACACACATTATTTCTATGTATATTTGATCTGGTTTCTATATTTTAAGAAGTTATATATAGATATTGAAGAATGTACCTAGCTGCAAATTTTAAACAGCATTCTGTGACCGGTATGATATAACATAACTCCATGATATAACACTCAAAAATGCTGAATAAAACAATTTTGTTTTAGGTGCTATCAAAGTAGCCCAAGATCAATTGCTGGATCTACTTAGAAGAAAAAAAAAAACACAAAACACACAAAACACCATGACACTTCAAAACTGCTGATATTTGGTTTTGTAAGACATACTACATTTGATATTTATAGGCTTAGTCTTATTGCCAGAGCCCAAGAGCATCTGTCTGGGATCCCAGCCATTGTCTACCAACTTACTTGTACCTTGGTAGATATATGAATATCCAACAGCTTTCTAATTTAGAAATGATGGGTGGATTTTCAGCGACTTTGATTTTATTCATAACTTAAAGATTAGATACTAAAGCAGGAGCCACCTAACATCACTGCCAACAAAATTAATCTTTAATATAAATCCCTTAAGGCATGACTTTCCTCTCTGCACAATTGTACAATCTCAGGATTTGATGAAATCTTGAAGGTTATGGAAGCCAACCACTCTTTGCAAACAATGTGGTACATTGATTCAGCGTTGAGGCTCTGGAAACAAACTGCCTGGGCAGTTCATACTTACCGTCTATGTGATACCAGGCAGGCCTTTAGATTCTCTCTGCTTCTGTTGCATTTGTTAAATGGGAATACGATAGAACGTCCCTCACTGGGTTGCCATGATTAAATGAGATAGTGCATGGCTAGGCACATGCACACATTGGGTGCTCAAGAAATGTGAGCTTTTTCGTTCTTACAGCATTCCTGCCACATGGTCACTCAGCCTTTGGTTGAAAACCTCTAGTGACAAAGCACTTTTCACCTCCTAAGGCATCCTTCTAAGAATTTTGAATCACTAACTCTTAAAAGTTCTGCCAGAGCTTAAGTCTCTCTTCCTCTTGCCTCTTGATGATCCTGACTACACTTCCTTGGGCCTTTCAGGAAAAAAAAAAAAAAATCACTGTTACACATAACAATTTTTTCTTTAAGTAGCTTAAAACAAGCTAATTTGGCTCTTTTTTTTTCCCTCCTGTGAGTCTTTTCCCCATGTAAAATATTTTCAAATCTTTTCCTCATATGCCATGTTTTCAAAGTCCCCTCCTTGTCACCACTATGATTATTTCCCTACAAATCTCTTTTGGTTTATGTCCACACAGTAGTCTTAAAATGTGATACACACAGCTAATGAAATAGTCCAGGTGAGGACTAAGAAGTTAAAAGCATATGAAATTCTGATTCTGAATAATGACAATTTTGTTTCTCCTTTTCCAATCCTTACACCTTTTGTTTCTTTCTTTCTTCGTCTCCTTTTTTCTTTTTCTTGCCTGGTTTAGTGTAAATAAAATGTGGGGAGTGGAAGGGGCAGTAGTAGGTATCGCTGTCTCCTTGATTTTAAAAGGAAGCCTCACTATGTCAAGCAAATTTTGTCAGAACTTGTACTAAGGTTTTGGAAATTGAGGTGCGGTTAAAAGAAGCAAGGAGGTTTCTGAGTTTTAATAGAGGTTAATGCCTGTGATGTCTGTATCAGACAGTCTGAAAGAAAAACAAACTATTGAAGCTGTACTTTTTATACCTTGTTTTCTGTGAAAATTATTTGCCTTACCTTGAGAATGAGGAAGTGTTTTTGATTACACAGATTCCCCAACAACTGTTAAAATATTAGCCAATAAAACAATCTCAACCACATTTAAATCAAACATACTCTGAAGTTTTGGCAGTGTTATAGGACTATAGCTTTCCTGATTCTGGACCTTAAGCTTTTACTAATGAAGTCCAAGATCCCAAGAGATTTTTGGCAGCCAAAGCACCCTGATGCTGGCAACCTCAAAGCGCCCCCAACCAGAGGTTATGTAATTGGTATTCTGAACCCAAGAGCTGGTCTTCACTCTATTCATATTAAATATTATATGATAGAAGGCATAGGTAAACAATTATATGAGGATCTCTTTCTGAGTAGGATATGAAAGGCAAGAACAATTAAAAACAATTAAACGGGAACTTCCCTGGTGGTGCAGTGGTTAAGAATCCACCTGCTGGGGCTTCCCTGGTAGCGCAGTGGTTGAGAACCTGCCTGCCAATGCAGGGGACGCGGGTTCGAGCCCTGGTCTGGGAAGATCCCACATGCCATAGAGCGACTGGGCCCGTGAGCCACAATTGCTGAGCCTGCGCGTCTGGAGCCTGTGCCCCGCAACGGGAGGGGCCGCGATAGTGAGAGGCCCGCGCACCGCGATGAAGAGTGGCCCCCACTTGCCGCAGCTAGGGAAAGCCCTCGCACAGAAACGAAGACCCAACACAGCCAAAAATAAAAATTAATTAATTAATAAAAAAAAAAAGAATGTCCTGTAGGGATTGCTTAAAAAAAAAAAAAAAAGAATCCACCTGCTAGTGCAGGGGATATGGGTTCAATCCCTGGCCAAGGAAGATTCCACATGTTGCAGAGCAACTAAGCCCATGTGCCACAACTACTGAAGCCTGCGTGCCCTAGAGCCTGCGCACTGCAACTACTGAGCCCATGTGCCACAACTACTGAGCCCACGTGTTGCAACTACTGAAGCCTGTGCACCTCGAGCCCGTGCTCCAGAACAAGAGAAGCCCGCACACCACAACGAAGAGTGGCCCCCACTCACCTCAAGTAGAGAAAAGCCTGCGCACAGCAACAAAGACTCAATGCAGCCAAAAATTTAAAAATTAAAAATTAAAAAAAATTAAGTGATTATAGATTTAACTTCTTAAAGGTGAAAATCTTTTTGTCAAAAAATAAACTTCAATAAGCAAAAGAAAAATGACAAACTTGGAAGAAATATTTGCAGTATGTATTTCAAGAAAGGATTAATGTGCATAGTATATAAATGCCCTTAAGAAACGTTAAGATATACACTCTAGTTAAAAAATGAACGAGGGCTTCCCTGGTGGCGCAGTGGTTGAGAATCTGCCTGCCAATGCAGGGGACACAGGTTCGAGCCCTGGTCTGGGAAGATCCCACATGCCACGGAGCAACTAAGCCTGTGAGCCACAACTACTGAGCCTGCGCGTCTGGAGCCTGTGCTCCGCAACAAGAGAGGCCGCGACAGTGAGAGGCCCGCGCACCGCGATGAAGAGTGGCCCCCACTTGCCACAACTAGAGAAAGCCCTCGCGCAGAAACGAAGACCCAACACAGCCATAAATAAATTAAATAAAATAAATAATAATAAAAAAAAATTAAAAAAAAAATGAACGAAAGACGTGAACATAGATGCTCCAAAACAAGAAACACAAATAGTCAATATATGCATGAAACAATGTTCAGCTTCACTAGTATTCAAAGAAAAGCACAATAAAGCAAGACTCTAATTTGTGCTTAAAAAATGGCAGGAATTTTGAAAGTCATAATATTCAATGGTGAAGCAACAGAGAAATGAGCCAAGATTCTCATACATTGCTAGGAGTTTATCAGAAAGAAATAACTGTAACATTTTTCTAAAAATAATGCCATAGGAATATCATGGTAATCTTAAAGACAAAAAGGGGGTAACATACTCTAATTGTGTAAATAATAGTACAGTCATGCAATTGAGAAAATATTATTTAAGATTTGAAGACCATTTGATTTTGAAGCAAAAGAAAAAAGTTTAGAAAACAGTATTACAGCATTTTTTGAGAGGAGATTGATTAAATAAATTATGGTATATTAAAATAATATTGCAAAATAATATTTAATGATTTGGAAATGTTTATGATTTCAGTGTTAAAATGTTTAGAAAATCGTATTAAATTGTTATCTTAATTATATTTTTCACAAAAAAAGACTGTAAAAAAAGAGAATAATTTTCTCAATATTTGGCAATTGACATATATTATTATTTTATTTATTTATTTATTTTTTGGAGCAGAGAAAGGTTTATTGCAAGGCGATGCAAGGAGATGAGGTGGCTCATGCCCTAAAAAGCCTCGAGCTCCCAAGTATTATTTTTGAAATAAAAAAATTTTAATATTATCTTTTTGGACTTAGCCATTGTTCCAGTTTGTAGGATCCTGCTAAACAATGTGTTTTTCCTCAGTAAATTTGATAAGCATGTCCTCAACAAAAGGGGTGATAAAAATGTTGACTAGAACAAGGTCAAGGGAAGAACTTTATAGTAAAAACAAAAGCAAAAGCAAAAATAAAAACTAGATCAAAAAACAACCTCCCTCCAGACTGAAGCAATTTTTTAATTAGTGTCCTTTGGGTATGATCACTTAATAAGTTTCTAATTCACTGATTTACACTCAACATTTAGTGAAAATTTCTCAATCTTGTCTTAAGACATGGTATTACATATCTTAATGAAGTACTTTGCTGAAGCTCAGATACACATTCAGTCGCATTTCCCTAGTATATTAGTCTCTTGATTGCAATGAAGACAGACTCATTTAGGTCACCTTAAGAAATTAAGGTTTTTAAATGTAAAACGGATGGCTAGTGGGAAGCTGCTGCATAGCACAGGTAGATCAGCTCGATGCTTTGTGACAACGTAGAGGGGTGGGATAGGAAGCGTGGGAGGGAGGCTCAAGAGGGAGGGGATATAGGGATATATGTGTACATATAGCTGATTCACTTTGTTGTACAGCAGAAACTAACACAACACTATAAAGCAATTATACTCCAATAAAGGTGTAAAAAAAGTAAAAATAAAAAATGAGTAATCCAAAAAAAAAAGAAATAAACAAATTAGGGTTTTTGTAAGATTACACATCCAGTACCTAAAACTAAATAAATTCCAAGAATCAAGGCAGTTCTGGAGAAAATATGCTCTTTCTATTCTCTCTTTTATGACCTACATGGTGCCTCCCTCAAGTACTGGCTTCTGTTTCAAGATCTGCTTTGCTCTTCTTTTGAAATTGACTAACAAGTTTCTTCTACATTGTCCCACTCCAAGTCATGGAGAGAGCTAATCTGATTAGCTACCACTGTGCAAAGAGTAGCCCAACTCTGCTTCCCCGAGCAGGAGGCTATGGGTAAGTCATTTTCATCTAGAAGTTAAACACTGTTATGGTAGGCACTGTGACTGATGCGTCTGATACTACTAATTTGCTAATTCTGGCAAAGAAGAAAATGAGGTTAGAGTGACATGGTATGCTCATAATAAACATACTCTGTCTAATGATCACAAATTTTACTTTTATATATATTCATAGACCAAAACATGGGGAGGAAAAAAAAAAGATAGAGAAAATGGGAAGAAGCAATATTTGAATAAATAACACCCAATAATTTTCTAAAATTCCAAAATATATCAGCCACAAGAAGAGCTATAAACCTTGAGATATGAATTTTTAAAAATTAGAAATTCATATCTAAACACATCATAGTCAAACACTGAAAACCAAAGACAAAGTAAAATCTTCAAAGTAGCCAGAGAAAAAGATACAATATCTACAAAAGAACAAGAATAAGACTAATGGTTGCCTTATCATCAGAAATAATGGAAAAAGTGGCAATGGTATGTCTGTCATCTTTAAAGATTCTGCCAACCTACAATTGTACACCCAGTGAAATACCCTTCAAAAATGAAAGCAAAATAAAGACATTCCAGACCAACAAAATCTGAAAGGATTTATTGCTAGAAAACTGATATTGAAAGAAAGAGGGAATATAATCCCAGAGAGAAGCATAGACGTGCAAGAAGGAATAAAGAGCAATAGAGTAAAAGCCTGGGTAAATCTAAATGAATATTAACATAAAACAATAATAATAACATATTGTGGGGTTTCAACTGTATGTAGAATTAAAATATGTGACAACATTAAGGCAAAAGGCAGGATAGAGGCAAGTAGAGTGTTCTAAAGTCCTTACATTGTCTGGGAGGTGGTAAAGTATTCATTTGTGTTAGATTCAAGGCTGCATTTTTCTCTAGGGTAACCACAAAAGAAGTAATAAAGAATGCATACCTAACAAGCTAGTAGAGGGAGCTATAACATAATTTAAAATAAATCCAAAGAAAGCAAGAAAGGAGATAAAAGGGAACACAGAAAAAGTGAGAGAAATAGAAAATTATATGGTAAAGCAAAAGCATTTCTAGAGCTACAAAAGACATTTCATAATGATAAAAAGATCAACTCACAAGGAAGGCATAACAATTCTAAATTTCTAAGCTCCTAATAACGTACTTTCAAAATATCATAAAGAATATTAACAGAACTAAAAGGAGAAATGGACAAATTTGCAATCAGAATGAAGGTTTTTAACATACCTTCCTCAGTGACTGATAGAGCAAACAGACAAAAAAATCAAAATATAGAAGATTTAACTAACATTTAACAAACATGACCTAACTGACTTACATAGAACCCTTTCATTAGTCAGGGGTCTCTAGAGAAACAGAGAAAGAAAGAAAGAAAGAAAGAAAGAAAGAAAGAAAGAAAGAAAGAAAGAAAGAAAGGAAGGAAGGAAGGAAGGAAGGAAGGAAGGAAGGAAGGAAGGAAGGAAGGAAGGAAGGAAGAAAGAAAGGAAGGAAGAAAGGAAGAAAGGAAGAAAGGAAGAAAGGAAGAAAGGAAGAAAGAAAGAAAGAAAGAAAGAAAGAAAGAAAGAAAGAAAGAAAGGAAGAAAGGAAGAAAGAGTTTACCCTTGAACAATGCAGGCTTGAAGTTCATGGGTCCACTTACACGTAGATTTTTTTCAGTAGTAAATATTACAGTGTCACACCATCCATGGTTGGTTAAATCTGAGGATGCAGAATGAGGGATTCTGAGGAACCGCATACAAGAAAGGTGAACTGTAAGTTATATATGGATTTTTGACTTCGTGGGGAGCCGGTACCCCTAACCCCCGTGTTGTCCAAGGGTCAACTTGTGTGCGTGTATATACATATATATGTATGTATGTTTGTATTTTTTTTTAATAGGAATTGGCTCACTCAGAGTTATGGAGGTAGAGAAGTCCCACAGTCTGCTATCTGTAAGCTGCAGAATCAGGAAAGCCAGTGGTACAATTCAGTCTCAGCCTGAAGCCTTGAAAACCAGGAGCTCTGATGTCTGAGGACAAAAAGATGGATGTTCCAGCCCAAGAACAGAGAGAGTGAATTCACCCTTCCTTCCCCTTTTTGTTCCATTCAGGCCCCAGTGGATCGGTGAGGGGGGTTTCTTCTCTCAGCCTACTGAATCAAATGCTAATCTCTTCCAGGAACACCTTCACAGACATACCTAGAATTAATGTGTTACCAGCTATCTGGGTATCACCTAAGTGATGTGCAGTCAGGCTGACACATAAACTAACCATCCAAACATTGCATCCAACAACTGAAGGAAACATTGTCTTGTCAAGTGTACCTAGACATTTATTAAAATTGACCATACGGTGGGCAATAAAGCAAGTCTCAACAAATATTAAAGGATTAGAATAATACTAAATTCTTTGACTATGATGGAATAAAGCCAGAAATCAATTATAAAAAGATAACTAGAAGTTCCCTAGTGTTCGGAAATAAAAACAATATACTTCTAAATATCCAATGGGTCAAAGAAGAGATCTCAATGGAAATTAGAACATATTTTTGACAAAATGGTAAGAAAAATACTACATATCAAAATTTGTAGAGTTTAGTAAAAGCCAAACTTAAAGGAAATTTTATAACTTCTAGTGTACATATTAAAAATAAGAAAACCTGAAAACCAATGATCTATATATCTATCTAAAAGATCATATTCAAAGAAAGTGAAAGCCACAGAAAGTAGAAGGAAATGATAAATATTAGAAAAGAAATTAAGAAACAGAAGACAAATATGGAGAAAACCAAATGCCAAATATTGGTTCTTTGAAAAGACTAAAACAATTGCAAACCCCTGTCAACACTGATCAAGAAAAAAACAAAGAAGGTACAAATAACCAATACCAAGAAGAAAAGGAGAGACATCAGTATAGATCCTGTCAGCATTAAGAATACACAGCTCACACCTGTCAGAATAGCTATTATCAAAAAGACAAGAAATAACAGGTGTTGGTAAGGATGTGGAGAAAAGGGAACACTTGTGCAATGCTGGTGGGAATGTAAATTGGTGCAGCCACTATGGAAACCAGTGTGGAGGTTCCTCAAAATATTAAAAATAGAACTATCATCTGATCTAGCAATTCCACTTCTATGTATTTATCCAAGAAAATAAAAACACTAATTCAAAAAGATATATGCATCCCCATGTTTATTGCAGCATTATTTACAATAGCCAAGATGTGGAAACAACCTAAGTGTCCACTGATGGATGAATGAATAAGAAGATGTGATATATACACACAATGGAATATTACTCAGACATAAAAAAATAATGAAATCTTGCCATTTGTGAAAACAGGGATGGACCTTGACAGCATTATGCTAAGTGAAATA
The DNA here is from genome assembly GCF_949987535.1 of Balaenoptera acutorostrata. NCBI lineage: Eukaryota > Metazoa > Chordata > Mammalia > Artiodactyla > Balaenopteridae > Balaenoptera > Balaenoptera acutorostrata. Next base: position 40,755,389 of record NC_080075.1, read on the forward strand.
AGTCAGACAGAAAAAGGTAAATAAATATGACCTTATTTATATATGGAATTTAAGAAATCAAGCAAACATAAAAAACAAGCTTATGGATATATAGAACAGATTGGTGGTTACCTGAGGCAAGGGGTAGGGGAAGGGTGAAAAGGGGGAAGGGAATCAAAAGGTACACATTTTCAGTTATAAAATGAATAAGTCATGGGGATATAATGTACAGCATGGTGACTACAGTTAGTGATACTGTACTGGATTTTTGAAAGCTGCTAAAAGAGTAAATCTTAAAAGTTCTCATCACAAGAAAATAATTTTGTAACTATGTGTGGTGATGGATGTTAACTGGACTTATTATGGCGATCATTTTGCAATATACACCAATATTAAATATATGAAACTAATATAATGTTGCATGCCAATTACAACTCAATTTTTAAAAAGGATATAATAATAAGACGAAATTATAAACAACTGCATGCCAATGAAATGGACAGATTGCTAGAAATATACAACTTAACGGAGTGGACAAAAAGGAAATAGCAAATATAAGTAGTTCTATCTATTAAAAAATTAAATTCATGGTGGGAAAGGGATGGAGTGGGAATTAGGGGTTAGCAGATACAAACTATTATATTATAGAATGTATAAACAACAAGGACCTGCTGTATAGCACAGGGAATTATATTCAATATTCTATGATAAACCATAATGGAAAAGAATACAAAGAATGTATATATGTATATATGTGTATGTATATGTAGGTATATAGGTATATACATATATATACATTCTTTGTATTCTTTTCCATTACATACACATATATGCATATATATAACTTAATCACTTTGCGGTACAGTAGAAATTAACACCTTGCAAATCAACTATATTTCAATTTAAAATTTATTTATTTATTTTTTAATGTTTTAAATAAAATATTTATTTGTTTTTATTTTTGGCTGTGTTGGGTCTTCGTTGCTGTGCATGGTCTTTCTCTGGTTGAGGCAAGTGGGGCTACTCTTCATTGCGGTACGCGGGCTTCTCATTGTCATGGCTTCTCTTGTTGCAGAGCACGGGCTCTAGAGCACAGGCTCAGTAGCTGTGGCACACGGGCTTAGTTGCTCTGTGGCACGTGGGATCTTCCCGGGCCAGGAATCGAACCCATGTCCCCTGCATTGGCAGGCAGATTCCTAACCACTGTGCCACCAGGGAAGCCAAAAAAATTATTTTTAATTAAATTTATAATTTTAAACCTTCCCACAAAGAAAACTTTAGTCACAGATGGCTTCTTTGGTGAATTTTTCAAAACACAATAGGAAAAACATGACTCTTACACAAAATCTTCCAGAAAACAGAAAAAGAAGGAATATTTCCAACCATTGTATGAGGTCAGTATAACTGTAATACCAAAAGCTGGCAAGAACATCACAAGAAAGAAAAATTACAGGTTAATCTCTCTCAGGAACATAGATGTGAAAGTCCTAGATAAAACACTAGGAAGTAAGTCCAGGAGCACTCTTTGTAATAGCCCCAAACTGGGGGGAAAAAACCCAAAGTACATTACCATTTGGATGAATAAAATTCATGGTGTATTCAAACAGCAAAATATTACACAGCAATGAAAGTGGACGATTTCCATTTACTTCTACACACAACAAGGTGGATGAATCTCACAAATGTGATGTTGAATGAAAGAAGTAAACACAAAAGATACATAATATAGGACTTCATTTATGTAAAAATAAAATCAGGCAAAATTAACTTACACATATAGAAATCAAGATAGCAGTGACTTGAGGAGGAGGAAGAGGAGGAGGATAATGACTGAAAGGGGACACGTGGGGGTGTTTCTGGCTGTTGGTAGCATTCTATTTCCTGATCTGGTGCCGGTTACACAGATGGGTACGCTTTGCCAAAATTCATGGAGCTCTACACCTATGATTTGTATACTTTTTTTGTACGCATGTTATACTTCAATTAAGAGAAAAGAATAAAACCACTGTAATTTACCTGGATTTATATCACTCTCACCAGCCTGTGTTGTTCAGAATCGATCATCCCACTCTCCTGTAAAAATTAGAACTCTATCTGACTTTGTAACTACTTCCTTGAGGACTCGCAATTCATTGGGTTATAAATATGAAATGGCTTTATTTTCCCAATAATCTCCCCCACAGATTGTGCTCTGCCCCTGCCATTTTCTTGCTGGGTGTCAACTCTCTTCATCACACCTTGGCTCTATTCTATTTATCCACCTTTTCAAGTTATTAGGATCATCTCATTCTGGCAAGTAAGGTTCAATTCTGTTCATTTTCTACTAAGCTTCAAACTGAATTAAAACTATTTTTCCTCCCTTCCCTCCAGAGAAAGGCAGACAAGTCTGTTGCTAGTGGCTTGGAGTATGTGTGTGTGGGGGGGGTGGGAGCGAGGGGCAGAGAGGCTTGAGGGCAGGAGCGCTCTGTTCTGTATATCCTCCCATCTCCTTCTTTCCAGTGCTTTGCTTCTAATGTCAGGGCAAGAGAAGAAATGAGGAAGTGGCTATCTTATGTGGCTCCCCACTAGGAAGATAGTAATTCCCTCTCTTTCGGATGCTGCTGCTTCTCTAGTTAACCCTGTCAGATTTTCAATGCTCTCTAAACTGGAGAGAATCCAAGTTCTGGCTCCTTCATTGTTGAAGGTCCTTGGGGTGCCTCCCTGCTGCCCAGTTCCTTGAGGCATATCTTGCATCTACTTGACCTCCTCCACAAGGGGTCCAGTGAGCAGCCTCTCTTGGAGGGGGCAATGTGGGTGACTGTGGTGCCCCTTCCTTCATCTAGATCGTCTCTCTACTGCCCCCTCTCCTTTTCCTAGAACATTGAGCACTCTGCCGGTCCAGGAGAGATCAGAGGTGAGACAATCACCAGTCTCCAACCTAGGAGAGGGGGAAGGTTGGGCATCTCTAAACTTTATAAGCAATTCTCTTGAATGCTCTTCTCTAGACTTTGAGAGGAAGAAGTGCCTCCATCTCCTTTATTGCAGCGAGAATGGGGTGAAGAGAGGGAATAGAGTAACCTTATGAATATTCTACTTCACAAAAAGCTAACCTCCTCTCTACTCACCCTTTCCTTACACTTCAGGGAGTAGGGATGGGGTGGTGTGGGGGATGTTTGGTGTTTGGGCTGTTTCCCTGTATTGACATTTCTTGGCCTAACCATAGGTGGGCTGGCCTAACGACAGGTGGTCCCTGAACTTAGAATATGTGAGCTCATCTCCTTCTGTGCACAGCATTGGAACTTAGCCAGGGCCCAGGAAACATCCCTGTTGACATCCTATTACACTTGTCTCCAACCACCTGGAAGTTTTGTTAATCTTCACAGCATGTGTTGGAAGAAAAAAAAAAAAAGAACAACTCTGTATTAACTAAAAATATAATAGGAAAAGGAATGGGATATAGAAAAAAATTGCAATCATTTTCTATTTTGCAAAGCAAATTTACCTTCAAGAAAATTTGGAGAGTTGTGTTATTTATCTATATAAATATAATAGGGCTTCCCTGGTGGCGCAGTGGTTGAGAATCTGCCTGCTAATGCAGGGGACACGGGTTCGAGCCCTGGTCTGGGAGGATCCCACGTGCCACGGAGCAGCTGGGCCCGTGAGCCACGGCTGCTGAGCCTGCGCGTCTGGAGCCTGTGCCCCGCAGCAGGAGGGGCCGCGGTGGTGAAAGGCCCGCGCACCGCGATGAAGAGCGGTCCCCGCACCGCGATGAGGGGTGGCCCCCACTTGCCGTGGCCGGAGAGGGCCCTCGCACGAACCGAAGACCCAGCACAGCCAAAAATAAATAAATAAATAAATAAAGTAGCTATAAAATTAAAAAAAAAAAAAATAAATAAATAAATAAATAAATAAATATAATAAATCATTTGAATTATTTGAACTCTTTTACCTATGTGTACACCCATCATTTTCATACTAAATTGTCCATTTATAAGATTTCTGCCCTTACAATTTTGATGTGATTGGGGATCATAATTGAACATGACTAAGCAACGTATAGTATGTTATTGAAGACAAAGTATACTATTTGTTAAAAGCACAAAACCACAGTTTAAAACAAGCAAGAGAGGGGCTTCCATTGTGGTCCAGTGGTTAAGAATCCACCTGCCAATGCAGGGGACATGGGCTCGATCCCTGGTCTGGGAAGATCCCACATGCCGTGGGGCACTAAGCCCGTGCACCACGACCACTGAGCCTGTACCCTAGAGCCCACGAGCTGCAACTACTGAGCCTGTGCACCACAACTACTAAGCCCATGCTCTAGAGCCCACAAGCCGCAACTACTGAGCCTGTGCACAACTACTGAAGCCCACGCGCTCTGGGGCCCGCGTGCTGCAACTACTGAAGTCTGCGTGCCTAGAGCCCATGTTCCACAACGAGAAGCCACCACAACGAGAAGCCACCGCAATGAGAAGCCCGCGCACTGCAACGAAGAGTAGTCCCTGCTTGCCGCAACTAGAGAAAGCCCGTGCGCAGCAACGAAGACCCAGCGCAGCCAAAAATAAATAAATTAAAAAAAATAAAACAAGCAAGAGGGGGTAAGATGTATCAATATTTAGTGGAGGGGAGGAACCAAGATGGCAGACTAGAAGGACATGCTCTCACTCCCTCTCGTGAGAACACCAGAATCACAACTAGCTGCTGGACAATCATCGACAGGAAGACACTGGAAATCACCAAAAAAGATACCCCACATCCAAAGACAAAGGAGAAGCCACAATGAGATGGTAGGAGGGGTGCAATCACAGTAAAATCAAATCCCATAACTGCTGGGTGGGTGACTCATGGACTGGAGAACACTTATACCACGGAAGTCCACCCACTGGAGTGAAGGTTCTGAGCCCCACGTCAGGCTTCCCAACCTGGGGGTCCGGCAACGGGAGGAGGAATTCCTAGAGAATCAGACTTTGAAGCCTAGGGGGATTTGATTGGAGGACTTCGACAGGACTGGGGGAAACAGAGACTCCACTCTTGGAGGGCACACACAAAGTAGTGTGCACATCGGGACCCAGGGGAAGGAGCAGTGACCCCAGGGGAAACTGAACCAGACCTACCTGCTAGTGTTGGAGGAGGTCTCCTTCAGAGGCGGGGGGTGGCTGTGGCTCACCGTGGGGACAAGGACACTGGCAGCAGAAGTTCTGGGAAGTACTCCTTGGCTTGAGCCCTCCCAGAGTCTGTCATTAGCCCCACCAAAGAGCCCAGGTAGGCTCCAGTGGTGGGTTGCCTCAGGCCAAACAACCAACAGGGAGGGAACCCAGCCCCACCCATCAACAGTCAAGTGGATTAAAGTTTTACTGAGCTCTGCCCACCAGAGCAACAGTCAGCTCTACCCACCACCAGTCCCTCCCATCAGGAAACTTACACAAGCCTCTTAGATAGCCTCATCCACCAGAGGGCAGACAGCAGAATCAAGAAGAACTACAATCCTGCAGACTGTGGAACAAAAACCACATTCACAGAAAGAGAGACAAGATGAAAAGGCAGAGGGCTATGTACCAGAAGAAGGAACAAGATAAAACCCCAGAAAAACAACTAAATGAAGTGGAGATAGGCAACCTTCCAGAAAAAGAATTCAGAATAATGATAGTGAAGATGATCCAGGACCTCAGAAAAAGAATGGAGGCAAAGATCGAGAAGACGCAAGAAATGTTTAACAACGACCTAGAAGAATTAAAGAACAAACAAACAGAGATGAACAATACAATAACTGAAATGAAAACTACACTAGAAGGAATCAATAGCAGAATAACTGAGGCAGAAGAACGGATAAGTGACCTGGAAGACAGAATGGTGGAATTCACTGCTGTGGAACAGGATAAAGAAAAAGGAATGAAAAGAAATGAAGACAGCCTAAGAGACCTCTGGGACAACATTAAACACAAGAACATTCGCATTATAGGGGTCCCAGAAGGAGAAGAGAGAGAGAAAGGACCAGAGAAAATATTTGAAGAGATTATAGTCAAAAACTTCCCTAATGTGGGAAAGGAAATAGCCACCCAAGTCCAGGAAGCACAGCGAGTCCCATACAGGATAAACACAAGGAGAAACACGCTGAGACACATATTAATCAAATTGGCAAAAATTAAAGACAAAGAAAAATTATTGAAAGCAGCAAGGGAAAAACAACAAATAACATACAAGGGAACTCCCATAAGGTTAACAGCTGATTTCTCAGCAGAAACTCTACAAGCCAGAAGGGAGTGGCAGGACATATTTAAAGTGATGAAAGGGAAGAACCTACAACCAAGATTACTCTACCCGGCAAGGATCTCATTCAGATTCGACGGAGAAATCAAAAGCTTTACAGACAAGCAAAAGCTAAGAGAATTCAGCACCACCAAACCAGCTCTACAACAAATGCTAAAGGAACTTCTCTAAGTGGGAGACACAAGAGAAGAAAAGGACCTACAAAAACAAACCCAAAACAATTAAGAAAATGGTCATAGGAACATACATATCGATAATTACCTTAAACGTGAATGGATTCAATGCTCCAACCAAAAGACACAGGCTTGCTGAATGGATACAAAAACAAGACCCATATATATGCTGTCTACAAGAGACCCACTTCAGACCTAGGGACACATACAGACTCAAAGTGAGGGGATGGAAAAAGATATTCCATGCAAATGGAAATCAAAAGAAAGCTGGAGTAGCAATACTCATATCTGATAAAATAGATGTAAAATAAAGAATGTTACAAGAGACAAGGAAGGACATTACATAATGATCAAGGGATCAATCCAAGAAGAAGATATAACAATTATAAATATATATGCACCCAACATAGGAGCACCTCAATACATAAGGCAACTGCTAACAGCTATAAAAGAGGAAATCGACAGTAACACAATAATAGTGGGGGACTTTAACACCTCACTTACACCAATGGACAGATCATCCAAAATGAAAATAAATAAGGAAACAGAAGCTTTAAATGACACAATAGACCAGATAGATTTAATTGATATTTATAGGACATTCCATCCAAAAACAGCAGATTACACTTTCTTCTCAAGTGCGCATGGAACATTCTCCAGGATAGATCACATCTTGGGTCACAAATCAAGCCTCGGTAAGTTTAAGAAAAGTGAAATAATATCAAGCATCTTTTCTGACCACAACTCTATGAGATTAGAAATAAATTACGGGGAAAAAAAACGTAAAAAACACAAACACATGGAGGCTAAACAATACGTTACTAAATAACCAAGAGATCACCGAAGAAATCAAAGAGGAAATCAAAAAATACCTAGAGACAAATGACAATGAAAACACGACGATCCAAAACCTATGGGATGCAGCAAAAGCAGTTCTAAGAGGGAAGTTTATAGCTATACAAGCCTACCTCAAGAAATAAGAAAAGTCTCAAATAAACAATCTAACCTTACACCTAAAGGGACTAGAGAAAGAAGAACAAACAAAACCCAAAGTTGGCAGAAGGAAAGAAATCATAAAGATCAGAGCAGAAATAAATGAAATAGAAACAAAGAAAACAATAGCAAAGATCAATAAAACTAAAAGCTGGTTCTTTGAGAAGATAAACAAAATTGATAAACCATTAGCCAGACTCATCAAGAAAAAGAGGGAGAGGACTCAAATCAATAAAATTAGAAATGAAAAAGGAGAAGTTACAACAGACACCGCAGAAATACAAAGCATCCTAGGAGACTACTACAAGCAACTCTATGCCAACAAAATGGACAACCTAGAAGAAATGGACAAATTCTTAGAAAGTTACAACCTTCCAAGACTGAACCAGGAAGAAATAGAAAATATGAACAGACCAATCACAAGTAATGAAATTGAAACTGTGATTAAAAATCTTCCAACAAACTAAAGTCCAGGACCAGATAGCTTCACAGGTGAATTCTATCAAACATTTAGAGAAGAGCTAACACCCATCCTTCTCAAACTCTTCCAAAAAATTGCAGAGGAAGGAACACTCCCAAACTCATTCTATGAGGCCACCATCACCCTGATACCAAAACCAGACAAAGATACTATAAAAAAAAAAATTACAGACCAATATCATTGATGAATCTAGATGCAAAAATCCTCAACAAAATACTAGCAAACAGAATCCAACAACACATTAAAAGGATCATATACCATGATCAAGTGGGATTTATCCCAGGGATGCAAGGATTCTTCAATATATGCAAATCAATCAATGTGATACACCATATTAACAAATTGAAGAATAAAAACCATATGATCATCTCAATAGATGCAGAAACAGTTTTTGAGAAAATTCAACACCCATTTATGATAAAAACTCTCTAGAAAGTGGGCATAGAGGGAATCTACCTCAATATAATAAAGGCCATATACGACAAACCCACAGCAAACATCATTCTCCATGGTGAAAAACTGAAATCATTTCCTCTAAGATCAGGAACAAGACAAGGATGTCCACTCTCACCACTACTATTCAACATAATTTTGGAAGTCCTAACCACGGCAATCAGAGAAGAAAAAGAAAGAAAAGGAATACAATTGGAAAAGAAGAAGTAAAACTGTCACTGTTTGCAGATGACATGATACTATACATAGAGAATCCTAAAGATGCCACCAGAAAACTACTAGAGCTAACCAATGAATTTGGTAAAGTTGCAGGATACGGGATTAATGCACAGAAATCTCTTGCATTCCTATACACTAATGATGAAAAATCTGAAAGAGAAATTAAGGAAACACTCCCATTTACCATTGCAACAAAAAGAATAAAATACCTAGGAATAAACCTACCTAGGGAGACAAAAGACCTGTATGCAGAAAACTATAAGACACTGATGAAAGAAATTAAAGATGATAGCAACAGATGAAGAGATATACCATGTTCTTAGATTGAAAGAATCAATATTGTGAAAATGACTCTACTACCCAAAGCAATCTACAGATTCAACGCAATCCCTATCAAATTACCAATGGCATTTTTTACGGAACTAGAACAAAAATCTTAAAATTTGTATGGAGACACAAAAGACCCCAAATAGCCAAAGCAGTCTTGAGGGAAAAAAATGGACCAGGAGGAATCAGACTCCCTGACTTCATACTATAATACAAAGCTACAGTAATCAAGACAATATGGTACTGGCACAAAAACAGAAACATAGATCAATGGAACAAGATAGAAAGCCCAGAGATAAACCCACGCACCTATGGTCAACTAATCTATGACAAAGGAGGCAAGGGTATACAATGGAGAAAAGACAGTCTCTTTAATAAGTGGTGCTGGGAAAACTGGACAGCTACATGTAAAAGAATGAAATTAGAACACTCCCTAACACCATATACAAAAATAAACTCAAAATGGATTAAAGACCTAAATGTAAGACCAGGTAGTATAAAACTCTTAGAGGAAAACATAGGAAGAACACTCTCTGACATAAATCACAGCAAGATCTTTTTGATCCACCTCCTAGAGTAATGGAAATAAAAACAAAAATAAACAAATGGGACCTAATGAAATTTAAAAGCTTTTGCATAGTAAAGGAAACCATAAACAAGACGAAAAGACAACCCTCAGAATGGGAGAAAATATTTGCAGAACAATCAATGGACAAAGGATTAATCTCTAAAATATATAAACAGCTCATGCAGCTCAATATTAAAGAAAGAAACAACCCAATCCAAAAATGGACAGAAGACCTAAATAGACATCTCTCCAAAGAAGACATACAGATGGCCAAGAAGCACATGAAAAGCTGCTCAACATCATTAATTATTAGAGAAATGCAAATCAAAACTACAATGAGGTATCACCTCACACCAGTTAGAATGGGCATCATCAGAAAATCTACAAACAAATGCTGGAGAGGGTGTGAAGAAAAGGGAAACCTCTTGCACTGTTGGTGGGAATGTAAACTGATACAGCCACTATGGAGAACAGTATGGAGGTTCCTTAAAAACTAAAAATAGAATTACCATATGATTCAGCAATCCCACTACTGGACATATACCCAGAGAAAACCATAATTCAAAAAGACACATGCACCCCAATGTTCATTGCAGCACTCTTTAGAATAGGCAGGTCATGGAAGCAATCTAAATGCCCATCGACAGGCAAATGGATAAAGAAGATGTGGCACATATATACAATGGAATATTACTCAGCCATAAAAAAGAACGAAATTGAGTCATCTGTTGAGACGTGGATGGATCTAGAAACTGTCATACAGAGTGAAGTCAGAAAGAGAAAAACAAATATTGTATATTAATGCATGTATGTGGAACCTAGAAGAATGGTACAGATGAACTGGTTTGCAGGGCAGAAGTTGAGACACAGATGGAGAGAACAAATGTACGGACACCAAGGGGGGAAAGCCATGGGGGGGTGGGGATGGTGGCGTGTTGAATTGGGCGATTGGGATTGACATGTATACACTGATGTGTATAAAATTGATGACTAATAAGAACCTGCTGTATAAAAAATAAAATAAAATAAAATTCAAGAATTAACAAAAAGGGAGATCAGCTTGGTGCTTTGTGACCACCTAGAGGGGTGGGATGGGGAGGGTGGGAGGGAGGGAGATGCAAGAGGGAAGAGATATGGGAACATATGTATATGTATAACTGATTCACTTTGTTATAAAGCAGAAACTAACACACCATCGTAAAGCAATTATACTTCAATGAAGATGTTTAAAAAAAAAAGAATTAACAAAAAAAACTAATATTAAACTTTCTTTGGGTTATTTGTATGGAAATATGTTAATATAAATGTTTCAGACATTACATGAAATTCCTAAAAATCTTGTATGTTCTGGTATAATGTTATAAGTCATAATTGTAGTTATTACTTTAAAATGTATATCTCAGAAATAACTAAATTTCCTTGTCAATTGCATTATTATGAACTTTCATCAAATCTTTAACCGTGGTCATTTTAAAGTCGTTTGTCATTTACAGACAGTTCTGGGTGTACTCTGATGCTTTTGCAAAAATGTTCCTATAAAAGGGTTTCATCTTCAAGGAATTCATGGAAAAGGCTCTGACAAGTACAGGTTTCTGGTAACTGACTATACTGCTGAACTGAATGAATAAGCATTTTCAGAACTCTAATGGAAAACTGATGAATTCATAAAAGTGCTAACAAAAGATCAAGATGAAAAAAAAATTAATTACATGGGACTGAGTGAACTGATGAGGATGATTATAATTTTTGTGACTTTCTGTTTGAATTAAAAAAATGTGATAAAAAAAGATTAACTTACTGGTGAGGTATTATTTATAAAAATAAGTAAAACAAATCAAGAAAATGATAGAGACTTCATCTGTTTTCTTTTCTAATATCTGTACGTTGAAGGAAGATGTAATGATATTCCTAGCACATCATTTTGCCCTCCAGGACCATCAAACATTGTAGATCTGATTAGGTAGAATTATTTAAATATGGTCGTGTATCTTTACCTTTCTGGTCAATCACAATTTCTGGTTGTTGTTTTTTTTAATAAAGAGTTTTTGTTTTTGTTTTAAAAAAATATTTAGTGGAGGGGGAGAAATATTTTATTACAGTTACTAAAAGGTAAGGATTAATTTCCTTTTAGAAAGGGGGACATAATGCACATTTTACAGTGCAATATAAAAAGTATTATTAGCACAATAATACTATCACACTAAAAATGGAACTTATTACTTATTCAGTAAAATGGCCACTTGCTCCTAATCAGCAACATAATTCACGTAACAGATCTGAGGTTTCCTTAAAGGTTTTGCTTTACTGATCTTCCCTGGGTTTGTCATTCTCATTTCCCACATGGTTTGACGCATGGAGCAGCTGCTTGCTATAGCATATGAAGAGTGCGGGTAATCTAACACAAAGAAATGTCACAGAACCAGAAAACTATAACATACACAGTATTCTTAAAGGGAAAGAACTTTCTAGTAAGAATGCTCAATGGGTATGTCTTTGAAGACAAAATATTAAAGTCAGCCTTAACATATCACTTAATATAGTAAGAAAAATTCCTTTCATGAGGTTTGACTTTCTATGTAATTCATAGCCTGGTTCTTTCTTTTAAACCTTTGAAAAGTGTGATGAATAGAATATATTATACTTGGGATTCCAAAAGCTTTTCATTATTCATTAACAATTTGAGGATTATAAGATTACACTTCAGGTAAATTAGAATAAGATTTTTTAAAACTGAAGTATAGTTGATTTACAATATTGTGTTAGTTTCAGGTATACAGCAAAGTGATTCAATTATTTTTTTTAGATTATTTTCCATTATAGGTTATTAGAAGATATTGAATATAGTTCCCTGTGTTATACAGTAAAGCTTTGTTGCTTATCTATTTTATGTATAATAGTCTGTATCTGTTAATCCCATACTCCTAATTTATCCCTCCCTCCCTTTCCTCTTTGGTAACCATAAATTTGTTTTCTATGTGAGTCTGTTTCTGTTCTATATATAGATGGATTCATTTGTATTATTTTTTAGATTCCATATATAAGTGATATCATATAATATTTGTCTGATTTACTTCACTTAGTATGATATTCTCTAGGTCCATTCATGTTGCTGCAAATGGCAGTATTTCATTCTTTTTTATGGCTGAGTGTATCCCACATCTTCCTTATCCATTCATCTGTTGATGGACACTTTGTTTCCATGTCTTTGCTATTATAAACAGTGCTGCTATGAACATTGGGGTGCATGTCTTTTTGAATTAGAGTTTTTATCTTTTCCAGATATATGTCCAGATGTGGGATTGCTGGATCATATGGCAAATCTATTTTTAGTTTTTTTTGAGGAAGCTCCATGCTGTTTTCCATAGTGGCTGCACCAATTTACATTCCCACCATCAGTGTAGGAGGGTTCCCTTTTCTCCACACTTTCTCCAGCATTTCTTTTTTATAGACTTTTTGATGATGGCCATTCTGACTGGGGTGAGGTGATACCTCATTGTAGTTTTGATTTGCATTTCTCTAATAATTAGCGATGTTGAACACCTTTTCATATGCCTATTAGCCATCTGTATGTCTTCTTTTGAGAAATGTCTATTAAGGTCTTTTGCCCATTTTTTGATTGGATTATTTGGTTTTTTGATATTGAGCCATATAAGTTGTCTGTATAGAATAAGATTTTTTAAATGTGGATGCTGATGTGGAATCATATCTAAGGATATTGTGCCCACATATAACTTACCTTTAAATTTATCTAAATTCTTATAAATATCTCACAGTTTTTGTTTGTTTGTTTGGCCATGTGGCACGGCTTGTGGGATCTTATTTCCCTGATCTGGAATTGAACCCAGGCCCTCCTCAGTAAGAGCGCAGAGTCCTAACCACCGAACCACCAAGGAATTCTCACAGTTCATTTTAAGGCAATAAATTGATTAACATGTTCACTTTAAAATATTGTTTCTAAACTCTTTATTAGTATCAAGTGGAAAGAATTTATACCTTTATTATAGTAAGAGGTAATTTTAAATTAAGTTATTTAATAACTCACCAAATCAGTTTCTTGTCACATAGGGTAACATGTTACTACCAAACAACTTTGCCTCTGGTCAAAGAGAAACAAATCATTGCACAAGGCTCAAAATTTTTGTGAAAATAAATATTTAGGAAAGTAAACCATAGATGTAATTAAATCCCAATGAAATACAATAAACAATTATTGGAGAAGTAGCTATTACTCTGACCATCAAGTTTGGTATAAGAAGTAAACAGTTTAGCCCAAACTGCCCTCAGCCGGCCGGTCAGCCGGCTCTGTTATGGCGATCTGCAGCCCCAGCATCGTGATTAGCAATAATTAACCAGCTTATGACCTAGATTCATTTTGTATACCTAATCATTATGCTGAGGATTTGGAAAAGGTGTTTATTCCTCGTGGACTAATTATGGACAGGACCGAACGTCTTGCTCAAGATGTGAAGAAGGAGATGGGAGGCCATCACACCGTGGCCCTCTGTGTGCTCAACGGGGGCTACAAATTCTTTGCTGACCTGCTGGATTACATCAAAGTACTGAAGAGAAATAGTGATAGATCCATTCCTATGACTGTAGATTTTATCAGACTGAAGAGCTACTGTAATGACCAGTCAACAGGTGACATAAAAGTAATTGGTGAAGATGATCTCTCAACTTTCACTGGAGAGAATGTGTTGATTGTGGAAGGTATAATTGACACTGGCAAAACACTGAAAACCTTGCTTTCCTTGGTCAAGCAGCATAATCCAAAGATGATCAAGGTTGCAAGCTTGCTGGTGAAAAGGACCCCTCAAAGTGTTGGATACAGACCAGACTTTGTTGGATTTGAAATTCTAGCCAAGTTTGTTGTAGGATATGCCCTTGACTATAATGAATACTTCAGGGATTTGAATCATGTTTGTGTCATTAGTGAAGCTGGAAAAGCAAAATACGAAGCCTAAGATGAGAGTTCAAGTTGAGTTTGGAAACAACTGGAGTCCCACTGAAATCACCAGTAAAATTATCAAATGTTCTAGTTCTGTGGCCAGATGCTTAGTTGAGCTTATTGCATGTAACTTCTTAGAATTTTATCTGTTTTGTATTTTAGAAATGTCAGTTGCTGCATTCCCAAACTCTTTATTTGCACTATGAGCCTATAGACTATCATTTTCCTTTGGGTGGATTGTTGTTTGACTCGTGAATGAAAAACCTCTTAAACCACACCACTATTGAACGAAAATATTAAAATTGTATATGTAAAAAACCTTTAAAGAGAAGAATATATTAGTTTTTTAACTGGTATTTTATTTTTATATATTCAGGAAACAACAGAAGTGATTGAATATTGTTAATTATACCACAGTGTGTTCAGAAAAGTAAGAAGCAGTCAGTTTCATATCAGTCACAGCACTTAGAAGTATCATTATGTTGGATAAACCATATGTCCTGGAATTATTTTAGTAGGTTTCAGTAGTATTAACTGTAATTTCCCACTCGTTCAAATTATTTTTGGTGAATCTTTGTCAACAGATTGATCTGTATCTTTTAAATACATATCAATAGGTTCCAAAAACCTACCACTTTTTGAATTCCTCAACATAAAAATCCTTAAAATAAAGGCTGTCTCTTTAAAAGAGAAAAAAAAAAGAAGTCAACAGTTTAACTTTATAGGGTTATTTATTAATTTTTTTTTTACATCTTTATTGGAGTATAATTGCCTTACAATGGGGTTAGTTTCTGCTTTATAACAAAGTGAATCAGCTATACATATACATATATCCCCATACCTCCTCCCTCTTGTGTCTCCCTCCCACCCTCCCTATCCCACCCCTCTAGGTGGTCACAAAGCACTGAGTTGATCTCCCTGTGCTATGTGGCTGCTTCTACAGGGTTATTTATTAATCTTGCTGGAAATGATTCCCATGATTTTGAGAATGGAGACTCCATACTTCTCTTTAGATCCTTAGTAATAGGTTTAGAATATGGGAAACCCAAATTATACTAATCTCTTGATTCCACAAAAGTAGATTCCCTTCTTTGTTCTGCAGTATTTCACCAATGTGATTGTTTTTTATAAATATTGTGAGAATAAACTAACAAAGTAATATTTGGAAAGTTTTTCGAGCCCTTCGGACCACTTGTGACATCAATAATGGCAGGATTCTTTCCAAACCACAAGTTTTTCCTCTCAAAACTCTTCTCTATTTTTGTACCGTCATTGCCTCTTCCTCTCTATTTTTAATAAGATTTATTTCAAACTATGAAATGCATGGTTATTGTAGGAAATTTGAATAATAAATAAAAGTAAAAATACCCATAATTCGATCAATTTTTCCTCCAGAATTTTGATGAAATAATTGCAATCTGAACAAGATATGTTACATTTTTTTTCAATGCTAGGAAAAAATCTTTAAAAGAATTCACGCACGCAAAAAAAAAAAAAAAAGAATTCACGCAGGCTTTTGACAAATTTGGTTAACAATCATGGACCATTTTATGGTTAATTGCATCCACTGGGAAAGCAATAGAGGTATTGCCTCACAGATACAGTTGAATTCAGAAAATTAAATGCTAGCATGATTTCACTCCATTGTAGGTATTTCTTCTTCACAAATATCATTTTAATAGATGTGTCAATGATAGCTATCACTTATAGAGAGCCTTACTTAATGATATAATCTTTACATCAACCATAACAGTAATTTAGCACTAGCCTCACTTTACAAAACAAAGGTTTGAAAGCAACCGCATAGCTCTTAGGTGGTGAAGCGAGAATTTGAGGGGATTTGAACACTGCTCTCTCTGCTTCCAAAGGCATCCTTTCCACTACAGCCCAACACCTCACCATGAATATCATAATCTGCTTAACTAGGTCCTGTGGTTGGGCATTTCAAATGCTCCCCCCACCTTTTTTCTTTTTTTTTAAAGAAAATCAGTAATGTTAGAAGTAATATCTTGGAGTATGAAATTTTGTTTTTATGATTATTTCACCAAAATAGAGCTTAAAATCTGGATTAGTGTGATACAGGCAGGAATATTTTTAAGGCAATTTGTACACATTGTTAATTGCTTTCCTCAGTGAGATTGTTCAAATTATAATCCAGTCAGCAGAGCATGAGGCTTCCTG
Source organism: Balaenoptera acutorostrata (assembly GCF_949987535.1). NCBI lineage: Eukaryota > Metazoa > Chordata > Mammalia > Artiodactyla > Balaenopteridae > Balaenoptera > Balaenoptera acutorostrata. Next base: position 40,771,957 of record NC_080075.1, read on the forward strand.
CTCCACTGTGCTCTTTATAAAAATCTTGGTTAATTTAATAGATCAAAATTGACTCTTTGTTGCTAAGTTTAAAATTGTTTTGGTTGCTATAGTTAACTGTGTTTTAATACATCAATTCTCCATTCTACAGAGTGAAGGCTGGCTAAGTCTTTGAACTAGAAATGGGAAGATAGGGGAATGGTCTTTAGACTTTTTATTCCCTTTATTCATTCAATGGTTATCTAGTCCCTATTCTAGGTCAGGCATTGTGCTAGTGTTCAGGATATAAAGATGAAAGCCCATCCCTGACCTCAAAGAGCTTGTGAACTAGCAAGAGAAACAGACATAAATAGACTGTAGTACAGCGTGACTGGCACTGTGACCAAAGTAACACAGAAGAATATGCTTTGTGAAACACAGAGGAGGGCACTTAAACCAGCTTCAGGGAGGTCCTAGAAGCCATTTTGGAGGTGCTGAGGGCGGAGCTCCACCTTGAAGAGAAGCAGAAGTTAGCCAGCTTTTTCTTGACATCCTCAACCAGAATTAATTGCTTCCTCATCTATGTTCCTTTACTAAAATATAGTGTACTTATTTGTTTCCAAGTCTCTCGCTTGGCTGATCTTCTTGATGGGGAGGGACTATATCCTTAATTAGCCCAAGACAATGCCCCAAAATGAGTAGGAATGCAATTAACATTTGTTGAATTATTTTGAAATTCTACCCATATAGCGATTTCCTCCCATATCTTCCTCTTGACATTTATATAAATATGTGTGGTTTTTCTTTATATTGTAAAAATAATACTGTTCATCACATACCCATCAGAATGGCTAAAAGGAAAGCATGGAAAATGACAAGTGCTGGTGACGGATTTGGAGTAACAGAAATGCTCATACATCACTGGAGGCAGTAGAAATTGGTACAGCCACTTTGGAAAAGTGGCAGTATCTATTAAAGCTGGGTTGTACCTCATAAGCCAACAATTTCATTCCTAGAAACAAGTTCAACACAAATGCATGCATATGTTCACCACAAAGCATATTTTCACCAAAAGCAGCACTACTGATAGTAGCTCCAAACTAGAAAATACACAGAGGCTCATCAGCAGTAGAAAGGATAAACTTATTGTGGTATGGCCACACCGCAAGGAAAAGGAATCTACGCTTAACAATATGAAGGAATTTCATAAGAATAATTTTGAGGGCAAAGAGCTAGTGTTTTTTTTTAAGCACTTATTGGATGATTACTTTTATATAAAGAATAAAAATAGGCAAAACTATTCTATGCTATAGAAGTCAGGAAAGGTCGGTTAGAAGTGGAGGGTTAGTCACTGTAAGGGAACAGGCATGGAGAGCTTCTGGGGGTGCTGGTAAGGTTCTGTTTCTTGATCTGGGTTTTGGTTACACCTGTATATTCGGTTTGTGCCCTTTTCTGTATATGTATTATACCTAAATAGTTTTTTTAAAAAATATGTCTTATTTGAGAGAAAGCCAGAAAATACATAATGTTTAAAAATTTTTAAATCCTCCATAATCTACTACCTAGAAATTACTATTAACATTTTGGATTATTTCCTTCCAGTCTTTTTTTGAAGCTGCAGTGCTTGTGCCATCTCCTCCCCCTCTCTGCTTCCCACATATTTACACACACATTTTACTAAATTAGGTTCATTCCTATTTAGTTTTACTTCTGGTTTTTTATTTTTACTTAAAGTTAATCCATATTATCAAATATTCGGGGCTTCCCTGGTGGCGCAGTGGTTAAGAATCTGCCTGCCAGTGCAGGAGACTGGGTTCTATCCCTGGTCCGGGAAGATCCCACATGCCTTGGAGCAACTAAGCCTGTGTGCCACAACTACTGAGACTGTGCTCGAAAGCCCGCGAGCCACAACTACTGAAGCCCGTATGTCTAGAGCCCGTGCTTTGCAACAAGAGAAGCCACCGCAATGAGAAGCCCGTGTGCAGCAACGAAGACCCAACGCAGCCAAAAATAAATAAATTAAAAAAAAAAATTCGTTGCAGGCATGTTTTTAAACTGCTGCAATGTATTCCATCAAATATATATGTAATATATGGTGTGTATATATAAAATATAATATCATAAATTCCTGGAAGAGAGTTGTGTGTGTGTGGCATGTATATATATAAAATATTCCTAGTATATAATAACATATATTCCTAGAAGAGAGTATGTGTGTGTATACACACACACACACACACACACACACACAAACACGTATAAGCTACTGGGTCTTGAACGTTCTATAAGCTCTGCCTTCATTCTGCATTTCCTTCCAGAAAGGTTGCATCCCACTGGCAAGGTTGTTAGAGCTCCTTGTATCACAGTCCAAACCCAGGTCATTTATTATTATTTTTATTCGTTGTCAAAATGGTGGAGCTTAAAACAGGACTAAGGAATCCGCGGTTTTGCACCTGGCTAGGCGCTCCGCAAGAATGGGCTCTCCCGCACTCCTCTCCCTTCCAGGGAGCCCCACGCCTCGGCCGTGCAGTGCGACCGCGCGTGCGCCCGGGCCTCCAGCGCCCTCGCCGCCCGGTTGCCGTGGGAACCTCAGAGCACCACAGCACCCGAAGACGCAGCAGTGAGCGGTACCAAGGCCAGAGCATGGAGCTGCCAGATCCGGTCCGCCAGAGGCTGGGAAACTTCAGCCGGACCGTGTTCAGCGACTCCAGCCGGACCGGGCCAGAGTATAACGAGGGTCCGGGTGAGTGGCGGAGTTCCCAGCGCAGGGCGTGTGGCCCTCGGAAGACCTGGCGCGAGTTTTGGAGCGGCCGGATTTTGCCCAGACCTAAGATGGCGGTTTCGCCTTCAGCTGGTTCTCCGCAGTGCGGGAAGCTCCTTGGAGGAGGGGCCAGGCCGAGGGATGGGGCTGAGATGGGAACCAGATACCCCGGCCCAGTAACCCAGCCGGTTCCGGGTTGATAGTGCTGCGGCCTGGCCGGCTAATTGCAAGCGGGGCGGCTGAGATGGCGCCGGCCTTCCTCAAAAAAGAATATAAAAGCCGCCTTCGCAGCCCGCGTCCAGTCCCTTGCCCTCCGAGAAGACTGAGAAGGCCGACTTTGCTTTTCCTCTACGGCATTCGCCCTGGCTTTTCTGGCCAGGGTGGAGTGGAAACAGCCCAGGCAATCTCCTCTTTCCACTTACTATCCCCTACCCCAGTAAAATATCTTTTCCTTTTCTCCTTTCCTAGCAGAACAAGTACTTTCCACCACAAGTCCATTTTCTGGCAGAAGACATGGAAAGAAGTTTTATTTTAAACGCTATCCAATCCAGAATGGCACCTGCCGCTCTAGCAACGCCTTCAACAAAACTCGCACTCTCCCTGCCTTCTCCTTCCCATTCCCTATTTATACCTCTTGCCCTAAATCAAGTAACAAAATACCACGATGCTACATTCAACATGACAAGTGACAACGCAGTTTTCTGCAAAACAGTTTCCCTCTCTTAAATCATGATAGACAACATACTGTCAACCAAACCCACGCAGCTTTTATCACTGAACTGTGCTGGGAAATAGAAGTCTTTTCCTCTTGCTTGGTTTAGGGATTTTTTAAAGGGGGCAAAGAAAAGTCATTTCCCATCGTTTCAAATTTTCACCCTGATTACTTGCCTGTCCTCTCAATTTAGGCCTGGTCTTGATTTAGGATGTACAGAGAAAAACATAATGTGAAAAATTAGGTTATTACGTTTTTGATTCTAAAGCCAAGGCACTAAAATCTGATGATGTAAAGTATCAGGGGTTTTCTGTAAAGGGTCAGATAGTAAATATTATAGAACTTGCAGGCCGTAGGTCTCTGTGGCAGTCATAGGTAATGGTAATTGAATAGACATGGCAGTGTTCCAATAAAGCTTTATTTATGGACACTAAAGTTTGAATTTCATGATTTTCAGTGTCACAAAATATTATTATTCTTTGATATTTTTTCCTCAACCATTTAAAAATGTGAAAAAACATATTTAGCTCACTTGCTATACAAAAACAGGCAGCTGGCTGGTAGTTTGCCCACCCCTGATTTATATTACATAATGTTTTAATTTAAATTCCGTTTACAGAAGTCAACTTGTACTTTTGCAGAATTTAGTAAATTCATGTCTTGTGCTTTCAAGGTTAATTTACATATTAACTTGATTTTCAACTGCATGATGGTAAGTTTGATCTGCTGAAATATAGACATAGCATAACTCTTAAGATGCTCATGTACAAAATTCTTAACATAAAAACTTCTTTGCAAAATTTGACGACAGTGTTTGCTCTAAAGGTATTAGAATTTTCAGCTTAACTAATTTACCACTATTTTTCCACATTTTCTTCCTTGTGGATCTGAATTAGGTTTGATTATTTGCACTGTAATTGCAAGCGTGTATTATGACCGCAGCTGACCAAGAGTTGTACTATTGTTATGAGAAAATCCTAGGCAAGTGAGTTACCTTCAGATTTAACAGACTGTAAGAATGCATTCCTTTATCAGTGGTAATTTAATAAATGGGTGCACGCAAAAGTAGACATAATAATCAGGGATATTCTTGGAGCTAAAGGAAAAACCTTGCTGTGAGAGACCATGATTATCTTATATTTTAAAACTGTTAAACGATAGATATAAAATACTCAGATGCGGAGAAAAAGACATAAAAATCTGTTTTTAAGAAATTTATTTTAGGGCTTCCCTGGTGGCGCAGTGGTTGAGAATCTGCCTGCTAATGCAGGGGACACGGGTTCGAGCCCTGGTCTGGGAAGATCCCACATGCCGCGGAGCAACTGGGCCCGTGAGCCACAATTACTGAGCCTGCGCGTCTGGAGCCTGTGCTCCGCAACAAGAGATGCCGCGATAGTGAGAGGCCCGCGCACCGCGATGAAGAGTGGCCCCCGCTTGCCGCAACTAGAGAAAGCCCTCGCACAGAAACGAAGACCCAACACAGCCATAAATAAATAAATAAATAAATAAATAATTAAAAAAAAAAGAATTAAAAAAAACAAAAACAAAACTATTAAAAAAAAAAAATTTATTTTAGGGGCTTCCCTGGTGGTGCAGTGATTAAGAATCTGCCTGCCAATGCAGGGGACACAGGTTCAAGCCCTGGTCCGGGAAGATCCCATATGCCACGGAGCAGCTAAGCCCATGTGCCGCAACTACTGAGCCTGCGCTCTAGAGCCTGCAAGCCACAACTACTGAGCCTGTGTGCCACAGCTACTGAAGCCCACGCGCCTAGAGCGAGAGCTCTGCAACAAGAGAAGCCACCGCAATCAGAAGCCTGCACACCGCAACCAAGAGTAGCGCCCGCTAGCCACAACTAGAGAAAGCCCACGTACAGCAACGAAGACCCAACACAGCCAAAAATACATAAATAAATAAATAAATTTTAAAAATATATTTATTTTAGAGCCTTTGTAAATTCTTTCATTTAGAGCAGTGGATTTCAAAATATGTATCTGCTCTTAAATTGTTGGAATTTAGTCAAATTTAGGATGCATTTGTAGGGCCCAATTTTAAAAATCAAATTCTTAATTTAGGACCCTTCTCCCTAATATGAAAGCAAAAGGTACTATGTAATCAGCCTTAGATAAATGAAACTCATGTATCACGAATGGCTACACTGGTAATGCCCTTATAATAGTATGTTTTCATTCATTCATTAATGAATTCATTCTTTCTGCTTATGCATATTTGGTATTTTCCATGTGTAAAGCAAGATGCTAGGTTCTGTGAGGGCCTCAAATTTGGGTAGAACGTGGTCTGTGCTTACAATGAGCCTGTGTATAAGTAAAAGAGAAGGAAAAAGGACTCATTTATTGAGTGCCTGCTAAGTGCCAGGCATAGTGCTAGGGTGAAGTAATTTATATTATCTTTAATCCTCACAAGCAACCTGTGAGGTAATTTTAATGTTACTGTTTTACAGGTGAATAAATTAAGGCTCAAAGAGGTTAAATAATTTATTCCAAGTCTGGCATCTAGAGTTCTGAGGGAGTTTGGGGAACTCCGGGTTTACTTGGACTCCAGAGCTCATTGTCTCTTCAGTAACCAGATTGTGTCTCAAGTGAGGGGAGTGTGGCTCTTTGCTAACACTTCTTACACACAGGTTAGAGTGATAAGTACCTAGAGGGAAAAGAGATTTCTGCTGGAGTGGGGGAATGGGCTCGAGAAAGGATTTATGGAAAAAGTGGCATTGAATTGGATATGAATGAACAGGTAGGATTAGGATATGCTGAAAAGGGGTGTCTGTTTAATTATAATTTGGGGAGATTAGATTTTGCATGAGATTAGTTTATATGTGAGAGATTAGTTGTTATGTATTTTATGTGTTCATTTCATAGGCTCTTTACACAGAACTCTACAAAAGAGGTAATGATTATTATTGTTATCTGCTCAATAGGATTCATATTGATATTCCACATTTAATTTATACCAGTAGTATGCAAAAAAGTCAGCAGACTATAATGGGAAAATGATAATGTAATTGAAAAATATGAAACATACCCCCCAAGTAGCCAACATAGGAACTAAATAGTATTATGATGACTATTTCCTTTCACTGTCAATGATTATAAATAGGCTTAAAATTTGGAGTTTCGTTAAGCTGATGCTATGGTTATTAATTCTAAGGAACTAAAGGACGTATAGGGCAGAGACCAGGGTTAAGAGTTTGTTCCTTTTCTCTCTCTTTCTTCCGTAGATAATGAAATGGTTTCCAGTTTGGCATTGCAGATGTCACTTTATTTTAACACTTATTTTTTCCCACTTTGGTGGGTGAGCAGCATTATGATGCTTCAGATGAAGGTAAATCTACACTTTACTACTTCTGCTGAGGTCTCTTGTGCCATCCCTGGCATTGTTACATTGTCAATAAAGTTAAAGTTCTTCATATTTTTTTTAAATCTCAGGTCAGTCTTACTATATGTGAAATTTTATGAACATGTTTATTTTTGTTTTTTTAGTATTCAATCTTGCCTGATTACTACAAATTCATTGTGGTCACCGTTATCATCCTAATAACCTTAATTGAAGCTATCAGGTTGTATCTGGGCTACATGGGGAACCTGCAGGAGAAGGTAGGCTCTTCTTTCCTTTCTCTCAGTGCTACACATAAATGCAGTAAGATTTTCCTAACAAGGAAAAGGCAGTGAGATGTGGTGGAAGGAGCAAAGGCCTGTATTTAAGGCCTAGCTCCAACTTCACCACATCTGTCACTGTGGTCTGTTTGCTTAATCTCTTGAGCCTTGGTTTCTTCACATATAAAATTGGGGAAATATTTACTTCACAGGTTTGTTAGGATTAAGTAATTTATATAAAGTACCTGAACATAGTAAACACTTAAGAAGTGATAGTTTTCCCTCTTCTCACCAGTCTTGAAAATACTTGGTCAATTAAACATGATTATTTAGATCCTGAATAAGAGAATGGGGGAAAATGATAAACTCATTTCCTCTGCAAGGCTCATGTTTTCTGAATCATTATGCTGCCTAAGCATTTACAGTTACCAGAATTTAGGGATAATCCCTAAAGATTTCTGTGTTCTTTCAGGCCCTTCATAAGGGCCTGTCCCAGCCTGTCCCACTGTATTTCTTGCTTTTTCCTAATCCAAGCATCCATTCCAGGTGATGTGTTGTTTCCCAGTCATACTCATTCCACATCTTTGCTTACTTAAGTTCTTGCCTCTTCCTCCTTCTACCCAACTTGGACCATGTTGTACTCCTTTTGATTTACAGAGCTCAAAATGTATGTTCACAGTAGTGCCATCAAGTAGTATCACTTGCTTATTGATACAAACGGAAGACTGTACTTCACTGATCTGATACTCATCACGTGTGTCATTGCAGGTTCCTGAGTTGGCTGGCTTTTGGCTTTTGAGCCTTCTACTGCAGTTGCCTTTAATTCTGTTCTTGCTCTTTAATGAAGGCCTAACGAATCTGCCCTTGGAAAAAGCAGTACATATCATCTTCACTATATTCCTTACTTTCCAAGTTGTTTCAGCATTTCTTACCCTAAGGAAAATGGTAAATCAGTTGGCAACTCGTTTCCACCTCCAAGACTTTGACCGGCTCTCTGTGAGCAGAGGAGACATGAGAAGAGTGAGATCCTGTATAGAAGAGATTTGACCCAGTGCTGTTGAGTGAAAAATCTGAAAGATCATTCTAGAAGACTGCAGGAATTAGGAAAACACCAGAGGGCTAGCATGAGAAAAAGGATAAAGCAAGTGTTCTGAACTGTATGCTCTCTGGCTCTGAAATTCCAAGGTTGGGGGCAATGATAAGACTATTTGTACATCACATGAAAGCAGTAAATCAACCCTAAAGCCTACGTGTTGTCTACCTGATGTCAAATATCTGAACTTTTTTGTTGTTGTCGACTTTTTCAGGTGTGTAAAAACCTGTATTGGTGGCATTACATCTTTATTGTAATATTTCTAGTTAGTACCTATAACTAGAAATGTGTATATTTCTTTTAATCTTGTTGGCTATCTATGTGTTGGCAGTACGTCTGAAGCACGTGGAAATGCTTGTTAGTATTCTGATGTATTAGACTACATTTGTAAACTAAGACACCAGATTTTCATGTTTGCTAGGGTCTTAGCTGTTATACTGAGGTTAAGAAGAAAACAGGTGGATTATCATGGTATTTAGGTAATGTTTTTATTCTAAAATTGTTACTTCCATAAAACTGTGTTCAGGGACTTTCCTGGCAGTTTGGTGGTTAAGACATAACCTTCCAGTGCAGGGGATGCAGGTCTGATCCCTGGTCGGGCAGCTAAGATCCCACATGCCTCAAAGCCAAAAAACCAAAACATGAAACAGAAGCAATATTGTAACAAATTCAATAAAGACTTTAAAAGTGGTCCACATCAAAAAAATCTTTCAGGGCTTCCCTGGTGGCGCAGTGGTTGAGAGTCTGCCTGCTAATGCAGGGGACACGGGTTCGAGCCCTGGCCTGGGAAGATCCCACATGCCGCGGAGCGGCTGGGCCCGTGAGCCACAACTGCTGAGCCTGCGCGTCTGGAGCCTGTGCTCCGCGGCGAGAGAGGCCGCGGCGGTGAGAGGCCCGCGCATCGCGATGAAGAGTGGCCCCCGCTTGCCACAACTGGAGAAAGCCCTCGCACAGAAACGAAGACCCAACACAGCCAAAATCAATCAATCAATCAATCAATCAAAACATACGCATCTGATTCAAGATCCTCATTAAAAAAAAAAAAAAAAAAAAATAATGAAAAAAAAAAAAATCTTTCAAAAAAATAAGTAGATAAATAAAACCGTGTTTGGTATTTATGGCGGTGGTGTGTAAAATGTCTTTACAATAAGGTATAAAATATTTATGTTAAAGTATCTGTAGGAATCATTCCTGTCTTGTACAGTTCTTTTGGGCTGTGGGTTTGTTATTTTTATTACAGAGTTTGCTTGGGTGTATCTGAACATTATTTTTAAGTGACTATTGGATTGTCTTAAGGGATATAATATTTTCTTTCCTATAGGGAAATGTGCCTTTATAAGCAATGTATTTTACTGAGAGATAGTTGTAGCTACCTTAAAAATCATTCTTTCTAATCTTCCTGTTCTGTAATTCATGCTTATTTTAGGATTTCCATGCTGTGCCTTATACATTCTTACATTGCTTAATTTTTGAAAATTTTTTTATTTCCCACTCTTAATCACACCTGACCAGTCTATTTATGCTCTTTCTATTATTATATATAAAGTTCAGTCAAATTTTTCAACCCCCATGCACTGGCTGATTAGCCTTTCCCCTATACCAAAGCTGTCACTAGGTATATTCCAATAATTTGAAATTCAAAATAGAATTCTGTTTGGATAGTTTACTAAAACATATTTGTTGCGTTTGTTTCTAGATAGGAATAGATAGGTGAGTTTATAAGAAAATATAAAATAAGAACACTAAATCTACATAGCAGATAAATTAAGGGGATGATAAGAAAGACTTTTCTATTTAACAATTGTTTCCAGAGTTTTATTTTAAATATCAGAGCCTCTGAAACATTTAAACTTTAATTTAGGGTTAAAAGAGTAATCACTAAAATGTTAAGAGTGATAATCAAAAATTTAAACAACTATAAAAATTGGGGGAAAATATATTCAATTTATTAAAATTAAAAAAAAATTTGCTCTAATAACCATATTGTTTAAAATACAGATATAATAAGGATGGGAAAAAAGAAACTAAGAAAATCCATTGAGAACATAACCAAGTTATTTGTTTTTTGTCTAAACAATAAAACCATGATTTTGTGTTAGTCTGAACCAATAGTTTCTTTTGGAGTATAGCTGGTTCCCTATGTAAGCATACGAAAATCGAGATAGATATTTCCATGTCGGCACATTTGGAGTTTAGGCCGTCCTTATTTTTATTTTATTTGAATAAGTTTGCCCATCCTTAATTCCAGTTACATCTTCCTCTTCAGGGTTCACAGCACTGTTCTGAAGTTTTCTAGTTAGGACGTTGAGCTTCACAAACACTTAACAAACACTTTGTCTTTCACATTTTTTTCCCCAGGGTTTTTTCCTAATTATAGACAAGGTGGATGTGAATTTCTGTAAATCGGAATGATTTTTAAAAATTGGGTTTTAATCAACATATGTTTGAATGCCTAGTATGTACAAGGAAGAGTGGAGAGTTCATAGACAAATAAATGTGCTCCCTGTTCTCAGGGGTACAACGTTGGAAGTAAAGTCTAACTTCATCAGGGAGGTGCACTGAATGAGTTTCTACCTAATAAGTACCTGACAGCTGACAGTCCTTGGCTTCCGGTGCATTTCCTCTCTTTTTTCCTTCACTTGGTGTCCAGGATTAGCGCACTGGCCCTTCATCAACACCATTTAGCAATCACTATTCCTCTCATTGTCAGAGCACAGGTAGGGGACATGGGGCGGGAGGGGCAGGGAGTGCTGTTAAACACACTCGCTCATACACTCTCACTTGCGCTTGCCCGTGCACACAATAACAAGACGTTTACTGTCTGGTGGAAAAAGCAGATGGGCAAATCAGGGATAGCACTGTAGGATTACAGAGAATACATAAAAGATGAGGAATCTGGGAAGGCTTCCCAAAGAAAGTAACACTTTGGGATTTCAAGACTGAGCTGGTATTAAGTGTTAGTTTCAGTATTAAGAGACAGAAGCGGGCTTCACTGGTGGCGCAGTGGTTGAGAGTCTGCCTGCCAATGCAGGGGACACGGGTTCGAGCCCTGGTCTGGGAAGATCCCACATGCCGCGGAGCAACTGGGTCCGTGAGCCACAACTACTGAGCCTGCGCGTCTGGAGCTTGTGCTCCACAACAAGAGAGGCCGCGATAGTGAGAGGCTCGCACACCGCGATGAAGAGTGGCCCCTGCTCGCCGCAACTAGAGAAAGCCCTCGCACAGAAACGAAGACCCAACACAGCCAAAAATGAATAAATAAATAAAATTAAAAAAAAAAAAAGAGACAGAAGCAATAGTGACTCTGAGTACTGTTTCAGGTATTACATGTCGTTTGATAAAACTGGTGGGAAAGGTGCATGAGAAGAAAGGACACCGAATAAGATAGAGAAGCTTGGGAGGAGCTAGTAAGCTAAAGACGCTAATATTCTGAATCCCTGAATAGTTTAAACAGTGAAATATCACATACATTTAAGTTTCAGAAAGATTTCTCTGAAAACAATGTGGGAAATGTACTATAAGGGTTGGGCAAGAGGTAGAACTTGATGAAGCAACTTTGGAGAGAACAAACTGGCCTGGATAAAGTCAGTGGCAGTAAAATAAACTTGAGTAGAACCTATTAAGATTTTTAAAAAATTATTTTATATTTTAAAATAGGTATTAAATTTTTTTTTTTCTAATGTATCTTTTTGGGGATTACACACAATGGTAAACAAAATGACGTACTCACTATCTTATCCACCCCCATTCCCTGGCCATTGCTAGATTATTATTAGACTTAAATAGAGCTCTATCTGAAATAGCCTTTTATAAATTTTGACATGACATATCTGAATAGTTCTTAATTTGCATCTGTGAAGACTATAGTTTTCAAAAACTTAAATTTTAAAAGAAATTGAATCTAGATTTTGAGAGTAAAGGAAAGAAAAATCATCTATAATTCCATACCCTAAAATAACAAGTATTAGCAAATGTCCTCTTTCCTTGCAGTTTTCCCGTTGTAAATGCTTTTTAAAACATAGCTGTGACCACCAGCACTTACGACTTTGCACCCTGCTTTTCTGAAAACATTATAAATTTTTACCTATCTTTCTACATAGTCAACATAACCATTATCTTAAATGATTGCACAATATTCCATCAAGTAGATAGACAGTAATTTATTAAACTTCTCTCCTATTGTTGCATATTTGGGTTGTTTTCTTCTTTTGCATGTATACTGTTGGGCCTCAGAGCAGGCTGCCCCAAGATATGCTACAATGACATATTGATTAGTTTGAATTTAAGCCAGTGGAGAAAAAAATGATATAGAAAAACACTCTAACCCCCTCTTTCCCCATGAAAGCAGGAAATAATCTCCCATGTGAAAGTATCCTCCTTATACCAGGACGATAGAAAGCATCCTTATCACCAGAGTTAGGAAATTCAAGACTAAGAAAACTCTGTAGACAAACTTTGTTACCTCTTCATTAGTCTGCTACCCCAAGCACAAACCCCTTTAAATCTTCACAAATAATTGTTTCTTTGTCTAAAAATAATATATAAACAGCCTGCTTTGTTCACCTCAAGGATTCCATTTTTATGAGACCTCCGTGCATATGAATTAAATTGGGTTTTTTTCTTCCTATTAATCTGTTTGCATCAATTTAATTATTAGACCAAGCAAAAGAACTCCCCAATAATACATAACATTGTAATGAACATCTCATATATACAGCTTTTTTCCATATCTTAGATGATTCTTTTTAATTAGTAAGCTAGAGTCTCAGAAGTGAAACTGCTGGATCATAGGGTATGAACATTTTTGAGGACTCTTGATGCATATTGCCAAATTATAATATCCACTTTCTGTAATTCTAAAGATATTGCAATGAAAATTTTGACAAGGACAGACTTAGAGACCTTAGTCACCCACGCATCTTTGTGTTTCTGAGTAGCTACCACAGGAACAGAGTCTCCTAAGGAGGAAAAAAACTAAAAGCTGTGAAAGGAGAAGTGCAAAGAATTTAAAAAAAAAAAATTTTTTTTTGAATTAAGGGAAAACTGATAAGGGACAGGAAGAGGCTAAGGCAAGCTGGTCGCAGTCAGCAACAGACAGATATGACACAATAAAAACTGGGTCATTGAGTTGGGACAGCCCTAGGACATAAAAAGACTGAAATGAAGTAAAGCTCTGGATTACTTTGTTCTTGAATATTGAATTTTTTCAGAAGCATGGAGCATGAAATATTACAGTGATAAGCCAAGATTGGAAACATAGCCAAGAAAAAGAGGTCTTTAAGGGGTTGTTTAAAATGTTCTGAAGGAATAATTTGGTTTGGTCTTAAACGGCTCAAAAAGTAAATTGACATAAAGCTTTTGCATAGCAAAATAGGCATGGAGGCAGAAAACAATGAGGCAAGTGGAATGGTTTATCCTGTAAATTCGTTACAATGTAAAACGTTAGATTTTTGCTCCTACAAAAGGTTTGTCAGCAAACTTTAATGCTGTATTTTTTAAGTGCAATTAACACTAATTTGTTATGGGTATACATCTTATTCTAGTTTTAAAAGACTGTTAATCTGAGGGTTTTCAGTCAACAAAAAAACAAAACTAAACAGCTAATCATTCTAAAAATCATTCTAAGAATCATCCTAAAAACCTCCTGTCCACTGCATACCCCACTCCCGCCACAGTGTTTAAGCATTAAGCATTTAAAAACATTCAGGCCCTAGAAAAATGTGTTTAAAATCAGGTTTAACCACGACGTTTAAATTTATCCTGGTACTTACATAGATGTACATCTTTCTGAAAATGAGGCTAAGCATCGGTGCGTAATCATTTCAACCAAACTCAAGAAAGAATAAAACTCTTAAAAAGGCACAGACCAGAAGATAAATAAAACATACATTCTATGAAAAATTAAGACACTTGGAAATTTAGCTTATCAACATGCTCAATCTAAATAAGTTCCACAGCCACACCCTTGACTGGAAAGGACTTTCTAAGCCAGTGAGGTCTGTACAATCACAGTGTATATATCACAGCTACTGATTCGTCCTTCATTGTTCCACAGGCCTAAGTGTTTAGCACTTGGCTACGTTAAAAATGTAGACTTTTAAAAACAATAATCAACCAAGAATGGCCTTCTCTTTCAATTTTTCAGAACTCTAATAGCACTATATTTGGCTGATAGGAAAGTGGTATTATCGATTCATCTCTAAAGGGTTTTAGTTCCTGATCTTGAGTTATTTATATTCTAATCGAAAACACATTGGAGACACTGCTCAATATTATAGCTCAAAAGAGAAAAATGTTTGATATCCAAATTCAAATTCAAAATGCAAATTCAAAAAGTTTGATATGTATATTTAATAATTATTTTATAAATGCTTGATTCATTAGTACCTAGAAGAACTAAAATCATCACTAAAGAGAGTGGAAGTTTAGGACTTTGCTTCAATAGCTTTCCTAAAAAGAATAAAAGCTGCTAAGAGTTAAATTTTTTGCTATCCTAAAAACTAGAGCTCCTGATGCCCAATAAGCCCTTGCTAAGGAAGGCAGGAGAGCAGTTCACTGTTGATTATTTGGTAATTTACAAAGCAGAGCAGCAAAGGATATATTCATGCTTTTTATTTTTCGTATGCTATAATTTTGTTCTGCAAAGTAAAATTAATGTACTTAGCTCCAACAGTATGCCATCCACTATGCTTTGGTACTCCAGGACAAAAAGATAAATAGGATTGAGTCCCTGCCCTTCCAGCCAAGGGCTCGCAGAGGAGACAAATTTAAGGTGATCATCATGGCTTATGAAAATATTGTAATAGAGCTATGTAAAATATGAAGAAAAGTGAGGAATCCTGACTAGGAGGCAAGATAGTCTTTCAGACAGATGGAACAGCATAGACAAAGGCACAGACATTTGTAAATATAAGGCCTGAACAGAACCAAAAGTAGTTTGATATGATTAAAATATAAGGTATGTTGAGAAGGGCCTGAGATGAGCTGGAAAGACTGGCATCAGGATGTTATCAGTGTTTCATATAGTAAAGAGTTTGAACTTTATACTGTAGGCAATGAATGGTGTATCTATATTGAAACAGAAGACAATGCTGCCATATTTGAAAATGATACAAAGCTGAGAGGGAGAGCTAATTTGATAGATAATGATCACATTTCAAAAGAGTCTCATAAGAGGCTGAAATGCTGGCACAAATACATTTTACACACACATACACACACACATCTTCCAACCCACACCTCTCAAAAAATCAGTTCACTAATAATTAAGGAGCTCATTATGTGCTATTTTTCAAGGGAAAATATCTGGGTGGTCTTACGCGAGGACAAGCATATCTTAATAGAAGTATAATGACCAGATCATGGAAGGGAACAATCTCACTGTTCTCTTCCATGTTGCACTAGTAAATGTCTCGTCTTTATTGTACCTTCCCTACAGTTATTGAGAAATCTAAAAATAAATCTAATCATGCCACTACTCTCCTTAAAATTCCACCAGACTCTCCACTTCCTGCAGCAGAACACCCACAGTCCTTTGCGTGGCGCACCAGGCCTCTTCCCGCCTGTCTGGCTCATCTTGCCACCCCTCCAATCCTACACGTGCAGCTCCTCCAGTGCACCATTCTGGATTTTGCCTCTGGACCTTTTCCCTCCATTCAGCTCTCAGCCTGAAGTAACTTTATCCACGTGGTGAAATTCTGCTTGTCTTATAATGCTTGGCTCAACTGTCATGTCCTCCATGGAAATGTTCCATTGTCTCCTACCTACTTCCAGGTAACACTTGCACACTTTTCTTTGTATCTCTGCTGCTCATCTTTTATGACTGCATCTAAAATGATTAATTATATGTATTTTTATATATGAGATTCCTACTACTTAATTGTAAGGTCTTCATGGTAAATGTCTTATTCATCCTTGTATTTCCAGTTCTTACCACATTGTAAGTGTTCAATAAATATCTGGTGATGTTGGGGAGCAAAATTTGCTGCCCCAAAATGTCTCTGGCATGTAGATGATTTCAAGCTGAAAACAAACAAGGCCCAAAAGCCTCAGGAAGAAACTCTGACCTTCCGCCAACTGCCTAAAAAGAATTTAGATGGAGGGCCTGTTTCCAGAATGGAGCTATCGCCAGAGATACCTGCAGCGGATACGGGCCAGGTGCGGTGAGGGAAACTCTTAGGGATAAAGTCCACTCTGTGTCTCCTTGTCTCTGCACGGCCCAGCAAACGTTCATTTAACAAACATTTGCCTTCCATCTTCATGTTAATTGCCTTCCTCCCCTATGAAGTCCCAGACCCTTAACCCCCAACATCCCCTTTTTTTCTTTAACTGAAAATGGTATTTAAGGTGAAGGTTTCAGCCATTTTGATGATTACTCAGTTTTCCTGGGTCTCTCCTGTGTACACGTTGTTAAACTTTTGTTTGGATTTCTCCTGTTAATCTGTCTCATGTCCATTTAATTCGTCGACCAGCCAGAGAGAAAATTTCCTCCTCCATGACAGTGAACAAATGAATGAACGGACTTAGTTAAGGGGAATCAGTGTTGTACGGTGGTTAAAACCACGGATTTTGGAAGCAGACTTGTGCTCAAATCCTTGCTCCATTTATCAGTTTGGTCGAGTTATTTAACTTAACCTAATCCTTAGTTTATTCATCTTTAAAATGAGTGCTTATAGGACTTTTGCAAGAATTAAATGAGATAAACATAGTAGAATAAGCATTCATATATGGAAAATACTCTTATAATTTTATATTCTGAATTTCCTGGGCACTTTAATTCCTTCTAGGTCTTTAAACTCACTTTATTTCTTTATGGGCCCAGCAACTTGACCCTCAGGCTTGATCAGGCAGGGGTTTTGATTACCTCAATCTAAACTGATAAGACACTTACTGATAATGTATAATAGGAGCTATATCGGCTCTGTGTTCCCTGAACACTGAATGCAGGCATAAGGCTTGCCCTCCCTGAGGGTCTAGGTCCATTTGGGGGATCAAGTTATAACTGCAGAGACTGCTTGGAAAGCAAAGCTTTAAAAGAAGGAAATCAGATATTATTACAAGGATGTTTTTAACAAGCTAATGTATATCCATTGGGGACATTTCCACTACAATAAGGCACATCTAAGATTTTTTTTTTTTGTTACACCTTTCTCTTGAGGCAGTATGATCTTAGAGTTGTAAAGGTCTTTAGAAGTCATTGCTGATGTAGGGAGGTGATATAGATACATTGTCTCAGGTGGCCAGCTAATTACTTTGATGTTGTCCATGTGGGCTTAGAAGTTTGATCCTTGGCTTTCCCAACCAGAAACTCGATTTTGTTAGTATATCCCAAATTAAGCAGACTCAAAAGGAGTGACCACAGTAACTAAACTTATAAAAGATTGATGTACAAACCAGGGTACGAATTTATTCATTTATAATGCAAAATACAACTGCCAGTATATTTTTTTCCCATAGGAAATCTATTTAAAAAGCCAAATTATAATCATTAAAGTTGCTTGGTAATCATGAGATCAAAGAAATTGATGTTTGTGTCATCTAGCTATGATAACTTGAGGCACTCATCTCTGCTCTACAGATGTGTCTGCCAAGGAACTGACTACTTGAATCAAGGCTGATCAGGGTTCCCTCTCCCCAGGCCTGGGGGATGCCATGAGCAAAGTCAGGGTAGGCAAAAATTTCATTTCATGTTGTGTGTAGGGAATCCCATTCAGTGTATGTAATGTTCAAGCGTGAGCTGAGAGGAAGAAAGCAGAAAGATGAGGCTGAAGAGACCAGATCATTGGATGTAGAAAATGGTAGAAGGATTGACCAGGGCAGGGCAAAGAATTATTAAGTGGTATTTGAGAGCTCACCTGGGGGTGGACACGATGGATGTGTGCAGCTATTCCAACCTATGCAATTGGGTCATTTTCTAGAACTTTCTGGGTACTCTTGGGCAGAAGGTAGATGGTTAAGTTGATCCAGAGTTAGGAGTATATGGAGCAAATGCAGTGGAAAAACAACAGTAAGAAGATTTTCAAGTATTGTTTGTAGTGGCAAGAGGAATGAGCCCTGAGATTTCTACTAAGTGAAACCATGAAGGATAATCAGCAGAAAAGGATGGGGCAGAGGTCCTGATGAGGTAGAAAGCAAGTTTGAATATCTGTCTCCACTACAGTTAATGAGCATCTTGTGCACAGGGACTAGGTCTTATTCACTGTATCCCCAGTACCTAAGACCATGCTCGGCACATCATAGGCATTTAAGAACGTTAACTGAATGTACAGATGAATAAACAAACAAGCCATGTTAGAACTCAGCTCCTGCCTCCTGTTCTTAATATACAGTAATTTCTCTAATAGGTAATAGATAATAGATAATTTCTACCCTAGAGGGTAGAAATGCCACATTTACTCATACCTAAATCTTTTTGGAAAAAAAAAAAAGTCTTAATTTTAAAACCAGTAACCACTCTTAACTAAGGGTAAGCTTTCAAATTTTGACAAGACTCCCAAAACTAATACAAGTAATAGCCACCACCATTTAATTGAAGGTCTGCTATGTACCAGATGCTGTGCTAGGACTTTATCTCATTTGATTTGCATGACAACTCTGTAAGGCAGGAATTATTCCCATTTTACAGAAGCTAAAATTGGGACTCAGGAGAGGTTAAAGAACTTATTCAGAGTCACACAAGTAAACAGAAGACAAGATTTAAACCTAAGCCTGGGACTTCCCTGGTGGTGCAGTAGTTAAGAATCTGCCTGCCAGCTCTATTTACAATAGCCAGGACATGGAAGCAACCTAAGTGTCCATCGACAGATGAATGGATAAAGAAGATGTGGCACATAGATACAAAGGAATATTACTCAGCCATAAAAAAGAAAAGAAACTGAGTTATTTGTAGTGAGGTGTATGGACCTAGAGACTGTCATACAGAGCGAAGTAAGTCAGAAAAAGAAAAATAAACACCGTATGCTAACACATATATATGGAATCTAAAAAAAAAAAAAAAAGGTTCTGAAGAATCTAGAACAGGACAGGAATAAAGACGCAGACATAGAGAATGGACTTGAGGACAAAGGGAGGGGGAAGGGTAAGCTGGGACAAAGTGAGAGAGTGGCATGGACATATATACACTACCAAATGTAAAATAGATAGCTAGTGGGAAGCAGCCACCTAGCACAGGGAGATCAGCTCGGTGCTTTGTGACCACCTAGAGGGGTGGGATAGGGAGGGTGGGAGGGAGACGCAAGAGGGAGGAGATATGGGGATACATGTATATGTATAGCTGATTCACTTTGTTATAAAGCAGAAACTAACACACCATTGTAAAGCAATTATACTTCAATAAAGATGTTAAAATAAAAATAAAAAAGAATCCGCCTGCCAATGCAGGGGACACAGGTTTGAGCCCTGGTCCGGGAAGATCCCACATGCCATGGAGCAACAAAGCCCGTGTGCCACAACTACTGAGCCTGCACTCTAGAACCCGTGAGCCACAACTACTGAGCCTGCGTGCCACAACTACTGAAGCCCGCGCGCCTAGAGCTTGTGCTCTGCAACAAGAGAAGCTATCGCAACAAGAAGCCCACGCACCGCAACAAAGAGTAGCCCCTGCTCGCCACAACTAGAGAAAGCCTGTGCACAGCAACGAAGACCCAATGCAGTCCAAAATTAATTAATTAATTAATTAATTTTAAAAATAAATAAATAAACCTAAGCCTGCTGGGCTCTAAAGACCATGCATTTTCACTAAGCAGTGTTACTTGTCCCCAGACATATGCTCCAAAAATATTTTTTGGGGGTTGATTTAGACCTGTCCAATCTGGAAGCCAAAACAGGAAAAATGACACTATTTCTCCTCTTTGGACCCCAGATCTTCAGGGGTCAAGACAAATAGTAAACAAGGGGTACACAAGCTATTATCATTTTTTTAAATAGAATAGTATGTTTACCTATGGAAAGGCTGAGCAATTTTTAGCAAACTAGAAATCTGGGGGGTTTTGCTTTTGGTTGGAATTGTACTAACTCAGAGCATTGGCCTTGGTCATCTCAGGTTCATCCAAGCTGGCTGGCAGTTAAAGAGATATGTATTCGATTAATTTTTTAAATGGGAACGCTTTTGATAAACTAATTAAAAGGACTGCTATTTTCTGATGTAGTTCCTTGTGAAAAGCTAAATGTTTTTCCTGTATTATTTACTCCTCCAAGGAATTCTAATAATTGTATTACTTTACATTAGTATAATACAGATCTTCCTCTACTTACAATGGGGTTATGTCCCGATAAACCCATGATAACTTGAAAATATCATAAATTGAGTATGCATTTAATGCACCTAACCTACTGAACATCATAGCTCAGCCTAGCCTATGTTAAACGTGCTCAGAATACTTCTATTAGCCTGCAGTTGGGCAAAATCATCTAACACAAAGCCTCTTTAAAATAAAGTGTTGACTATCTCATGTAATTTATTGGATACTATACTAAAAGTGAAAAGCAGGGTGGTTGTAAGTGTATTCGTTGTTTTCCCTTGTGATCACGTGGCTGACTGAGTCACAGCTGCCCCTGCCCAGCATCACAAGAGAGCATAATGCAGCATATTGTTAGCCCAGGAAAAGGTCCAAATTCAAAATCTGAAGTATGGTGTCTACTGAATGCGTATGACTTTTGCACCATCATAAAGTCCAAAAGTTGTAAGTAAAACCATCATAAGCCAGGGACATCTGTAATCATTATAATAATACCATTTTCCATTTTGCCAGTGAGAAAAACCGAGCAACAGAGAGCTCTAGTAAGTTTATCAAGATCACATAGCGTGTAGCTGGCAGAACTGGGATTCAAATTGAGGTCCATCCAAAGTTTTACCACACAGTTCAGTTCTACAGATTAATGCAAGTCCTATGGTTTGGGGGGCACATGGGATTCTAGGATGAGTTAAGATACTGTTCAAGAGACTTATAGTCTAGTAGCACCTTTCCAAACTTGGGGTGTCAGAGAGTAATAAAGGGGTGCTTGTGGGGGGACTCTGGGCCCCACTGCATGGGGTTCTGTCCCATTTCAAATAGCCAAGGCATACAGAGCACGAACCCACTGTTGGAGGTAGGAAGCAGCAGTGCTTTTAAAGCAGTTTGGCACGTAGAGCTGATTCACTTTGTGATACAGCAGAAACAAACATACCACTGTAAAGCAAGTACACTCCCATAAAGATGTTAAAGATAAAATAAAATATATTTATTAGGACAGGAACATCCACTAGTTACCAATTAAAAGAATCAGGGCAGAAAGGGTGACTGAATGGGAAATTCAGGGTGTTTACCAAAGCTAAATAGCATTTTCGGAGATAATATTTTGCATCTGCATGGGAATATATTATTTTCAAAATATTTTGTAAATGCTAACTCAAGTAATTTCTAACATTCAATTTTATAGACAATTAGAGAATATTTAATAATAAAAATAATAAAACAAGAAAATAAATAAAGCAGTTTGGCATGCACACTCACTTCCTTCTCCTCTTGAAAGGAAACCCAAAGCCACATTTTATTAAGCAAAATTCCTGCAAATGCAAATTAATGAAGTACAAACTGAGAGCTCACACAGAAGCTGACAAAGGAGAAAAACGAACAGTCATATGTGGTGGTCAGAAAAGGATTCTGAGAGGCAATTTAAATCATGGGGGCTTCTGTGCCAGTTAAGATACCATGCTTTTCTGTTTCTTTTAGTAAAGGGCCTGGTATTAAAATTTAAAAATAAGAAAACCTTTCCACAAATGCATAACTTCTTGAGTCCTATGAATCTATAACTGAGATGTTTCTAAACTGTATTCTTTAAAATATGAGTTGCCAGATCTTTCTCAATATTTATACCTCAGCGTTTATAGTAAGTTTTTTTTTTTAAATATCGAGTTAAATATTTTCTGAAATCCATTTTTGGTCTTACAGAAACAAAAAGGAACTGATTCTGGATTTCGTAGATGTAAGACCGTGGAGCTTAAATGTCCAAACTTACCTAATAACATTTTAATGGAAGGTTTTTATCTTGTTTTGCTTTGCTTTTTAAACTTTAAAAAAAAAAAATAGAGTTAAGGCTGATGCCCATGTGCACTGGGGGTGTTATTGTACGGCTCCCTATCACACAAAATCTTAATAACACACCTATGGCTTGCCAAATTTCTTTTGAAAACTTCAGTCTTCTAGGTTATAAAAACAGCCCCCAGTAAGCTGCTGCCTTTACTGTGTGACATGGAATGAGCCAAACACTTCTTCCCTTTGCAAACAAGCCCAAATCAGCACATGGACCGAAGAGTGAAAAAGACACAACGAAAATACAAGAATAACCAAGCCCCCCACAAAAATGCCCACGCCGATCGATCACAGGACAATCACAAGGCAACATGATCCTCACCAAAGACAAAAGCAATTCGCTTGTAGCAAACACAGCTGCAGTTAATAGCATGAGTGACATCAAGAGCAGATAGGAGTGCACACATGCCAGATTTTCATGATTTCAGTAGAGAAAACTCCACCTTCTACTTCATTCAGGGCCAAGAGTAAAGACAGGCAAGTGGAAAATATGCTGGAAACTGTTGGGACTCTCCAATGAAAACATTCCTTCCCTTTTCATTTTAACTATTTGAGACAGCCAAGCTCCGGAGCTAGAAGAAGAAGAATCAGTCACCACTTACCCTTGGGGTAAACCCACCCTAGGAGTGTTTTACTATAATTGCTTTCTGAGATGCTGGGCCACTCCAGAATATGGTTACCCTTTCCAAAGCCTCGGGGTGTCCATGTGGTGTGTGCTGCCAACCTCGAGTCACCTGGTAAAGGTGTCCATTTGTAGAAGGCATGCTGTTTTCAAGTTTAATTCCTGGCTTAACAGTATAAGCCCCTGTATTATTGACAAAAACATAGCCAAATACCCACACACAATAGTGTGTGTTTGTGTGGTTTTGTTGTTTTTAAATCTGGCCCCTGAGCAGAGAAATTGTGCTAAGGATGGGGAAGTCTTTAATTCCACCCAAAAAAGAACAGAATAAAACAGAGGAGTGTCAGCAAGCATGAGCTCAGTATAAGCCTTTTAAATCCAGCCTCTTAGTAGGTTAGGGACTGTTTCTTTCTTCATTGATTTTCCCTAGATTCTGGATTCAATTCCTGACCTTCCCAGTCGAACTACAAAGGAAATTTAGCTTTTAGGAGAACTGCATAAATGGGTCCTATGTGTTTGAATGGCAATCTTGGAATGGCAGTCAGAGTTGCTCCTTGCTAGTTGCTTTTAGGATTGCCCTAAATTTCACAGGTTTTCTAATTCTTTTTCAAAAAGCTCATTCGTTATTTTAAAAAAAAAAGTTTGTCCATATCTTGATTGCTTGATAAAAATAGTCTATTCCTCCTTCATGTAAAATTCAGCAAGGTCAGTACCAAGGCTGTGGCTTTTACTGTCCACGTGGCATCTTTCTATGGCATTCACCTTAATAAATACAAATAGCTTTGCATTTGGGTCATACCTTTCCACAGAAAGTATCTGTGTTTAAACTATCATCTTTTTTAAAAAAAATATTTATTTATTTACTTACCTATTTGACCGCACTGGATCTTAGTTGCGGCACGCGGGATCTTTGTTGCCACGTGCCGGATCTTTAGTTGCGGCATGCAGGATCTTTTAGTTGCAGCATGCGGGCTCTTAGTTGTGGCATGTGGGCTCTAGTTCCCTGAACAGGGATCGAACCCGGGCCCCCTACACTGGGAGTGCGGAGTCTTAACCATTGGACCACTAGGGAAGTCCCTAAGCTATCATTTTGGTTACTTTCAAAGCCAATTGGGAAGGCAAAAACAGGGAATCACAGACTCTGGAAGAGGAAATGACATACTCAGATCAAGTTCATGTGAGTACACAACTTGGATCCAGGTCTGACCACTGGTCCTGAGGCAGGAGATAGATGGGCCCCAGGCTGAGCAGCTGGAGTTCATCCCCTGTGGACAGATACTCCAAAATAGCAGGAGGGAGGAGAAGCTAAGCCCTGCCCAGATAAGAGATAGAGACCACATATCCCTCATTCTCAAAGTCAAGGAGACCTTTCCAGCTACACACGCACAGAAAGGTTCCTTGAAGGTCAAAAAGGGAGGGAGCGTCACCTCATAGTAAGTGATGTCAACCTACCCATAGGCCTCTTTGCTAGAATCCATCTTAGCTGAGAGATCCACGCACACACATGGGAGGACCCTGACATAAACCAAATACAGACTCAGAACCAGGCAAAGCAAGATGATTGGCCAAAGGAAACCCGGAAGAAATGTCCTATTAAAGTGATTCAAACTACCATGAGGGCGTGACTCTCTCTCTGAGCCCTCCCGTGTTTCTATCCACATGTACCCTTTTCCTCCTAATAAACACTTTACTTGTTCCACTACTTTCCAACTCTCTGCGGAAATTCATTTCTACACAGCTGACGGGCCAGGGCCTTGTCACTGGCCCCTGGTGGTCTAGTGGGTAGGATTCAGCGCTCTCACTGCCACAGCCTGACTTCAGTCTCTGGCCGGGGAACCGAAATCCTGCTTCAAGCCGCTGCAGGCCAAGGCCAACGGAGATCAGTCTTACAAGGTCATACTTTCCCTACACTCCTTCTCTTTTATATGCGTTGTTACCTAGAGTTATAGCCTGGACATGAACTGAATACCATGACCTGTATCTTAACTATTCTCTATTTCAAAGTAAACTCAGGGTGACATCTGTGCAAGTTTTGTTTGCTTACTTTTTTTTTTTAACTTCAGTTTTCTTATTATTAAGAAACATTAGGGCTTCCCTGGTGGCGCAGTGGTTGAGAATCTGCCTGCCAATGCAGGGGACACGGGTTTGAGCCCCGGTCTGGGAAGATCCCACATGCCGCGGAGCAGCTAGGCCCGTGAGCCACAATTACTGAGCCTGCGCGTCTGGTGCCTGTGCTCCGCAACAAGAGAGGCCGCGATAGTGAGAGGCCCGCGCACTGCGATGAAGAGTGGCCCACGCTTGCCGCAACTAGAGAAAGCCCTCGCACAGAAACGAAGACCCAACACAGCCATAAATAAATAAAATTCTTTAAAAAAAAAAAAAAAAAAAGAAACATTAATCCCACCCACTCACCTATCTCAGAGGCATTTTAGAGTCAAATGAGGTCTATAAAGAGAAAGGAGAAAGGTAAGGGTTTATGATTAAGGTGAGCAGAACAACAGTCCCCCAAAGATGTCCACATCCTAATCTCTAGAACCTGTGAACATGTTAGGTTACATGGCAAAAGGGAATTAAGTTTGCAGATGGAATTTGGGTTGCTAGGCAACTGGTTTTGAAGGAGGGAAATGATCCTGGTTTATTCAGGTGGGTCCAATGTGATCACAAGGGTTCTTAAATGTGGAAGAGGAAAGCAGAAGAGTGAGTGTCAAAGGGATGGGATGTGTGAAAGACTCTCCTGGCCATTGCTGACTTTGAAGATGGAAGAAGTCATAAGCCAAGGAATGCGGGCAGCCTCTAGAAGATGCAAAAGGTAAGAAAATGGATTCTCTCCTAGCGCCTCCAGAAGGGAACACAGCCCTGCTCACACCTCGGTGTCAGCCCAGTGAGATCCATTTGTGTTGTTTTAAGGCACTAAATTTGTGGTAATTTGTTATGTAGACATAGGAAACTAATGCAATTATTAAAATGTTTGAACTTCCAAGGACTGAAATAAATTCTCAATGGATTATAAGAGCTGAGTGAAATACAGTGAGTTGTTCCCCAGTGTCTGCCTGGCAGGTCACCCAAACACTAGTAAGATCTCAGGGCTGGCAGGAGCACACAGCCAACCAGGAGTGGTAAAGCCCTGACTGGGGCTGTCCCCAGGATACCCTGAGTAGGGGCATGTGCTAAAAATGACAAGAGTTTGATATCCTTCCCCACTGTTAGGTGGGAACACCCTTTCCCATCTGCACCCCCCCTACCAACCCTGCTGTCACCAAGGTGTGGGCAGGTGACCCTCCTCTTGCTGTTGTCCCTCCACTGGAGCTGCATCCACTTTGTCTCTCTCTTTCGGTTCCCCCACTATGCTTTTCAATCCCTTCCAGACTGCTCTCAGCTCATTTCCCAGGCAGCAGGAGTCGGAGCTTTGTGATCCTCCCTGGGGCCTAATCCCCAGGGACACCTCTGCCATCAGGTTCCAGATCCAGGAACGGGGCAGAGTAACTGAGCAACTTCATCCTTACTCTATTCTTTTTTTTTTCTTACATCCTTATTGGAGTATAATTGCTTTACAATGTTATGTTAGTTTCTGCTGTATAACAAAGTGAATCAGCCATACGTATACATATATCCCCATATCTCCTCCCTCTTGTGTCTCCCTCCCACCCTCCCTATCCCACCCCTCTAGGTAGTCACAAAGCACCAAGCTGATCTCCCTGTGCTATGCGGCTGCTTCCCACTAGCTAGCTATTTTACATTTGGTAGTGTATATATGTCAATGCTGCTCTCTCACGTCATCCCAGCTTCCCCGTCACCCCCCTCCACCGTGTCCTCAAGTCCATTCTCTACGTCTGCATCTTTATTCCTGGCCTGCCCCAGGTTCATCAGAACCATTTTTTTTTTAGATTCCATACATATGTGTTAGCATACGGTATTTGTTTTTCTCTTTCTGACTTACTTCACTCTGTATGACAGACTCTAGGTCCATCCACCTCTACCTCAAGAAACAAGAAAAATCTCAAATAACCTAACCTTACATCTAAAGCAATCAGAGAAAGAAGAACAAAAAAAAAAAACCCCTAAGTTAGCAGAAGGAAAGAAATCATAAAGATCAGAGCAGAAATAAATGAATAAGAAATGAAGGAAACAATAGCAAAGATCAATAAAACTAAAAGCTGGTTCTTTGAGAAGATTAACAAAATTGATAAACCATTAGCCAGACTCATCAAGAAAAAAAGGGAGAAGACTCAAATCAGCAGAATTAGAAATGAAAAAGAAGTAACAACTGACACTGCAGAAATACAAAGGATCATGAGAGACTACTACAAGCAACTATATGCCAATAAAATGGACAACCTGGA
Organism: Balaenoptera acutorostrata; assembly: GCF_949987535.1. Classification (NCBI taxonomy): domain Eukaryota; kingdom Metazoa; phylum Chordata; class Mammalia; order Artiodactyla; family Balaenopteridae; genus Balaenoptera; species Balaenoptera acutorostrata. Next base: position 40,799,123 of record NC_080075.1, read on the forward strand.
AGAAATGGACAAATTCTTAGAAAAGTACAACCTTCCAAGACTGAACTAGGAAGAAATAGAAAATATGAACAGACCAATCTCAAGCACTGAAATTTAAACTGTGATTAAAAATCTTGCAACAAACAAAAGCCCAGGACCAGATGGCTTCACAGGCGAATTCTACAATTCAGAGAAGAGCTAACACCTATCCTTCTCAAACTCTTCCAAAATATAGCAGAGGGAGGAACATGCTCAAACTCATTCTGCGAGGCCACCATCACCCTGATACCAAAACCAGACAAAGATGTCATAAAAAAAGAAAACTACAGGCCAATATCACTGATGAACACAGATGCAAAAATCCTCAACAAAATACTAGCTTACTCTATTCTTGTTGGAAGATCACACCTGTTTCACATACATCTCATCAGAGGGCCTCCAGGGACAGAGGCAGAGCAAATGCCAGATTTGAAAATTATTTTCCTCCAGCTTTGCATTAATATTTTATTCCAATCTTGCCCCAAAGTCTGCTCAAGATGAAAAGCTTGAGGGGGTTCCAAAGGCGGATCAGAGCCGAACTGATTTCTGTCCATGTCTCCAGCCGCACCCCACCCCACCACCAGCAGCCTTATCATTAAAATGACAATCCTGCCCCGAAGAGTCCTCTATTCCTGCAGATTTACACACACCCAGCACCCCAGCCAGGCTTCTGAGGCTCTTTCCTGGTCAGTTCAGCTTCCACAGGAGCGTCCACTCTGACCCACATTCCTGGAACCGTTTCTTTTGCAAATCAGCAGGTTTTAAGCAAACAAGGGCACATTTCAGGACATGGAACTACGCAATTAGCTGAGAGTAAATCTGGCAAAGCATCTGGTCTGCTCACCAAAATAGAAATACAAAAAAAAGAGAAAAGAAAAAAAGCAGCTTTTAAAATTAAACATTAACTGTGTAAGGTTAATTCTGTGCAAGTCTACTTGAAATGGAACAGAGCAGCACTGGCTCTGTACAGGGGGTGGAGGGCCTGGGGTTCCTGGGCCTGCTCAGGAGAATCATCGTTTGATTGGGGCAGATGCTGAACACAGAGACAAATATAATTCAGCAGTGCCAGAAAATGACAGTACATAGCTGGTCATCTGCTGCCATCTCCTAAAATCAACTTTCAGTAGGTTTTAGCACTTTACTAACTGTAAAATTAGAATTGTACATTAGAATTGCTAAAAGGACACACTGGATTAATCAAATTAAAGAAACACTCCCTGATCTCTTGGATCTTGGAACACATATCCTATGTAAAATCCTTGTACCACTCTTCTCTGGCATAATGCAAGGTCAAAAGCGCAGGTCAGTGGAACAATAATAGGGCAATGAAGAGAAGAAAGTGGTGGCAAACATATTCACTATCAGACCCTTGGAGCTGAGAGACCCTTCCATTTCATGAATATTTTTCTTGAAGTTTTGTAACCTCCCCCCTCTGAGAATCAGAAAGACCAGTTTGACGTAATATTTGCAAACATTAGAGTAAAATAACACAGGTAAAAAGCAAAAAGTTCAGGCAAGGTTTTCAGGGGAAGAAGCAGGGAACATGGAAGTCAATATTGTCTTTTCCTCACTTCTGCAGCAATAGGAAGCCCCTATAATAGAAATCATGAATCAGTTAGGAAAGTCATGACTGCTCTTCTCCTATCCCTCATTCTGCTCATCTGAGGAATTCTTATATAATTATCCACCAGCTGACTCTACAGTATGACCATCCTTTTTGGTCAAAGCCAAACTATTCCAAACAATATGAGAAACAGGTAGAAATAGATTTCACTAAAGATAAATACAGACTTGGTGACATGAAAAAATATCAAAGCACTCAAATGGAAGCTGGAAACTAAAAGGTCACACAGGGTAGAGGGTCCTATTAGACCACAAACTGAACAAAAGTCAGCAGGTCTTTAAAGGACAAGGATAATACACAGGAGGCCAGAAACAAGATCAGAACATGTATGTGCTATACACAATGGGGTGAGTTAGCTACATGTGGTTATTTACATTCAAATAAATTAAAACTAAATAAAATTTGAAATTCAGTTCTTCAGTCAGCCTAGCCACATTTCAAGTGCTCAATAGCCACACATGGCTAGTGGCTACTTATTGGACAACACAGATCTAGAACATTCCCATTATTGCAGAAAGTCCTATTGGATGCTGCTACCCTAGAGATAGAGGAGCCTAGAAATAGTCTGGACAAGCACCACCAAGGTCACTGAAAAATAGAGCCTTTGAAAGAGGCATTAAGATTAAATTAAGTTTCTTAAACTTTGAAAGGAAAAAGGTGAGGATTGACTTTGGGCTTTCAAACTATGTTAACTGCTGAGCAAAGACCAGATGTTTTCCACTTGTTTGAAGAGCTCCAACAGGAAGCTTATAAATTAGTCATAAAGAACCTCTAATTGTGAGGTGACTGGACACTGGAAGTGAATAGGAAGGAACACTGTCAAATTTGTATCCAGGGAAAGATTTAAAAATAGAATAGAAACACGACATCTGGATTGACTAGAAGGAACTTTCTCTTAATCACCAATTTGATCAGTTCAAGTCCAGGACATAGAACACTCAAGTGACAGGCACAGAGGTGGGTGGCTGCATGAATCCAGAAGGCTTTAGTTTTGTTTTGATCCCTTGTACATATGGGGACTGCAATCCCAAATCACGGCCTTAGATCTTGACCTCAAAGCCTGGCTACCTTTGTTTCACCCTACAGACTCCCTTTGTCTCCAAAGGGAATTAGAAAAGCTCAACTCGTGGTTCAAGGGTACAGCAAACTTTAGACAGTTGAATGTAGAGACCCAAATGATATCTTTCTCTCCATCCTCAGATAAGCTTGTTCTATATGGTAAGATGACTACCAGAAGCCAAGCCCCACACTTAATCTAACAAGCCCCCAAGAGAAAAAGATCATATCTTCCCTAATAGAAAATTCCAAGGAAAGGTTCTGATTAGTCCATTCTGAGTCAATGCCCATTTATGGGTCAGTCACTGCCCAAGAGGATGGGGCTCTCTGATTGGTCAGGTCTGGGTCACATGTTCATCCCTTTGCCTAAGGGTGGATTGTAAACCCAAACCCAAACTGCACGGGATGAGTTCCTCACAGGAAAGAGGAGTCTTGTGTACTGTATGGTCCATAACAATGTGCTCACTGCAACTTCTCAGACTTGGTTTCCCCATCTGTGAAAAGGGGATAGAATATTTTTCTCATAGGACTATTATGAGATTAAATGAAGCAATTTATGTAAAGCATCTGGCATATTGCTCAAAAGATGGCAGCTAATATTTTTGCCAAACAATAATTTACTATTATTTTGTTTAGGACACTTGGTGGCTTTGTAATCTGTCAGCTTGGCCAGTCTGAACTACATCTTCCAGAATTCCCTTTCCTGTGTGTCTCTGGTTAGATTGAGCTGCAAGAGAGATTCACAAGGTAGAAATGAGGTAGCAGCCATTTTGTAGCTCACACACATTGTCACTTAATCTGCTGGCTCACTTTGTCAAGCCTATAACAGTTCCACCTTCCCCTGGAACCTTCTTCAGCTTCTCTGACTCTTGGGCCAGGCGTGTGTTTGGTTCTGAGACAAAGGGCACCATCTTCTCCTGCAGGATACTCACACCGTCAAGTCAGAGGCGGTGAGGACTGACGTGGGTTTCAATCCTTCTTGGGCTCCACCTCATGTTTGTGGGTTTCAGCTTGTCCTTGTTTTCTACTTCACACCCACCTTCCCTTCCCAACTATCTTCTCTGAAGACCAAACTCAAGCATTAGACGTGAAAGAAAATAGCCTTACAGAAACTCTTTAACCAGCCCACATAACTGTATAAGGTCAAATTCTCTTTCTTTCTCTCTCTCTCTTTCTCTCTCTTTCTCTCTCTCTCTCTCTCTCACACACACACACACACACATACACACATCTCTAAGTGGTTCTGCCTCTCTCATTGGACCCTGATTGATGATACCAGAACCTATTTTTTATAAACTCCCCATAATGTCCATTTGGGGCTTAAAGGAAAGAAGAATCTTTGGAAATTGTTTCAAAAGAAGCACAAATTAGGATAAAACTAGAGCTAACCGTTAAGGTAAACTTCAAAATACTAATTAAAAAAAGAGAGAGAGCTAGAAAAAAAATAAATACCATAGCACCAACCACATTCTGACGCCCCCACCAGATGCACAGTAAATGAAATAAATGGGACCAGCACTCTTTGTTATTGATCCTGCATTGGCTTGTACTTGCCTGAGGTCAGTAGCAAAGCCCATGTAAGAGGCAATGGAATGTAGGGCCAAGGGGATGAGTTCGATTACTTAAATCAAGCAGGAATTCTCTTCTGTCTACAGTTACATATAAGCTTAAGACCAATGAATGCGGGTATCCATGACACCTGTATATATGCACCATGGGAATTTCTTGCCATGTACCTTTCTGCACTTGGAGACTTGGCTGGGTCCCCAGTGGCAGCTGCCCAGGACAGTGTTCTCTGGACTTCCTCATCCCTGCTCTCTCCATACAGGAAGCAACAAAGCAGTACATGCTGCTCCCTTCTCTGCTCTGTAGGGAACTCATAACAGGCAACACTGGCTAAGAAAGGAAGTATTCCCATCCCGTCACATGAACCCCTGAGGTGGATTTAGGAAAAAGTGATTTCACTTTGGATCTCCATCAAGGCATCTCTCAGGATAGGGAAGCTCATTGGCTTCTCGACCTTCCCTCCCAACTCTGTCTTCAAATCTCTCGTTTAGATGCGCCCACCTGAAATTTACCACTAGTGTCATTTATTGTGTACCCAAGTCACACCATATGAGAGAGCTTAATCATCTTTTTGCCTTGTAACAGTAAGTAGAGATGTTTCCAGCCAGGAGCTGGGAGGTTTAATGGCAGCTGATGGGGCTTTGCAGGGCGAGGGTATAGGGTCCAGGCAGTAGGGCAAGGGAGCTCTGAGACAGGGGGCGATGAGAGGGAGTTCCAGGAGCTGCCACAACACAAATGCCTTGCGTTGCTCCGGTGGTGTGCGGGGCTGTCAGTCACGGGGCCCATCAAGGTGGGAGAGGGCACATTAAGGAATGTAGAAGGGCCCTGAGCTTCCCTCTGCCACAGCTTGGCTTAAAGCCACATATCTTTCCTGCTTTGCATCTCAGTCGTTTCATGGGTTATGTCAGGGGCGTGGCCCATGTCTCCTGTGATGGTAGGTCAGATGCCTCTGGCTTCCTGACCCCAATCCTTGACCTCATCTCTGAGTCTAACCACAGTCTGTGCTGGCCTCACCCTGATAGCATCTTGTCTCAAGAGCAGGTCCGTGTCTGTAGCTTCCTCTACTTGAGGATTTCTGTGACGCTGCGGACACTAGTGGGAGCCCCCTTGAACTCATATATGCACAGCCCTGACACACAGGGGAGCTAATGCCTCCAAAAGAACCCTCAGACAACGGGCAATGGGAGCTGATGATGAATGCCTCTCTGGCTGATCATCAGGTGGACCATCCTGAGAGACAATCCCAGGCGGGATTAAGCTCCACTTACAGAGCGATGACCTTGATAACACACCTATATTGGCTTTTTTTCCCCTTCCCTCCCTTTCCCCAGTGCCTCGCTTCTGCTCCCTGGGATCACGTCCCATATAAACTACCTGCACACACAATCTCTTATCTTGGGCTCAGCCTTCTAGAGGGGCGGACCCAGGAGAGGAAACATAACATTTCTGTGTAATCTCAACAAACCCCAGGGCCACAAGAGGCTCAGTCTTGGCAGGAAGTCCAGCAAACAATAACGGCATCATGCAAAAAAAGGAATTTGAACCTTTAGTATTTATAAAGATACATCAAAGAGGAGTCAGCACTTTCTAAACTCCCCCTGTCCGGGCCCCAAACCATCTCACAGCTACTCCAGACCCCTTTGCATGCCATTCGTGCTCTTCTTTTCCATCTCTTTTATTGTATGAATGCATTTAGCTTCTCTGGCTTAAATCTCACACACACACACACACACACACACACACACACACACACACACACACACACACACACACACACACACACACACACACACAGTAGTTCCATCTCTCTGTTGTCCTCCTGACTCAGTTTCCCTGAAGAGCCAGCAGCAATCTTTTGCTGGTGGTGGCAGAATGGGGGACTCCTGCTCCCTCCCAATGTCCTCCTCCTTTGGTTCTGGGATAAAAGTTAGACTGCAAGCTTCTAGGGCACAAACACAGAGCCTGGCTTGCATAATCGCTACAGCAAACCTAAAGGGAGACCTTTTTCCTGTCACGACACACATAGAAAGAGGCATTTTTGTAGCACAGACTCACGTAAATAGCTAAAACTGCCATCCCAAGGGCCAAGGAGCTCCCTATCCTGCTTAGCAGAGTGTCCCCGTTTGCTGCACCCCGGCGTGTCAGACCACCCCAGTTGGGAAGGCGGGGGGACGTGCAAGCAGAGACTAGGGCTCCCACGCTGTGGTAGGTCCTGAGAACACGTGGACAGCTGGCTCTCTCTCGGCTCCTAATGAACACGAGCCCCGCTTGACATTTTCCTGCACATTCTTATATTTCCCAGCTGCCTCCCTGCCCCCAGCCACACGTTCCCCGACACGGCAATTAATTGTTCTCTGCTGTTCGGCGGCGCTGGTGTACGCAGCCAGGCCTGCAGTCTTGCTTTGTTCCCAGTTTAATCAGTGGCTGTCCCTGGCTGTCCCTCAAAAAGCAGACAAAACCAGCCAGCTGCAGAGCCAGCTGTCAGCGAACCCCGACACTGGCATTCAAGTGGCCACAAGAGAGCCTACAGAGCGCCCGGGCAGGGCCCGTTCTTCGCCTTTCTCCTCCTCACAACGGACAGGCCCTGAGGACGGGAACGTGCGCGCTGGGCTTGGCAGTGGGCAGGAGGCTCTTGTTAACAGCTTGCCTTCCTGTTTACACGGGGTCTGGCAAAACTGTTAATTTCTCTCACGGAGGTGACAAATGGGAAAACCAGAACGCCAGGGAGTAGCAGCCTGGAAAACAGCCTCAGAACGACTTCTTGAATCAAAGCAGGAGGCTGTGGGTCAGGGAGAGGACGATCTTGGGTTCCCAGGCCTGCCAAAGAGGACCTGGTGTGCTTAGCTGTCTCTCCGAGAAGATGCAGTGAGCCCCACCGTGTGGGCATGCCTCTCCTGCTGTTCTACTTCCCACCAAAGTGGCCCACGACAGAAACTGTAAAGTCCCTGTGGAGTGAGCATCTGCATTAGGACCTGCGGAGTCTGTCCCCATCATCCACGAGTAACCCCTGATCTGGGTCTGAAGCTGAAACCACTCCAGGAAATATACCAGGATTTGGTGGCCCCTGCCCACCGCTTCCCCCTGGCATCCTAAATCCTGGACAGCATTCCTCACCCTAGCTATACATTGAAAGCACCTGGGGAGAGTCTGATTTATTATTCTGGGGAGGGACCTGGGTGCTGATCTGTTTTAAAAGCTCCTCAAGGGATTCTAATGAGCAGCCAAGGTTGAGAATGTCAGGGAGGAAAAATGTCTCCTCTACCCTCTTAGGTTCTGTATTGAGGGGCTGCAAATTTAACTGACAAATACAGATTAACGGGAGAAAAGGCATACAAACTTCTTAATATTTTGCATGCACAGGAGCTCACATAAAAGAAGTGACACTTAAAGGACACTAACAAAGGAAAGAGGGTTTGGGCTTCAAGGGACAATAAATTATGGGGAAGTGACAAGGAAATATATGTGGAAAACCAGTGGAAGATAAGGGTAATTTTAGTAAGGTTTGCTTATGCAGACTCATCTCACTGGGGACTCTTGGCGATAAGAGTTGCTCTCCTCTTCCTGGTATGGGAACGGGTATCTCTTCAAAAGAGGAATTTATGCCCCACTTTTAGGTAGATATGGGGAGGGCAGAGAACTCTTCCTGCAACTATAGCTTCTCAATTGCCTTCAACTTAAAATAATCCTTATTCCAAAATGGCATCTTTGGGGGTGGCATATCCTGATCCCCTTCAAGAACTACTAGTAAAGGATAAATTATTGTTGTTGTTTTCATTATCAATTATTATTATTATTTTAAGTGCAATGCTAGCTTATCTCAAAAGGCTGTTTGTAGAGGTGAGGATGGAGGCAAGGAATGAGTTGAGGAGGAAGTGAATTCCAACAGTCACAGCCCCCCGCTAGGGTGAACCACAGCCCTATTTGAGTGGCGTTGGGGCGTGGGTTTTCCTGGGATATGGGACTTTGGATGCTAAAACTGGAAAAGGCAGTCCCCCCCCCGACTAGCTCTGAGGGTGCCATGGGCTGTCTTCTCCCATGTGGGTTCCCTGGGCCCCTGAGCCTCCTGAAGAAAGGAGTGGAGCTATTCATGCCTGTATTTCCCAGTATCTGCCATGCAGTAGGTGCTCAGTATCCAGTTCCCAAATTTGCTGCCTCCTGTTTAATTCAACTAAGGTCCCTAGCGGCTGATATTTTATGCAGAAATGTTACCATGCTTTCATGGCCTGGAGAGAGACATAGTGTTGTTTGTTCTAGAGAGGGAAGCAGCTTCAGAGTGGGTGGGCGAGCAGGTTGTAGGCTGAGCTTTGGGAGAGTATTTGCAAGCCTGTGGATACAGAACACCATGGCTGCAAGCATCACAGAGGAATGGAGCTATTCTCACCACAGATATAGAGCTCATTTAAATATCCCTGTGCACACAATTCCTATCAAAGGAGCTGGATTGCAAAAAGTAGCTATTTTGGAAGTTTTGTCTCTTATGGAGGGAAAATCAAAATTTTCTCTCTCTCTCTCTGCTTCAGTTTTACATGGAGAGAGTGAATGAGGATTTGTGGAGAGCACTGCAGCTCTCTACTTGGGCTCTTGGAGGACTCTCAAAGCCTGACAGGCAGGCCCTCCCAAAGCTGACAATGAAGGCCTCCCCATCCCCCCACACTGCCCCCTCCTATCCTCAGTGTGGCCACCCCAGGTCCCTGCACAGCCCTGGCGACCTGCCAGGATCCTGGCCATCACTTGTCTGGGAGGCTCCTACCCTGCCCCCTTACTTCTACTCCTTCTGTAATGGCCAACTCAAGCCTACGCTCCTCCAGGAGGTCCTACCTGCCTCTCTCTCTTCTGGAAGTTTCCAAAGGAAGCAGAGTCCATATCACACTGCCCAGCATCCCTTTGTAATCCCTCCTGGAAGTAACCAGGTAATTCGTTCTGCCAACATTTTCTTTGCTGACATATTCTCTGCCCCGCCTCCACTACTCCCCACCCCCGACCATCAGTCCTGGTATTCCTGGATCTGTGTGAAAACCTGGGTGGCAATGGTGTGCCAACCTGTTCGCCATGATGTATAATCAGTAAGAAAGAAGTTAGGGGTGAGGGCGGGGGAGCATCATGTTGGCTCTGCTGCCGTGAGGCCCTGGGTGTGAGTTGTCTGTGCTGGGCATCCCTCCAGAATGTCCAGGGCCACAGGCTATCTACCACCTCTGCTGCCGTCCCACTATGTTCTCAACTCCCAAATCTTGGCCAGATCCTCAGCTCAGCCCCACAGGGAGCAGCAGAGCACATGATCAAGAGCCAGACTCTGGAGTCAGCTACCCACGTTCTGGCTGTGTGGCTAGCTCCTCCTGGTGCCTTAAGTTTCCTCATCTATAAAATAGGGATAATAACAGTACCCACTTCACTGCATTAGTGGGAGGATCAAGTGCCCTACTTTTGTTAAAGCAGAACGGTGTCTGAGACATAAGAAATGCTGGTTATTATTATTTAACATTCTTTGAATAGAAGGGAGAGAGGCCACCTGATTTGTAGGAGTCCTGTGCCCTGAACTTTTCCCATCTCTGGGTTTGGTTCTTATTGTTAGAGGCAGTTCTGACCTCTCTAGGAACTTTTTACCCTAGCCGCTCCTGGGTTTCCTTCTGTGTCGTACTTTGCCTCCCCAAGAGGCCAGCCAGGGCCAAGTTCTAAAAGGTTGTCTTCAACTGCCACCCTGATATAGTCTATTTGTAATTGTTTTGAATGTGTTAGTCTTGATCTCCTAAACCTCTGTGTGCTTTCTTGAGGGAAGCAATTCCATCGTGTGCATTTTCTTTATCTCCCAACTATGCCTAACATAGTTCTAGGCACTGGCTGAGGGACACATTAGCACCAGAACTCAAAAGCAATTTTCCACCCCCCACTGCCTAACGTCCATAATACCAGAACTAACACTGGAGAGACCCCCTTGACTTTGGCCATCTGGGTCTGGAACAGGCAGATTGGCAAACACACCTGCCTTGGATTTGGTAAATTGGGATTGTAGAGTGATAACCCACAGGACTTACAGCCCTAGCCTCTGTCCACTCCCTGAGGTTTGGAGTAAGCTCTAATAGCTTTATTGGGAGGCAGACAGGGGAGATGCCAGGCAGAGCCAATAAATAGATATCTTCTCTCCCTTGGCTTGATTTCCTCAGCAGTGCACCGAAATAATGCTGAACCTAAAGCCTGTAGTAATAAAATAGACACAGGCAATGAAGGAGCTATAATTCCAGGCTACAGGGAAAGTCCCCTGGCTCTGCTGTGGTTCTCCATGGCCACCCTTATTTTACTGGAAAGGGAGCTGTTTGTGGCATCTCTAGGGTCCTTCTGGCATTTTAGAGTCTTTGCTGGAAAATGCTTTTAGATCAGCATTAAGTCTGTGTTGCAAGACTGGCTGAGTAATAAGTGAGCTAACCTATCCTATTTTCCATAAAGAACTCTAAATTCCTCCTACTTCTCTGAACAAAATATCTGTATTCCCACCCACACTCTCAGCTACCTGCTGCGGAGGATGAAACCCCACCAAGTTCTGCTGTAGCATTGCCGCTCCTGGGGCTGTGGGCTGGTCCTCCCTTCTGGCCAGGGTCCTCCACTCTGTGTCTGAGTTCTTGCTCTGCTCCAGTAGGGATAAAGGCATGTTAATGGGGCCAAGAGTCCCTCTGCCAGATGGGCTGAAACACCACAGCCTTACTGCAGTCAGCAGCCCTTGGAGAAGAGTCCAGACGTTAAATGCTTTGCTGTGCAGAGATTGTCAGCAAACAGCAAGGCAGACCGGCCCCCAACCTGCCATGCACACCATATTCCTGCCTGGGCAGCTGGGCTCAGCCTGTCCCTTAGCTAAAAGGCCCTCTATTCTCCTAGGCACCTGTCAATCCTACTATCTTTCAACACTCAGCCCTAGTTCCTTCCTCTCTTGTATCTATCCTTTCAGAATGTATTTATTGAGAACCTGCTGAATTCCAGGGAGTGGACTAGGGATGAGGATACAAAGATGGAACTCACAGGCCCTACCTGCAAGGAGCTTCCAATCTAGGAAGCCTTCTCTGACCACTGAAGCCCACTGCCTTTTTTGAACTCCTTTCAACATCACCTGGTTGGTCCAGCCTTGGCTTTCGCTAATATTATCCCCAACTTACAGATGAGGTAACTGAGCCCCTGAGAGGTTAAGAGCATTGTCCATGGTCACTCAGTCAGTTGGTAGCCCTTAAGTGCTCAATAAGTTGGTCTTATTTCCCCAACTCATTTCTAAGCTTCCTGGGAGGGGACCAGACACTTCAGCTCCTCTACCCACAGCTTTCCAGCCACTCCTTTGCAGACATTAAGTCCCCAGTAAAAGCTGATAACTTGCTGATTGCTCTTGGGCTGGCCCAAGGTCAGGGGGTTGCTCCGCTTGGGACCCAGGCCATCCCTGCATCTTGAGAGGCTGAGTTTCTTCCCTAGTGCTCTGGCCTCACACTCACCTTGGTGTGGCCTCCTCTTGAGAAGCAGCAGCTTTCAGCCTCCAGAGGGGACACGCTGCTCCCTGTGGCAAACAGACTTTGCTTGCTCCAAAGGCCCTATTCTCAGGACAGGCCCAGGTGAGAAGCCCTTAGGATGGGAGACACTTACTTAAATAGGGGTCTTGGTTGCAGTCTTCTTCCTCAAAGAAAATCAAGTTACCCTGATTTCTTTTTTTCCCATGAACCATTTGTAGGGAACAGGAGATAATAAAGAAAGCTGACTTTTCCTCCAGAGGAAACTTCTCAGGCAGCTTCTTACAAATGACTGTGGTCTTGTCAGGAGGATGCAGTGTGAGGGAGGAACTGGTAGATCTGTGCTGGGAGCTCAAGTGGACTCAGCCCCCCAACGGTGAGCGGGCCACAGGGAAGTCACCAAGGACCCTGGGTGCCTAGGCCTCTGGCCAAGAAGGTCAGGCCTGGTTGTCAGCCAGCCAAAAGCTGCTGTGCCCATGAAAGTGTTCATCCATAGACACAGCCTCACCTGAAATGCCACAGTCCAAAGTCTACCTGTGGGTGTTTGCTCTGTAAGGGCAGATGTACCAGGCAGGGGAATTTAGGAAGCAGGAAGTGAGGACTCTGCATGGGAACGTTTAGATCTCAGGATTCAAGTCAGAACCTTATTGAGGATTTGTTTGTTGTCTTTGCGGCAATTTAAACGTCCATTTAAATCTCTCTCCAGAGCCGTCTGCAGTATCTGGTGAGTTGGGAGAGAAGCCTCAGGGCCTTGGAATTAAATCCTGGGGGTGGAGGAGCAGGGAGGGAAGTGCTCAGAATAGAGAGAGAAAAGGTGCCCCCCCACCCCCCCAGCACACACAGAGACGCACTGACAGGCAGAGGTGGTCAGCGCCCTGGGGGAAGCTGACTAATGAGGCCTAATCATGCCAAAGGGAAACCAGCCAACTGTCGGGCTATCTTCCCAGAGCTTGAAGACCTGAAGGAAGGAGCAGCTCGCTGGCCTCAGAGGTGACCTTGCTTTCAGGGGCCAGGGAAAGGAGAGGACACCCTCTGGAGGAGTATTCAAGGCCAGGAGGACGTCAGGATACGAAGGTGGAGGTCCTAGGGCTAGGGTGGGGATGGGCTTCCTCAAGGGCAGGGGAAGGGAGAGAGACAGGACAACTTGAGACAAACTGGCAGCCAGTCAGCAGGACCCAGGCTGGCCGGGCGGTGACGGCCAGGAGACTGCCTGCTTCTGGGGCACCAGACACAGCCTCTTCCCAAACACCACAAAGCTCCAGCCAACGGAAAAGCCACCTGGGCCTCCTTGCACACTTTCCTGCTCAGGAGCCAGGAATGTGCTGCCTCCTTCCCTGACCTCACAGACTATACTCAGCAAAACAGCCGGATGTTCTCCAGATGCTATTTGCCTGCCATCACCTGGCAACAGGCAACAGGCAGAATGAGTAACTCTCACCCTTAGTTTCATTTTTGTTTTCTTGAAATAAAATTCCTTAGAAAGAACTCTGAAAGCAAGGAGAAGAAATCCTAACTTGGTAACACCATTGAATGTTTCCATTTTTCAGGGCAAATCAATGGATTTTTTATTTTTAATTTTAATTTTTTTAATTAAAAAAATAAAATTTTTATTTTTAATTTATTGATTTTTGGCCACGTGGCATGCAAGATCTTAGTTCCCCGACCAGGGATTGAACCCGCGCCCCTTGCAGTCAAAGCAGGGAGTCTTAACCACTGGACCGCCAGGGAAGTCCCCCTCTGAATTTTTAATTTAAAAAACAAAAAAGGGGGGGGATAAAAAGAATTAACTAAGGAAACTATAAACAAAATGAAAAGATAACCTACAGAATGGGAGAAAATATTTGCAACCAATGTGATCAACAAGGGCTTAATTTCCAAAAAGCTCATACAATTCAACAACAAAAAAAACAAACAACTCAATCGAAAAATGGCCAGAAGAACAGACATTTCTCCAAATAAGGAATACAAATGGCCAACAGGCACATGAAAAGATGCTCAGTACTGTTAATTATTAGAGAAATGCAAATCAAAACTACAATGAGGTACCACCTCACACCGGTCAGAATGGCCATCATTAAAAAGTCTACAAATAACAAACGCTGGAGAGGGTGTGGAGAAAAGGGAACCCTCCTACACTGTTGGTGGGAATATAAGATGGTACAGCCACTGTGGAAAACAGTATGGAGGTTCCTCAGAAAACTAAAAATAGAATTACCATATGATCCAGCAATGCCACTCCTGGGCATATATCCAGAAAAAATTCTAATTCAAAACAATACATACACCCCTATGTTCATAGCAGCACTATTCACAATAGCCAAGCCATGGAAACAACCTAAGTGTCCATCGACAGATGAATGGATAAATAAGATGTGATACATGTATACAATGGAATACTACTCAGCCATAAAAAAGAATGAAATAATGCCATTTGCAGCAACATGGATGCAACTAGAGATTATCATACTAAGTGAAGTAAGCCAGAAAGACGTACCATATGATATCACTTATACGTGGAATCTAAAATATGACACAGATGAACTTATCTACGGAACAAAACAGACTCACAGACATAAAGAACAGACTTGTGGTTGCCAAGGAGGAGAGGGTTGGCGGAGGGATGGAGTGGGAGGTGGGGGTTAGCAATGTAAGCTATTATATATAGAATGGACAAACAACAAGGTCCTACCATACAGCACAAAGAACTATATTCAATATCCAATGATAAGCCGTAATGGAAAAGAATATTTAAAAAAAAGAATGTATATACGTGTATAACTGAATCACTTTGCTATACAGCAGAAATTAACATAACATTGTAAATAACTGTACTTCAATTTTAAAAAAAAAAAAGAATTAACTGAAAATGACAGTGGCAAGAAGCTAAATTAGCCCATACAGTTTGAAAATGAAGATAAAGGTCTTAGTGAAGTTCATACTTCCCCCAGATGACACATGGGACAGGGCCAGGTGACCTCCCAGCCTTGCTCACCACATCACACCACCCTGGGCCCGTTTTGAGGGAAGAGCTTAGCCCAACCACTTCTACCAGGTCTAACCTGAGGCTGGAATATGCCACTAGCCATGTTAGGGAAGTACATTCATGTATACTAAGAGTTGCATAGATAGCATATAAGTTTATACAAAATAAAAATTACATGTGTGCCTGAAATAACATAATGTGCATTTGCACAGTTTCTGGAAAAATAAAGATGGTGTTCAGCTTGGCCCTCTGGGACGCCCTGACAGAAGGTAAAAGAGGCGGCCGCCTGCCATGGCTGGGCCTGACATGACATAGAACTGAGCTGACCCCATCGTGCGCGTTCGGAGATGGGGTGTGGGGCTCATAGGTTACCTTCCCCGTTCCAAAGGCAACACTCAGCTCGGTCAAGCTCTCCTCACCGCCTCTAGCGAGTCTCCCCACAACCCCTGAAGGCTCCTTTACTCACTTCTGCAGCAGAGATACTCCATGAACACCCGTCTTTGAGGTCAGACCTGCTGGCACACAGAATCCAAGCATCTTTGGGGCTCTCCCATATGCCTGCTCTGCCCTATTAGCTGGACCATACGGTTCTGGCAGTGAGGGGTCTTACTCTCCCTCTTGCCCGTGTTTCAGAGGTGTGTCTGTGATGAAGACCCAGTTTCCACTCTGACAGCCCCACTCCCCCCACAACACCCACATACACACTAGTTCTCTCCAGCGGTCTGGAGATTACAGAGGCAGGTGACAAACACAGGAACAGCTGGAGTCAGGGCCCCAGTTGTAACTCTCCTGGCAGCTACTGCTTTTTTAAGGTGACGAATATGACTGTCCCTAGGACTTCAGGCTAAACATCAGATGAAGATGTGGAGTCCCTGACCCTTTCATTCTGGGGTGTGGGCCAGTGAAGCAGTGTGCTGACCTACCCCTCACCTCCTCGCCCCACGCACAGCCCTGGTCCCACAATAGACTCTTTGGTAGAGCAGGAAGGAGGTAGTGCTGGCTGCTTCCACAGAGCGGTGTGGAAGAGTGCCAGGATTAGGGCCCACCCCGGCCGGGGATGAAACGGAAGGGAACTGTAAAAGCAGGAGAGGAAACAACTCCAGCCTCTGCACATTGACCGCAGCCGCTCCAAGCCCGGGCTCCCCCCAGCTCCGGGGCTGCCGTTACCACTGGGGACCCCAGCCTTAGGAGCCAGACCCACGCGACCATCACACTGAGGGCGCTGAGGATTCAACAGCACCTGTTGCACGGTGAGGACCTGCACTCTGACTAGGAAAGAAAGCAGACAGACATGGTGTGTGAGAGGCCAGCAGGCCAGCCCCTGGGGAAGCTCACCCACCGATGGGACCTGCCACCTGGTCCTCAGAGAGCGGGAACCTCTGTGAACATTTGCCTCCATGCCTCTGGAGCTTGGAGGAGCCCCGCGGGCCACAGAGTCCTGGTTGTTCTAGCCCTGAGTCATCACAGACCCAGCTGGTCCTGCAGCCAGAAAACCAAACCACTGAATTTCAACCAAAGGGCCTGAGAGCTTGAGAGGATTCAGACAGGGCCACTAGTAGGCGGACCTGCAGTGAGCCTAAGCAGAACAAAGCAGGATAGAGCTCTGCCAGGAACCAGAAGAAAAGAAACCCTCCACTGGCACCTGGGCTGAGGCCCACTCTGCCTCCGGAGACCTTGGCTTGGCACCAGGGTGAGGCGTCCCAGAAGTGCTTGACAAAGATACTCCGGAAGTCTCTATGGTGCTTCCAAGTTCACAGAATGTTGAAGTAGGAAGGGACATTTTGTGGGATTTTTGCAACTCCTTTCTCTTCCCTGGGCCACAGTTTGCATATCTGTGTGAAGAAGAGATTGGACCAGATCTGCAGACCTCAACCGTGTCTGCACATGGGAACCGCCTATGGATGCCCCATTTCACAGGTGAACATCACGAGCCCCTGATGCTTCAAAGTAATCCAGGGGGGCAGGTGTGGGGAGTTGTGGAGGAAGAGGAAGCCACCAGACTGGCCAAGAGTTGGAAATTGTTTAAGTGGGCTGATGGGCAAATGGATCGGGGGAGGAAGTATTGTTCTGTTCACTCTTTTTTTTTTAGAATAAAAAGTTAAGAAACCAAAACTACTGATACCTTAAAACTAGCTATGCCTGGGTGTCACCTGGAACCTATTAAATTGGAACATCTAGGGGCTGGGACCCTGGCACTGAGGTTTTCACAAAGGAGTCCCCAGGTGATTCTGCTGTGCAGCCAGGATTGAGAACCCTGGGCTAGACACTCTCCATGGTCCCCACATGCACCTGAGCGGCTGAGCCACCTGCACCTTCCACCAGACACAGCAAGTCACACTCGGGTCCCATTTGCTCTAACTTCTGGCTGCAGGAGCCCTTCCTCTCAGAGGGGAATGATGGGAGCTGCACTTAGAGCAGGAGGTCCCTGCCAGGCCTTCACCCGGGTCCTCTAGTCAGTCCAGTCTGCCCCAACCCCTGGTTATGGTGGCCCCTCAAATTGGCTGCTCCCCAAGGCCTCCAGGGGAGGGAGCTCAGCACAAGCTCAGGGAGGGTGCAGGCCGCTCCTCCAGGTGCACCGGGAAGCTCAGGGCAGGACCATCCCCTCTCACCCACACAGTGAACCTGAACTTGAGCCTCAGTTTCAGTCTCCTCATGTGGCCAGGTGCTGTCAGGCCTCCCACCTCTCAGAACACAGCGAGTCACATTCCTATTGCATTTGGGTTGACCTCGCAGCAGACACTGAACGTTCCTGGACTGCTTCCCAGCATCCCTTTTTTCCCTGTTGCATTTCAGCGGCTGGGACCAGGAAGGAGCAAACAGGCTCAGTTTGGATTTCCACACAGGATGCTCAGCTTGCCGGGGCCCCTGAGAGTTTCCACCTGCTTTCCCTGCCCCCTCAGCCCAGAACACCAACTGCTGCAGCACGTCCCCACCTGCAACATCACCCTCCGCGATGCTCGATATTGATACATGCCGGATTTCCCTGCTCTCTCCCCTCAACTGGTGCAGCCGTTTGCATTCCACACTCCTGGCAAACTTCTCAGAACGTTCCCTCCCCATCCGAACCCTTTGTCCTTTGTCAGTAACTAATCAGCTCTGCAAGGCAGTGTGGACCTTTCGGAAATTAAGGAACTTCTTAGGTGAAGTTGCCACTTTCTCACATAGGTACTTCCTACTGCCTTTCTGGAGCTGAAGTTGGTTCTCCAGTTTGGCACTGGAGGCCTTTCCTGTCTCATTTCCCATTACTTCCCTATTAAAAACAAAAACAAAAACAAAACTTAGGCCTTCTGCTTTAGTCAGTCTGGTCTGCTTATATCCCCACAATGTACCTTTAGGTCTCTGCTCAGGCTAATTCTCCTGCTTCGAAGAATGGATTGCCCTTCTCTCTACCTGCCGTCCTCAGGGTTTGTCAGACCACTTTAACAACACTAGTAGAGGGTACACCTTCTTGAGCACTTACTGTGCCCGCAGTGCTAAGCGCCTCATATGCGTCATCTCATTTACTCCCCACAAAACCCTGAGTCACTTAAAAAAAAAAAAAAAGACAATATTTTAGGTTTACAGAGAAGTTGCAAAAACAGTACAGAGAGCTCTGTGTACCTCTCACCCTGCTTCCCCTAATGTTAACAGCTTATACAACCACAGTACAATTATCTTTTTCTCTCAAATGTCCTTTTTCTGGTCGAGGATCCCACATTTGAGTTGTTGTGTCTCCTTGTTCTCCTCCAGTCTGTGAACGGTTCTTCTGTCTTTCATGATTTTGACTCTTTGGATGAGTGCTGATGAGTTGCTTTGTAGAAAGTCTCTCAATCTGCATTTGTCTGATGTTTTTCTCGTGATTAGATTGAGGTTATGTACTTTTGGCAAGAAGACCACCGAAGAGATGTGGTGCCCTTCTCAGTGCATCGTACCGGGAGCCACATGATGTTAATTTGTCCTATTTTTGTAAATTTGTCATGTTAACCTTGATCACTTAAGATGGAGTCTGCCAGTTTTCCCCACAGTAAAGTTACTTTTTCTCTTCATAATTGGTAAGTACCTTGGGGGAGACACTTTGAGGTTCTACAATATCTTGTTTCCCTTCCAACTTCGGCCCACTGAGTTTGGAACCATCCGTGGATCTTGCCTGCAGTAGTTATTACTGTGATACAGGCCTAAAGGTGATTTTGTATTTCAGGAGGGTCCCTGTTTTCCCCACTTTATAGACGAGGACACTGTGTCTCAGATCTGTAATGCAGCCCAAGGTCCTCATGCCAGTAAGTTAGAACTCGGGCACCAAAGCACTGCCTCTGATGCTAAGCTTTTTATTCTCCTCCTCAGGGAGTGAACCACATGCTGGTGGGTGGTCCCTCTTATAGTCACCTGATCTTCCACATGGTCTCCTCCCACAGACACACAGTTGGTTTCTGGAGGCCAGGAACTGGGTCTCCTATCTAATTGCCCCAGATGCTGAGGGCGGGGCCTGGTGTCCAGCATCTGTGGACTGAGTGGTCCTGGAGGATTGAAGAGGTCACGCATGACAAGGGGAGAGGGTGGAACCAAAAGAAAGTCCAGCTTCTTTCCTTTCCGCCAGCCCACAAGGTATTATGGCCACAGATACACCCAAGTCTGTGAACCAGTGGAGAATGGTGGGCAGGGGACTCAGGAGAGCAGACACCAGCAGGGGTGTGTGAGCCAGAGGCTGACTGGTAGGAGGAGGTGAGAGAACGTTCGAAAGAAAAGTCAAAGGGAGGAAGAGGGACCATCTTACCCAGCCCATCATTTTACAGATGAGATGGCCAAAGCCATTGTTTTAGGGCATTATTGATTATAATCAGATCCTCAAGAGCAAAGTGGGGCTTATTGAAAGGATTCAGAGAAGGAGTTTACTGAACTCATTGGCAGGAAGTACAGCCTGGAGGGGGCTTTTCAACTGAAGTGCCCACGCTGATTACTAGCATCTCTGTGCCTCTACATTCACATGTATCTGTTATTCTACAAATACTTATTGAGCACCTTTATGTGGCAGCAGCGTGCTAACTATGGGGAAGAAAACTGTGAGCAAAACCAGGGGTCCCCTTGGCACATTGGAGAAGGCTTGGTTTTGTCTGACTTGTCTTCTCAGGTCGTGGGTGGGGTGATCTAAGCCAGAAGGAAAAGCCAAAGTGACAAACATACTGAGTGACATCCTGCATAGGCCAGCGAGGGCTGGTGACGTGCTCAAGGTGGCATGGGGCTGCAACTTGGGTCTTTCAATGCTGATTTCAGGGCACATTCATATTTGCTCACTTTCTGATGCAGGGGGCACACAGTGGAGGGGCTTGAGTGTGATGCGGGGGTTTATGAAGATGTGCATGCATGTAGGACCAGGGCTGAGGGCAGGTAGCTGGGCGTGTGGGAGGACTGGGGGCTGGATAGAGGAGGGGATTGTTCATAAGGAAACCACAGTCTGAAAACACTGAGAATCAGCCTTCAGGGGCCAGTTTCAGGCTTGTTTCCAGCTCCTGGCTTCTCTGCTCCTACGGCAACTGTCAGCCCACTGATCTGGCAGCCAAGGCTGAATGCTCAGGAGCTGAACTCCAGGTTTGCACAGTGAGAGGAAGGTGGAAGTGAAGAACAGACGTGCTGAATGCGGTGACCAGCACTGGACCAGAAGCGGCCTTGGGCTCTCGTCCTAGTACTCAGGACAAATCACTTCGCCCATCAGACCCCCGTCCACTCACTGGATGCAAAATGAGGGCTGGCTCAGAGGTTTTCAGTCTGAATCACCCAGAGACCTTGTGACCCGGTAGATCCCAGACCCACCCCAGAGATGGGATTCCAGGGGCCTGGAAGGAGATTCAGGGACATGCCTGGCTAACCGGTGCTCTCAGGTGGCCCTGGGCCATCCTCAATCCTGGACCACACTTTGACCAACAGTGGACTTGCTCGTCTCTGGGGTCCTTCACAGCATTTCCCTGAAAAAGCCAAGTTTCTTTGGGCCACATAGAGGGAAGGCCACTATCTTCCAGATGCCCCTGCCTATTGGTGTGGGGAGGCCCAGCAGCAGAAGTGTCTGGGTGGCCCAGCAAGATGCCTGCCTACAGGGAACCAGCAGTCAAGCTTGGGGGAGCTGAAGGGGAGCCACAGAACCTCCATGCTGCCTGTTCAGGACTCTGAGGTCACGCTGACCTCCATCTCCCATTCCCCAGGGCTGGCCTGGCCACTTCAGATCCTAATCAGGCCAAAGCTCATTTGAACATATTTGTATGCCAGAGAGCAGAGTCCAGGGCCGAGTCCTGGAAGCACTTTGTGTTTTCCCAAATTCCGGGAGATCAACATGTTGACGAGACCTAATAGGAGCCCAAGGGGCTGGCCGGAGACCCCAGGACCCAGTTCCTCAGTGGAAAATCCACACTCACCAGTTTATACCTTTGAATCTCAATTTGCCCACTCTGTATGCACCATCAAAAGCTCCATCTTCAAAGCTTCCTTATGCCATAAAGCTGTCCCATTCCCCCCAGCCAAAATTACCTGCTTTTTCTTCTACAACTTTGTTAACCATTTTAGTGCTCATCTCCTACCCCAGTTGAAAGTAGGCATTGTCCCATTTTTGTTTTCCTGGGAGTCTGGCACATAGCAGGTGTTCATCAAATTGAAAATAGCATTGAATGAGACAAGGGGGTTAGTCTCCCAGTTCAAAAAATGAAGAAATTATTGTGGCTTGTTATTATAGTAGATCAATCATTGATCTAACGTTATAGGTGTCAGAGTTTATTAAAATAACCATTTTGCAAAGAATATGCTACAACATTTCCTGGCAATAATAACTATTCATAATTTATATTAAGGGTATCTACAGGAGCCCCAAAGATGAAATGCACAAAGTAGGAATGGCAAGTGACAATACTTAGCATCTATTTTTTTCTGAGCTTCAAATTGAGTGAATGGTATTCTACCTTATAAAACCAAAAAGGACGATAAACGGGGAAGGAATTTTTCCCAGGAAGACATACAAGCCCACAAGAACTGCACGCACAGCTAGCAATTATGTTGGAAGCATGGCCTAAGAATGAGAGAGTTCCTCTTGACTCTATGGACTCATATTTATCCCACAAAAGACACGGAGACAGTTAGGATCCTTGGTGCAGGAATACTGGTGGAAGGGCAAAACCTGTTTCACATCTGGGTCTGAGGTGGCCCCGGTAAGGGAGGTTTGGGACACCAAATTCTCCAGGTTAATGGTAGTGCCTGGAGTCAACAGGGCTGAGGAGGAGGCATCTGCAGCCCATTCTGAAAGAACTATTTCTCCTCAGAGAAAGCACTATTCTCGGAAATAACTGAAAAAAAAAAAAAAATGCAACCTTTGGGACAATATTTGTTTTGGGGTCTATCTGATAGGCTCTGAGCAACTACTTCTGTGGAAAGTGGATGAAAATGAAAGAAGATGCTGATATGGTCTAGGACTCAGGTGGGATACACAGGCCTGATAACCAACTTCCAGAAGAGGGGATGTAAAGGTGAAATCTTTTATTTAAAAAAAAAGGGGGGGTAAGGCGTTTGTTAAGAGTAACCAATGGCCCAGAGACATTTATGACAAAAATGTGGGAACAGTGTGGCAGAAAGAAACCCTGAGGCTCAATGACTGAGTCACACTCTGGGGACATCCTGCCCGATGGCTCCCCATGATCAGCTCAACCACTAAATTGCAGCAAAGGGAGGAAGGACAACTAGTCTACTTCATGGAGCCTCAATTTTGTCACCTAGAAGACGTGTACAGCAATCATTTCTACCCACAGGTTTGTTGGCGAGGATTAAATAAGATCACAGCAGGACTAGTAGATGCTTTTCCTGAGACCAGAGCCAATAGTACCTTGGCCTGGCTAAGTAACGTGTAATGGTCTGCATTCTAGTATAGAAAACACACGTGCTCTGCAGCTATTCCTGTAACTGAATGGGACATGAGCTCCATGCCCCCCCCCACTATTTTTAGCGTTTTTTTGGTTTTATGATTTGTCCTCATTGCTCACTTACTTAAGGAAACCCATTTCATCAGGGCCTGAGAAAAATGTAGTACTCAAAAATGTTTATAGCAACACAACACTTTTTATAATGCTACAGTGACATTTGGGCTGGTTGGGAATGTCCTCTTTTCCCCTCTGGTTAGGAACACATGAAAAGTCAATTAAGCAGCACAGTTTGTTCTGTAAGTTAAGTTAGTGTGTAAGGCAGTTTGGGCACTGTTGATGGAAATGAAAAGTCTTCGCCCGGTTTTGACTCCTTTACAGAAGTCTCTTGCTGGGACAGGCTGGAAAATGAACTAGAGGAGAATGTGGGTGCTTCATGTAGGGACTTGGTCAAGAAACTGGGCCAGGAAGCAGAAACATGGCGCTGCATAAGCGCCATGTGCCGGGACCAAGGGCCAGCCTTCAGTAGAAGGTCTCTTAATTCTGAGTGACTTTGCCTTGAACGAAGCTGACAATAAAGAAATTCCAAAGAAACAGCCCCTTAAGCCCAAACGAATGCAGATTTCAGTGACATACAAGAATGGGCCCCTGAGGGACCAGGCCAAGGCCCTGCCTCTCTGCAGCTTCAGTAGAAGCCCTAAGAGCAGGTATGCCCTGGCTTTCCCGAGACAGCGTAGAAGGCAACCTCCCCGCTGCCCCTGGCAAGCGCACGCGCACGCACAGACACGCACACGCGCACACGCGCACACACACATGCTGCTTGTTATTCACAAAAACAACCCACTGACTCCCAATAATATCTGTGGTATTCTCCCTACTGTCACATCTGATTGAAATCTCTCCCACGAGGGCAGCAATTCTCCAACTATCTCACAATTTTCAATCAGAAGTTCTACAAGCATAGAAACCACATGACCCCCAAATCGTACTTCTAAATATTCGCCCAAGAGAAGTGAAGTTGTACCTGAACGTTCATAGCAGCTTTATTCATAACAGATTGTAAATCCTCTTTAAAAACTGAAGCTAATTTACTTCAAAACCAGAATTAAGTTTTTCTTCGAACTATCTATGGGAATACATATTGGCAGAGTGTCTGAAGGTGCTTCTGGGGTCAGCTGTCATGCTCACAAATGTCCAGGAACCCTAAAGCACTGCCCTGCCCTGGGTTTGCTGTAGAAACAAGCAAGTTGACCAGCAGTTGCAAGAGCCTCTCCAGAAGGCCCAACTTATCTTCAGTTTTCTACTCAAGATATTCTTCTGTCTTTAGTATCAAAATCCATGTGTTCACCATCTGGGTCATCAGTGCCAGGTTGCTGAGGGGCAGGTGCCCAGCTCAGCAGCATCTTGTGCATTACCTCTTGATCTTTGTGATGTAATGAGACAGTGGCTTATGTTATACGGATTTTGCGGAGGAGAAAACCAATCCCCACAAAGGAGAAGTAACTTGCTCAAGGCCACACAGCTGGTGAGTCTTGGGCTGGGATTAAACCCACGTGGTCCAGCCCCTGTAGTCGCTACGGTTGCCGCCTCACAGGCGGGATGAACTACTGAGGATGATCTCTGAGCTGCACCGAAGGGGAGCATGAAGGCCTCCTCCCAAGAGGGTATACATTGCAGAGTACTGCTCTGCCAGCTTGGCTAGGCTGTATTACCTGCCCTGCAGTGTGTGTGCCACCCGGCCTCCACACACAGGAACGGCCTCACCCATCAGCTGGCCTTAGTGCCCTCCTGGGATGCCCAGACCAAGGGACGGGGTTTTAAAAGCCTGGAGCTCTAACGTTTACAAGTACTGGGTAATGCCTCATAATAGCCCTATGCAGTAGGTTCTGTTAGCAGCCCTTACGTAACAGGCAAGAAGATGGAGACATAAAGGGGTAAAGAAACTTCCGCATCATCTCCAGCTAGTAAGGGGCAAAATCAGATCTAACATCCAGATCCTTTTCTGACACCAGATCTAAGCTCTAATCTGTCTTCTCGGAGGTTAGAGAAATAAGCCATGGGGGAAATGCTGGCGCAAGAAAATAAGGTCTTAGCTCCTTTGCAGTAGAAGAGCCACTTCTGGGTTCAGTGGCAAAGCAGTGGTGGGACCAGAGGCTGCTGGCAGCAACCCCTCAGGTCAGGCCACAAACAAGAAGGGGAGCAGCCAATTCGATGAAGGCTTTAATCACAGTCCTGGCTCAGAGCCTATAGCAAAGCTAGCAGCAGGTCCCTACTCTGCCCCAGGGCTAAGAAATTCCCACTGGGCTAGCCCAGCCCTCTGCATGCCGGCAGCACATCTCCACCCCCATCTTCTGGAGATGGGCACTCTCCCACTCGGAACCATGGGGACTTCCTAATCAGATTAATTTTGGTCAAGAATCTGGTTGGGAAGCTCTGATGACCTTAGTGAGAAACTCATTCCAAATCTAATACAGATCTTCCTCCACTTACGATGGGGTTAGGTCCTGATAAACACGTCCTAAGTTGAAAATATCTTAAGTGGAAAATGCACTTAATACACCTAACCTACCCAACATCACAGCTTAGCCTAGACTACCTTGCCTTACACTTACATTAGCCTGCAGTTGGCCAAAATCATCTACTACGAAGCCTATTTTACAACAAAATGTTAATTATCTCATGTAATTTATTGAATATTCTATTAAAGGTGAAAAGCAAACGGTTATCCGGGTCCAGAATGATTTGTAAAACTGATGGCTTGTTCACCCTCCATGATGGGTCAGCTGACGGCGAGCTGGGGCTGCGCTGCCCGTGCCCAGCATCACAAAGGAATACCCGCACATCCCTAGTCCGGGGAAAAGGCCCAAAGTCAAAATGCAAGGTCCAGTTTCTACTGAATGAATATCACTTCCGCACCATCATAAGGTCAAAACATCCTAAACTGCATCATCCTACATCAGTCAGAACCATCTGCGGTTCATTGCTAACAGGAAGTCCTCCCTTGGGCTTTCAGGGCACAGAGAAACTGCTGCCTCCCATCCTTGCGCCCATTATTCCTCACAGCACGACCACACCCAGGCACACACGCCTTCCTCTTGCCTTTGGGGACAAGGCCGCTTTTCCTCCAGGCCCAGGGGAGGAGGAAGCCCCCTCCCCCCAGCCCTCCACCAGCCCACTCACGGGCTGATGTCTGAAGAGACAACCAGGCGGCTGTCTGCCTGGTCTAGGGGGAGACGCCGAGCGGGCCGGAAGAGACCCGTTAGGGTAAGAAATAAAAAAGACGCAAAAAGCCTTCTGGCTAAGACGGTGACGCAGCAACAGAAACAAAACTGACGGCGGTTGGAAGAAAGGCGGCGAAGATTCCCACCCCTCGGAGGCAGCCTTTTGCGCGGAGGATGCTGACCCCTGCTGGCCGCGCGCGGGGACGCAGCGTGGCTGCCGCCGAGACTGTCACAGTGAGTCACCTCGGGAGGTGCTGAGCGGGGGAGGACCCTGCCTGGGGGCAG
Organism: Balaenoptera acutorostrata; assembly: GCF_949987535.1. NCBI lineage: Eukaryota > Metazoa > Chordata > Mammalia > Artiodactyla > Balaenopteridae > Balaenoptera > Balaenoptera acutorostrata. The sequence continues at coordinate 40,825,216 of NC_080075.1, forward strand.
GGGGCCTGGAGGGGCGGGGAGGGAAAGACAGGGACGCGGGCAGAGGCCCTGAGTTCTAGTCCTGCCCCCCACACCGTCATCCAGTAACAGGGCTGGCAGCCCCTCCCAGCTCTCAGACGCCATCAACTCCTCCTGTTTTAGGAGGATATAAGCAAAGAGGAAGAGGTAAGAGATCTGCAGTATAAATGGCGCTAGTATCCCTCCAGGGCCTACCTGTGCCTCCAAAAGGCTTCCCGCATCAGGGTCTTTCCCGGACCAGCCAATTCCAAGTCCAGAGCTAGTGAAGCCGCGTTGGCTTAACAGATGGTTACTGAGTGGTGGGCTGCGTAATGGCTCCCAAAGATAATCAGGTCCTAATCCCTGGAACCTGTGAATGTTACCTTATAAAGCAAAAGGGACTTAACAGGTGTGATTAAGTTAAGGGTGTTGAGATGGGGAGAGTACCCTGGATTCCTCAGGTGGGTCTTAAGTGTTATCACAAGCATCCTTAAGGAGGGAGAAGGAGATTTTACTACATCAGAGAAAGAAAACCGTATTACAAAGGAAACAGAGAGAGATTTAAGATGGTACTCAGCTCATTTTGAAGATGGAGTCATGGACCAAAGAATGCAAAAATGGCAGCTTTAAAAACTGGAAAAGACAAGGAGATGGATTCTCCCCCGGCGGCTCTGCTGACACTTCGATTTTGGCTCCATGAAACTGATGGCAGATTTCTGGTCTCCAGAACTGTAAGAGAATAAATGTGTGTTGTTTTTAAGCCACCAAGTTTGTGGTAATTGGTTACAGCAGCCATCAGAAACGAATACATGACCTTCTCCTCTCAAACTCTTGTGCTGGGTGCTTGGGATAAAGCAGTTAATGAGCAGGACAGAAAATCCACTTCCACCCCTAGAAATGTTTATAATCTCGCTCTCTTGGGATTTTAAAAAGCAACAGCCAAAAAGTCATTAATCTTCTGAGGTGCAATATATAACCAATAAGCATATGGAAGATGCTCAAAACCATTAGCATTAGGGAGGGCAGGGATCATTAAAACCATGGTGAGATACTACTGCTATGATGATAGGAGAGCTATGATGGGAGAGACATAATAATAAGTTTTGGGAAGGATGTGGAAAAACTGGAATCCTCATGTGTTACTGATGGGATTGTAAAATGGTGTAACCACTTTGGAAAATAGCTTGCCAGTTTCTTAAAAAGTTAGACATAAATTACCAGTTGACCCAGCAATTCCAGTCCCAGAAATCTGCCCAGGAAAAAATGAACATTCATATTCAAAGACATGGACATGAATGTTCACAGCTGCATTACTGATGATAATAGCCAAAACCTGGAACTCTCTAAGAAGTTCAACAGTGAATGAAAATGTGGTATACACGATGAAATATTATTCTGTAAGTGCCAACCAACTCTGTTGACACATCTGCTCCATCACCACAGAGCTCCAGGCCAGTTTTACACTCGTTCACATCAAAAACCAGGAGAAATAGACTGTTCTGGTTAGCCTCACTATCTAGTCCCTTTTGCCACACTATCTTCCAGACTATTCCAATGACTCTTCCTCTGTCCTTCCCTCTCTTGCTGGTCTCCATGCTGCTCTCTGAACGCATCAAGCACAACCCTGCCTCAGGGCCTCAACGCCATCTGGAATCCTCTTACCCCGATGGCTAGCTTCATGGCTCACTCCTACGTCTTCTCAGTGAGGCTTTCCCTTACCACCTTTTAAAGACCATAATAACACCATCCCTTCTCTATCCTCCTTTCCCTGATTTTTCTCCATGAAACTTATCAACTAATAAACTCCATAGTTTTGTCTGTCTCCTGGCTAGACTGTAAAGTCCATAAGGAAAGGGATTAGTCTTTTAGGTTTACTACTGAATCCCCAGGCCCCAGGACAATGCCTGATCCACAGAGGGAATGTGATAAAATATATGACATAAATGGATGAATTCATAGCCAACTCTTCCTTGGGCTGGGGTACAAGCATAACTTTTCCATGATGAAGACTGAGAGGGGACCTGCTCTCCACAGTAAATGACATAGACTAGCACTAGGGGCTTGCAGTTCACTCGATTCTGGCTGAAGCACGCCTAATCCTCCAAGAACAGTAAGTACCGACTGCCACCAACAGCCAAAAGACCCATCCATACCTTTGAGGAAGGGCCATCTTTTCTCTGCCTCATGGGTTCCTAGAGCATCCTGGATGAGGGTCCTTAGCTGGTAAGACAGGAAATTAGTCACACCTACCCTTTGAGACTGTAAGTGTCGCCAGAAAACCTATGTGACATTCACAGCATCTCTTCTAGGAATATTTTAGAAGGGAGAAAAAGAAAACACAACCTAAATACCTCTTGGTAGAGAAATGTTAGCTTTTAAAGAGTCTAAGGCGAAACAATTTAGTTATGAAACTATATTGTAGACTGTTGAATTCATTTAGTTTCTTATTTAAACTCACATCTTTTCCATCAAGTAAGAAGTCTTGGTTCATGTCTGTATGAAAATTCCTCTCTCTCATGAAAATTTAGCACAAGGAGGTGGTTTTTAACCACACTCTTCCTGGGACATTAGTGATATCAGTGGTTCTGGCCACAGTTCATTGTGTTTTACCAGGTTGTTCCCCCGATTACTACAAGGGAAGGGAAAGCTTCGTGAAGGTCTCAGTTGACACTCCGGTTATAACCCTTGATGGGGTTTTTCCCTTTAATTTGGGCACTTGGACATAATAGAAATGAATTAGGCTTTTTCCCTTGCAAATGGAGTAACCACACATTAACACATCTTGAATAAAACAACTAAACTTCCAGAACATGTACTGTTCCATTCCAGTCAGCCTGCCTTCATCATTTGGGGCTGAATAGAGTCTTTTCTTCCTAAGAGCTGTAAACAAAAGTAGAGATTGTGTGAGACCACCCTTGCTCTTTATTACAGCTGGTCAAGACTCAACACATTCCTACCACCTGATTATGGAGGCTGCCTTCAGCCCCGGAACACAAGGGAATGATGCCCCCAAAAATGACCCGGTGCACCGCAGCATGAGGTAGATAGCTGTTGCTTATCTCTAACAGGATTGTCCTTTTCTGAGCAAACTTTCCTCAAAACTAAAAACGAAAGGCAACTAGTTTCAGGAAAAACTGCTAAGTGACAATTATCATTAAAGTCAAGTCTTCCTGAAAAAAAGTAAAACAACTCATTGTCTTCTGTTCCCACTTTTGGTTTGATTTGACTATCTTTAGCATGTGCTGCAGATCTCCTCTTTAGTTATGAAAGAAAAAAGGAAAACTCACAAGGCCACGGCCCACACCCTCCTGTGTGTGCACCCATTTTTCACATGGAGGGTTCATCACTATACTTGTGTGCACACAGGTTTGTAGATTTTTTTTAACTTGTATTGCTATAGTCTTTTAGCAGCTATAAAGGAGTCCACCATGTACAGGGTACCATGATTTATTTGCCCCATATGATTTCAACATTCATATTTCTAACTTTTATTATAATAATCCTGTGAGAAATATATTGGTATATGAGTTTAACAAGTAATATCTTTCTGGGATTTCTAGAAGTTGGATATGTGGGTTTGAGAGCCATTTGTTTTGGGTTCTTGATATGTCTGTTACCCTGTTTTCCAGAAGGTACATGGCAATTTATAGCCCTATAAGTAATATCTTATAACCACTAACACTTTGTAACTTGTATTACATGCCATGCACTGTTCTAAGCTCTTCATAGGAACTCATTTAATCTTTATAACAATCTTATGAGGTAGGTGCTATTATTGTTCCCATTTTATAGAAGAGGAAACTGAGGCACAGAAGTTATGCCAGATCTTTTTACAGGAGGAAAATTCGTTTGAGGAAGCATAAGTTTTGTCAACTGAAGGTGAACGATGAGGGGCACCAGAGTTGCCACAATCACTGATATCTGTTACAGCAAAAGACTGCATCCACCTGAACTGTGAGGAGATAAGGAGTGTGGGATGGGGGGGTCCTTTGTACCATCTAAGTAGTTATGGTCCTTCCCCCAAACCAGCTCAGAGATTTGGCAATAATGCAGGTAGTAGTAGTATTCCTAGTCAATTAGGTCTCAGCAAGTGAGTAACGTTTAGAACTAGAACCTTTGTTAAACTCACATGTGGATTTTACAGCGCTAAGAAAGCAGATTTGGAATGGAGACTTTGTCCAAAAACCTAGGAGGGTCTCATCTGGGACTAGAGCCTAATCACCTAAACGGTCTGACACCTCCCCGCCATGCCCGGTGCCCTCAGTTGTGTTCCCTGATCCCAGCCAGAAGGTGGGCCAGCAAGTCAGGACGTAGGAGAAAGTTTCCCACCTGGGTAAGAGCCAAAAGCCAGGAGTAGGGGAGAAGGGGGGGAGTAAAGGGGGGAGGGGGAGAGGGAGAAAATGAGAATGTGCGGGGGGTGGAGATTCCTACCAGGGACTGTTGACCTTGTCACCAGAACAAGAAGGGTCGACGGGCACACAGCCACTTAGTTCAATTCTCAGTTACCTCCGGCTTAATTTCTCTCCCCACAGATTTTAATCCTTTGGAAGAGTCCCCACTCAAAGGCTCTTTCAGGTGCTCTGACTTAACCATCACCTTAACCAAGACATCTGCTGGAGTGGGGAGGGAGGGAACATATCAACAAAACATACCAACAGTGCTTCAATCTCACAAGCCCCTTTGGGACTTTTACCCCCCGAACTGACCTAAAGCACATTTTCATTGCTTGCATTGATGTTTGAGTTTACACTAGACTTGGGAATGGATTCTGAGACAATGGCCCTGGGTGATGTTGCTATTCAGGTTAAGCCTGTTAAAGAAAACCTTAGACATTATGCTAAATATACTAAATATATTTAAAATATATATATTATAAATACTAAAATATACTTTTAAAAAATGTATTGTTTGTGTACTTGTAAAGGTTGGGAAGGCACATAGCCTGAAGTCCAGATCAGAAAGACTGCTTTTGTCAATTTCCTGTCATGACTAGTGAAGACAATACTTCGTGGCCTGAATACACAGACTCTCCTCTGCTATCGGCTTACAGGATGAGTTTAGAGAATTCAGGTCTCTAAACATCATTAATCGATTTGGAATATATCTAGTGCTCTCCAGCTATGAAATCTTACTTCTCCAACTGTGAAATCTTACTTATGACTATGTATGTTGAAATGCTAGAACAGAGCCATTTCTGGGAAACGAAGAAAATATTGTTACACCTACATGGGTAACAGGAGAAAGTGAAAGAGAAATTAGTTTTGCTTTCCTACTTGTATGAATCAAATTCCTATAGTGTTTCAAACTTAGTTCAAACATTGATAATGATTTTAATAATAGATGAACTTATTTAGCTCACATTCTGTGCCAAGGTATTCATGTTCACTATGCTCTCTATAATTAATTAAATTGGTTAATCCTCACAACCTTAAGAGGTACTACCATTTCCATTTTACAGAGGATAAAACAGAGAGGTTAAATGACTTACCTAAGGTCACACAGCTAGAAAACTGCACAACCAGGATTCAAACCCAAGCTGTCTGACTCCAGACTCTACACTTAAACCAAAACACCTTGTAAGACTGTATGTGTGCCTGACTTCCTTCATCCTCAGCCTCAGTTACCTCACCTGTAAAATGGAGTGTCTACCACCAATTTCAAGATTCTTGAGGGATTAGCAGAGGAGCATTTGTGAGCAGTAGTGTTTTATATAGTGGAGTCTCAACTGGCCTTCACCCCCTCTCCCGTGAGGAAAGATTTATTTTCATTTCTGAGAAAAAACTGAATCAGGGCCTTCCCCAGTGGTCCAGTGGTTAAGACTCTGCGCTTCCAATGCAGGGGGCTCAGGTTCAATCCCTGGTCAGGGAACTAAGATCCCACATGCCACAGAGCGTAACAAAAGAAAACAAAAACAAAAACTGAATCAGAGAATTATCATGACAGAGTGGAAAGGACCCAAGAAGCTGCCTCTTACAGACACCCTTTGTTTGGAGGGTCAAACTCCCTTCCCCGGCTTTCTTTGGTCACTTATAGTAATGAGCATGCCATTTACCATGCAGTCCAATCCACCTCAATACAGGGAGGTAAGTTCCTCACCAGTAAAAGGAAAAGTTCTGACAGCTCTTCAAAAACAGCAGCTGCCAAGTTACCCCTTTCAATAACCTTCAAGACTCCCGACTCCCCTGATAACCCTTCCTGGATCCCAGCCTGACAAAGCTTGTCAGAACTGCCTTCAAAGTATGATACCCAGAACAGAACTGTGTCAGGCCGGGTATAACTACAGTAGAATAAAGGAACACCATCCCCTCCCTTGATCTGCCTCTTCTACTTCTATTAATGTGACCCAAGTTTGTGTTCTCCAAACAGCATTAAAATAGCCACACCTGTGATACCAGATCTCATCTCCTAATCCCAATTACCTTCCATCTTCCAAAGCTGCCTCTTCATACTGACTACAAAGCGGCGAGAAAATAAACACCGTGATAGCTCTCAAGGCCAGAGCAGGAGAACAAGGCCATGAGACCAAGTTTTTGTGGCCCTCAAGCCCACTAAATGGTTAAAACAATCTCGAGTCAAAGTCTTGGAGCTCCGCAGTGTGAACCATTCTGAAGCCTGAAAGGCCAACTCAGTCAACTCCCGTTACTGACTTTGGGGCGGCTCCCTGTTTCCAGCTCTTCCCCCTCCAGACACTGGAGGATTATCCTTCCTGACCCTCTTGTGTTGGGGCATGCCTGTGTGACTACTCCCAGCCTGTGAGTTCACTGCTGGGCCACAGCATTTAACTGCCAGTGCAAAGACAGACCCTCCAGAGCTCTTCCCCTCTGGCGAGGCATCCAAAGACCACCAGCTGGGTAACCCAGGGCCTACTGTGAGCAGAGCCCACCTGCCAAATGGGATGGACTGTAGCCTGGGAGAGAAAAAATATCTTCCTTTGTTTTTAAGCCACTGGGATGGTGGTGGCGTTTGTTACCGCAGTGTAACTTCGTGTACTCTGACTGATACAACTCCATTATTAAATTCCTGAAAAGAATGGAGTTCCCCCCTCAACATTTCCTAGATCCTTCTCACACCACCTGGCATTGCCTTAGAGCTGACACCATCCCAACCCTTTTTCTTCCCTCTTTTTTTCTGATTGGGCTTAACAGCTTTATTTGAAATGAAAATGCCATAGAAGCCCAGCAGTTACTGAGAAACCAGCAGTAAGACCTCCTCCCAAGCTCTTAGACAACAGCTATTCCAGCAGCTGTAGCAAGAATCCAGTCTATGACCACCCTCAGTGAGCCACTGCCCTCTACCTTCAGAGGTGCAGGGGGCAACCCGCCCTGTGAGCCCAAAGCAGGGAAGAGCAGTTGAAGGGAGGGAGAAAGATATCATCAAGAACAAACTGAGATTTTGTGCAGCCCTGTAGTTCAGTTCAAGGTCTCCCTAGGAACGGCCCTCTGCTTGGTGAAACTGGTTCATTCCAGGCAGAGCGGACGCGGGGAATGAAATTCCATAAACAGCCTCCTGGAACAAGCACCTCTAGCTACAGATGTGCAGTCACTGTTCCCGACAGGTCCCGACAGGAAATGAACGGTGCTGTCTTATCTTAAAGGTTAACAAGTTGCTGCAATTTTGTTTTTTGCTCTGTGAGTCATGGGGAAGTGACACTCTGCAGAGCACCCAGCAGATCCAGAATGTCTAAGTCATAGGGCTGTCGGCCAGTTGCCAGGCTTCCTTTCCATATGCTACACAATCACTTTACTGGAGGGAACCCGCCTATGTCCCTGTACTCGGGGGGCCCCAGGGTACCCAGCACTTGCTCTTTTAGAGTAGAATCAGCTTCCCGGGCTCAGCACCAGAAACCCACCAACTTCAGACCATGGGCTTTGGGGGAAGGAAGTGTAACTTAAATCTGATAGGATTCTAAAACCTAATGATTTGGCAGAGTTGGGTAGAGGGGATTCAAAAGATGGAATAAATACCATCTATTTTCCTGTAAGGTAGTTGAGAAGAAATAACTGGTACTCATTCAACTCATTGGATCCCCATTGATGTAAATAAACAAGGCCCCCCAGAACTGAGAAAATGCCTCTAGAGCATTCATTAAGACCCTTCCCCTCACTCAAAGCCCTCCCTCATTAGGATTCCATAAAGTCTAAAAGCATTGAGTTTATCACTGTATTTCCTGAGGTTCCTAAAAAGATACTGCAAGGAGAGGTAGCATTCATCCACCAGTTATAAGCTATGTGCCAAGAACTTGCTGGGCCCTGGGGATACACGAGTGAACAAGTCAGGGGACGTGCCTTCGTGACACTGGCATTCCAGTGAGAGAGGCAGACAGTACACAAGAAAACTGCCGATAGCAATAAGTGCTCTGAAAGAATTGAATGGGGTGATGTGACAGTAACTGTTGATGGCATCTGAGCTGAGACCTAGAGGATGAAAAGGAGTTGGACAGGTAAGGAGCTATAGCCAGTGACAGAAGGCAGGTGATCCGGGAAGCTGGACTTGGTGAGGGACACAGGACAGGTAAGTTTTGACCAACAGGACAAACCTCAGGCCCAGTTCTCTTAGGCCTGCCTCGCTGCAGGACAGCACTTAAAACCACCCCACTTGTAAAGCAATTATACTCCAATAAAGATGTTAAAAAAAAAAAAACCACCCCACAGCTCGAGGTGTTGGTCCCTGAGTCACCCTCCCACGTGTACGTGCAGAGGATGCCAGCCCCTTGTGGTCCGTCCTCCCCACCGGCCTCTGTCCACACCCAAGGTTGAGATGGACAAGCCATCGATGGTCGAGTTCTTCACCCTGGCAGGGGAAGAAGCCTGTGGGTTTGTGCCTTGTGTCCTGGCCTTTGTGGAGCTCTGGGTGGGACAAGGGTATGGTCTCCAGCAGTACCTGCTGAGCGATTAGCCGTGAACCTACTGAGCAGGCCGCGGGGCCAGGTGACAACCTTGTGTTCTGTACTCTTGCCCTTCAAACCCGAAGGCTTGGCCAGCAGGGGCTATTGAGAACATGAAATGTGGCTCATGTGACTGAGGAACTAAATTTCTAACTTCACATTTTAATTAACTTTAATTTAGGTAGCCACACGTGGCTAGCAGTTACCATATTAGATAATGCAACATAGATTAAGATCAAGTACTTTTAGCAAAAGACAACAAAAGCCAATTGACACCCAAAGAATTACTGGAATTGTCAGATAAGCATTGTTGTGCGGGAAAATGGTAAAAGAAATAACATAATCAAAGCAAAAAGACACTATTAGGAATAAATGGGCAGATTAGAAAATAAGGGAACTTCTAGAAATGACGAATGGAAATAAAACTCCATGGCTACTGATACATTTCAAGTAAATTGCAGATATCAAAAAATAAGATGAACAGATGGATAGACAGATATGATAAACTGAATAAAATGTCAAGGGTAGAATATAGGTAGTAGGTATATGGACATTTATTGTAAAGGTCTTTTAACTTGGTCATATGTTTGAATATTTATAATAAATGTCAGAAGAAGAAAAAACCTTCATGAACCAAATAAATCCCCCATGAATGCAGCACAGAGACAAGGAGATGAAACTATGAGAGAAGTTAAGAGATTTGGAGGATTGAATAAGAAAGGCTTAGCTCTATAATTGGAGTCCCAGAAGAAATGAGTGGAAAATTGAGTTAAAGAAATACCTGAGGAAGAAATGCCTGCAAGTTTTCTCAAACGGATAAAAAACATGCATCCACAAGTCCAAGATGCACAAAGTAGTAATTAAAGGTGGGCATAAAAACTCTGCTACTCCACCCACTGAAAGGGAGAGTCTTGCTCTTCTCCCCTTGAGTCTGCACTGGCTTCAGCAACTGGCTTGATCCACAGGCCACAGCAGAAGTCACATGGCATGACACCCAAGGCAACGTCAAGACCATTCAGCTTCTATCTTGGTTTCTTGGAAAGTTTTTCCGGGGAAATTCAGCCACCTTGTAGAAATGTGACTAAAGAGTTCTCAAAACTATATAAAGAGGGACACACAGTGCCCAGCCTTCCAGCTGTCCCCACCAACATTCGTATTATGAACGCCTATGAGCAAAGCCATCCTGGACCCTCCAGACCAGCCCAAGTTTCAGCTAAATACCAGCAAGAGACTCCAGTCAATCCCACGTGGAATGGGAGAATCACTCTGCTGAGACCTGCCTAAATTTCTGACCCACAAAAGAGAGATGAAACAACGGCTGTTTCTTTAAGCCACTAAGTTTTGGGGCAGTTTGCCATACAACAAAACCAGGAAATTAACTCAGAAGCAAAAGGACGCAGAGCACCATCTAGTGTTCTTCCTTTAAGCAGTCCTGCTACTTCTGTGCTCTCTCTTCTAGGATGTAGTTGGAAGCAAGTTCCCACTCCTCAAATAGTGAGGATAAGCCATTGCCCCAGTAGGAACTGCTTCCTTGGGCTCAGGCCAGGGAAGCACTCACTAAACTTCTAGATGCCATCTCTGCTCAGGCCAGACTTGGAGAGGGAACTGGAAAAACCAGTGAGCTCTGCAGAAGGAAAGCGTTAATCACAGAAAGCTTGAATTGCAGCTCCCAGGGAGCACAGCAGAGAGGCCAGCAGCCACTGTGCTCTTTCCTTGACTGGACAAGCCCTGGGGCATGGCTGGACTTAGGGAGCTGAGAGGGAGGTATCGCTGTCTGAGACCTGCCCTCCAGTCTCAGACAGGGCATCCGAAGGCAACTGTAAACCTGACACCAGCCATGAAGCTGGTGTAGATGTCCCTGTGGCCCCCTCTGGTATCCCAGGACCTCTGTGGTAGGCGAGGGCGGGACTACCAGTGAGGGTTGGGGAGCGTACTCAGGGCCAGCGGTGGCGGAGGAACTCAGCGGGAGGCCGTTGTCGGCATCACTCTGGCCGGGCCCTCCAGTGGCTCTGTGGGCAGCGCCTCTGGACTCCAGGAAGTGTGTATTGGGTCTCCTTCTGGGAGATGCCCATGATACCACGAGGAGACGCGCTCAGAGGTCACACTCCGGGGCAGCCTGTCTGTCCTGGCTCTGGAAGCGGTGAGGACAAGCCCATCCAAGGGACAAGCTATGACCCTGCCTCGGAGGGAGCCACTTGAAGGCCATGGAGAGAGTAGGTGGTGACAACACTTCACCACCCAGAGGTGCAGCCACCAAGGTGACCCCTGCCTCACTGGAGATGAGCCCAGCGCCTAGCCAAGCAAACCCTGATGCAGAAGTTAGGGTGTCTGCAGGAGCAGCAAGAATTCCCCGAAGAGAGCTCTCAGCCTGGGACACAAGGAAAAAGGACTTGGAGATGTGAGAAAGCTGTGTGATGACAGGGAAAGGATACGGCCTGCCTTCCAGGGACAGCTGGGCCTCAGTGGCCAGGCCTGCCCTTCATCCCATAGCAGCATCGTGTTTCACCAGGCAAGACTCTTGTCTGGACAGGCGTTTGCTGGCCTCCTCCAGGAATGCTCTCCACCACCTGAGAAAGACTGGGAGAAAGCAACTCCCCTTCCTGGGGTGCAGTCCTTTCCCATAATCCCAAATCTGAGCGGCTGGCTGATCTCAGCGAGTCCACAGGGGTGGGCCTCGTGGCTGGCACAGCCTCTGAAGTGCCCTCCAGCCTTCCCCATTCTGCAGGCGAGGACCAAGCTGCCGGTGAGCGGCTGCCACAGAGCTTGTTACAGGAATCACGGCGCTGGAAGGGGCTTCTCCACTGGCTGAGGGCCCGGCAAAGATACTTTTTTCTGGGATCTCTGGCCACCTGGGATCAGAGACTGCTGTTCCCCTGGGGCTGGAGAAGAGGCTATTTTTCAAAGATCCTTCCCACTTATTTCCAGATTTAGTGGCCAGGATGCCATCTGCTGCAGGCTTGGTGAGGAACACGAGGAAGCCTGGCTGAACCAGATGGGGCATAGACGTTCCAGAGACCCCAGGTTTCTTCTCTGCTTGAGTCTTTGGCCCAGTGGTGCTAGCAGTGGGTTTGGAGAAAGGTCTTTGAAATTAGATGGGAGCCTGTGTAACCTGGGGCTTCATGATCTTTTCTCCTGAATCTGCTCTGGGATCTCGGAAGGCATAACACTTCCCCCTGAAAGGCCTGTATCTCCCACCTCGAGCATAGTTCTGAGATAGCAGGACCACGTGCACAGCCAGAGCTTGGGTGGCATAAACGTGCACCCTTTTCTTTCAATAGGCATGGACCATACTGCTTTCTGCCACAGGGGAGACCCCCTGGAACACAATCTTGTCAGGGTTTGGCCCACAGTCATCATTTCCTGTGACCTTAAACACACTGACATAGACAACAGCATGGCTTTGGGGGCCAGCCCGGATGGTCCAGCTGCACCAGATATTCTGAGGAAACTGACTTTGCATCATCGGGATGGAGAATTCACCCATCTTGCCTTTCAGGATGGCACGGCGTTTCGTGAGGATGTAGATTTCTGTCCAAGAAGGTCCAAGTCCTGCAGGAGAAAAAAAACTGGGTAGAGGCTTTGGGAAGAAACCCTGTTCAGATGAGTGCTCTACAGAGCAAAGCTCATATTTTTCTTTTTCACACCTTTCCTGTGCCTGGCCCAGGAGACTAGCGCCTTCAAGCTGTTGAGGGGAAGGTGTGAGGAGAGCTTGTTTAAGAAATAAGAGCAAAAAAAAAATCACATCCAACTTGTAGGAGATGGTGTTCCCCTCAGCTGGCATTTAAGACTGATTCCCTCAAAGGGGAGGGACGTGGGGAGACGAGGGGTGAAGTCACTCACAGAGGAAAAGCATCCTCATAGAAGACATTGCAAAGGCAGCTCTGGCACCTGCTGAGACTAGATGGGTGGGGACAGGGGGCCAGTGAGGCTGAGCACGAAGACGACCTGAGAAGCTGTAAGGCCCACACCTAGCTCAGCCATTGCCACCTGTGATACTGCGATTTATAATTGTATATTTGGTCTTTGCCGCTCCTGGCACAGAGCTCCTACAACCCTGGAATTTCCTAAGTGAGGACACTGATACATGCCGATACATGTGTCTTTTATGTTAATGAGGTGACTTTTGGAAAGCACCTAGTTCACCTAATGATGGGGGCTGGTTTCTAGGGGAAACAACCAGGTGATTAGAAGGTTGGAAATCCCAGTCCCTCCGCATGACCTCTGGGTAGGAAAAAAGGGGCTGGAAATTGAGTTCAGTCACCAATGGCCAGTGACTTAAGCATTCATGCCTATGTAAAGAAGCCTCCATGAACACTCAGAAGGATGGGATGCAGAGAGCTTCCAGGTGGGGAACGCATGGAGGTGCTGGGAGAGTGGTACCCTCAGAGCTGCAAGCTCTGTGCCCCTTCCCCATACCTTGCCCTATGCATCTCTCCCTTCTGGCTGTTCCTGAGTTACATATAACCGGTAATCTAATAAGTAAACTGTTTTTCTGAGTTCTGAAAGTCACTCCAGCAAATTAATCAAACCTGAGGAGGGGGTCATGGGAACCTCTGATTTACAGCCAGTGAGTCAGAGGCACAAGTAACAACCTGGACTTATGACTGGCATCTGAAGTGAGGGCAGACCTGTGGGACTAAGCCCTTAACCAGTGGAATCTGATGCTATCTCTAGGTAGTTTCAGAACTGAGTTGAATTGTAGGACACCTAGCTGGTATTGGATAATTGCTTGGTGGTGGTGAGAAAACACACACACACACACACACACACACACACACACACACACACACACACACACACACACACACACACACACACACACACACACACACACACACACACACACACACACACACACACACACACCCAAAGCTCCCTAGCAGGAAGGACTAGCAGGAAGGAAGCTCTCTTAATGGGTAGCTGTTATCAGGCTAGTAGCTTTACTCCCTGAATCTCAGTTTTCTTGTCTTTAAGACTGCCATTTTTACTTCAAAGGGTTTTAGCCAACGTTTAATCCATAGCATGCTTTTCTGTGTTCTCACAACTGTTTTTATTCTATTGGGAATGGATGGGGTGGGGAGATTCAGGGAAGCTTAGCTATAGCCCTTGAGAACACAGTTCAGTTATGGGAAAAGAATGACATTTATAAAGAAAAAAAAGCTTACGAGGCAGCCTCCGATGGCCAGTGCAGAGTTTAGAGGAAGGGAGAGATCCTCTGAATGCTTCCAGGTTGTCCCCATTCCTCCTGCAGGTGTAGAACTGTGGGAAGACAGAGGCCTTTATTTTGTTAATAGGATTTTATTTATTTACTTTTTTTGGCCACACCATGTGTCTTGTGGGATCTTAGTTTCCTGATCAGGAATCAAACCTGGGCCCACCGCAGTGAAAGCGCGGAGTCCTAACCATTGGACCGCCAGGGAAATCCTCAGAGGCCTTTAGACTAGAGAAGAAGGCAGGTCCAGTCGCCTAAACCCAGAAGCCACTGTCCAGTCTTCTCTGCCCCAAAGGAACACATCCGCATGGACTTTGGGCTCCTCCTTTGACATACCTAGACTCCAACTACTTTTCATTCCCATCTCTATACCACATCTCTCACTTGGATTATTCTAGTGCCTTCCTAACTCACCTCCCTGCTTCTACTCTTATGGAATGGTCCATTCTTCAGCGTGATTTTTGTTCAGAGAGATACCACATCATTCACACCCTCAACACCCTCCAGCAGCCTGCCCTCACTCACAGGGAAGTCACCTGAACAGGATCACTAAGGTCTTTCGTGATCTAGCCATTGCCTCCCGGGCCTGTCTCTCTCCACCTTGTACTGACTTCCTTTCTCTTCTTAGAACATTCTGTTCCTACCTCAGGGACTCAGCACTTCTGTTCTCCCTGCCTGGGTGCTCTCCCTCAAATTCATGTGGTTTCTCCCTCATTTCAACCAGGTTTCTGCTCGAATATCACCTCAGATAAATATTCTCTAACCACAGTCGAGAAAACACCCCTCCCCATCACTTATATTTTTCTTCTCCAGATCTAGAACTTATAGATATTTTTATGTTTAATTGATGGATCATCCCCTGACTAGAACATAAGCTGCATGGAAGAACACACTTTGATTTGTGCACTGTTGCATTCCCAGGGCTTAGAATAGAATAGCACCTAGCAAATGGCAGCTGTTCCATAAAGGCTGGCTGAGTATGTGAATAAGAGTCTGTCAACTATTTGACTCTGTGTCACTTGGACAGGACAAAAGGTCAGTAATAATATGACCATAGACCAGTGGGAGGGCAGTGACATATCCCAGAATAAACATGTCCCTTGTCTCTGACAATAATAACCAGAGTCCACTTAGCACATAAGGGTGCAGAGTACGACAGTGGCCTTCAAACAAATGAGCTTCAGGAGGGCTTGGAAAGGGAGCGATTACTGGACCCCACCGCCAGAGTTTGATTCAGTAGGTTGGGGCCTGAGAGTTTGTATATCTAATAAGCTCCCAGGTGATGCTAATGATTCTGGTCTGGGGATCTCATTTTGAGAACTATAAAAAAAAAAAAAATTGAAAATCTTTTTCATTTCTGCCCAAAGAATCCCAGGGTGAGACTTATTTGAAGAAAGCCAACATGCTTGCCCCTCCTTTCACCACATGGATCCTAATAGCTGATCTTTGTTTACAATTTTGTCATCTCCTCTTTCAACATCTTCACTCACCTTTGCTAAAGTGTCTCCTCCCCTGATCCTCAAAACTAAGTTCTTCCAGATTCAAGTCTCACCTCCTCTGCGGAGCCTTCCGTGACTGCACGGGTCCCCGATGCCCTCCCTCTTCTTCATACCTGTGGAACTGCTCCCACAGGTTAGACACTAGATCATCTTTCTAATCACTAGTTTTCCTAGTCACTCCACAGGCTTGTTTCACCTCATCTCAGACCAGAAGAAGAAGAGCAAATCCAAGTTGTGAATATCCACTTTAAGGGCTCAGAACTATGGCAGGAACAAGAGTCCACAGAGCCCACTATGTGCCCCTGCCACCTGGAGATGACCCCCAGCCTCGGGAACTCACCACCCACTGGGCGACCTTTAGGGGTATCTAGTGAGCACCAGGACATGACTTCATCCTGGGTCATTAAGACCCCCCGATACAGCTGGAGACAGAAGAAGGCAGCAGAAAATTCATTCTTCACCCAAAGCTTCTAAATTCTGGCCTGCCAGAAATACACCACCCAGAAACATACCAAGAGCAGCATTCTTCTCTGTCCTTTCTCCTCGGACCAACACAACAGACGTCAAAGACAGAGCGTGCACCAGAAGCCGTGCGGATGGGCTTCAATCCCGACAGAGACGCCAGTTGGCCAGCCAGGTGTTAACGTGGTTCTCAGTGCTGATGGCTGCATATTAGAGTCACCTGGCCCAACTTAAAACCAATTTAGTCAGAATCTCTGGGGGTGGGACCTGGGCCTTGATATTTTTTAAGCTGCCCAGGTAATTCCCATATTTCAGCCAAAACTGAGAAAAGCTGCTGTACTCTCTCCTAACTCAGGAATGTCAGTGCCGACATGGCGAGTTCTCTGTTTAACTTGGATCATTCATTTGGGCCCTCTGATGGCCCTGGTGCTTGGCAGTCCCGTGTTGCTCAGCTCTGAGAAATGACTCTATACAGGGACAAGGAACACTTAAGCAGAGATCAAGTACCAGGCCAATGGGCTTCTCCCCAGGCCCGACCTCAGGATTTTATTGCTACGCCAAATGGTGTTAGCTTTGAGATCCTAAGAAGGTTACAAGCCATCCCGTGGCCCTAACTCTAATGCCAGTGTTTGGTTACAGGCAACACTGTGTAGAGGCTGATGGGAGCTCCTTCAGGGAAGGATCAACCAGCATCAGCTGCTTGCGGCAGACTTGGCCCCAGGGCTGACTCTGACCTTGTTTCCTCTTGATTTCCTGGAGTTTGGGAGTAAAGATAGAGGTAGATACCAGAAAAAAAGAATTCGTCCTGGTCTTAAGGGTCATGATTTGATGACCACCTCGCTCATTTCCTCGAAGGCCAAAGTCCCCAAATGTTGATGACAAAGGAGACTTTATACCCATTCTGGGAACCTACCTGACTTGTGTCATCCACCTCTTCTTTGAGAGTTTTTTCACCTGGGTCACTATTGTTTCTCTGCCCGAGGTGGTGGCCTGGCCTCCCTCACAGATGACAGGTGTCCTGAGGTCAGCAGCTCAGCCTTACCGTGCAGGGTCATAACCATGCAGGGTCTCTGGGGCATTGATGTTTTGGCAGAAATGTTGGAAGAGGAAGGGTGTTCTTCCCCACTGCAGGGCTCTTTCAAGAATTAAACATGATTAAAGGCACAGGGGCGGCCTGCAGCAACAGCAGGCAGTAGATGTCACAAGTGTCACTCTCTACTATCCAGAGGCCTGAAGTCCAGCAAGACATGTGCTTCCTGGCAGGAACAGGAAGCACCTGTTTTCCAGAGGCCTTTCTCACCCCCTTACTTCCTCCTCACCTTCCCCGCTTATTCATCTAGCAAATGGCCCCAAGAACCTAACCCCCTGCTTCACTCCCTTGTCCGGGGGCCCCCAAAGGGCTCTGAACAAGATGCTGGTGTGCAATGTGGGGGGATGAGGCTGGCCCCATCCCCACAGGGGTACAGCCATGTGCCACCCACTCCTGGGTGGACCCCTCAACCTGGGGCACCCTGAGAGCAAGAGGGTGGCAGGCCGGGCTCTCCCTGCACGAGGAGCTGGACAGTCCCTCCATACTCACCACCTTCTCCCAGGGCCTGGGAGCCAGGCCAGACGTGGAGCTGGACCTGAGACCTGATTGTGGACAAGGGCTGGGGCCTGGCCTCTGAGGAGCTTCTCTTCCAGCCATCAGGCAAGAGAGGGAGACCAAGAGGAAGAAAGGCCGTGTGGAGGCCCATTCCGACCGAGGCTGCCTTCCCTTTCCAAGTAGCAGAGGTCTGAGGCCAGACAAAGCCTCCACTGACGCCTCCTTTAGGGCAGCCCTGGCCTGAGGGCTGATTCACCAACGAGGCAGCTGTTCTGCATCGTCCAATGAAGGGCAGGATGCCTCAGCATAGCTGGGATGTGATCACTACTGGGAGAATGGAAATCAAGAACTCCTGAGGAAAATAGGCATTCTTTCCAAAGAAGACATACAGATGGCTAACAGGCACATGAAGAGATGCTCATCAGGAAAATGCAAACCAAAACCACAATGAGACATGACCTCACACCTGTCAGAATGGCTATCATCAAAAATATAACCAAGTGTTGTCGAGGTCATGGAGAAACGAGAACTCTCATGCACTGTTGGTGGGAAGACAGCATGGAGGTTTCTTAAAAAACTAAAAATAGAACTACCATATGACCCGGCAATGCCACTCCTTGGTTTTTATCTGAAGAAAACGAAAACACTGATTTGAAAAGATCTGTGCACTCCTATGTTCATTGCATTGTTTATCCATTCATCTGTTAAAAATCTTCCTTTAGCTTTTAAGTTCTTAAAATATTTTTTCCCTATTTATAAATTTAGTAAACAAAACTATAACAAACATCTTTAAGGATTTCTTTGGCTAGTAGTTACTTGGTTAATATTTGGTCCACTTTATAAGCGTCATTAATTTAACACATTCAAACATTTATAAATTTAACATATGCAATTTTTTCTTAAGTACCTCAATTGCTCAAACAAAATCTTACCAAGAACTTTTGAAAAACATATAAATCTAATAAGTTAAATGGATAAATATAGTAACAATTTAGGTTTTCCTAACTTTCAACACCATACATAAATTTATTAAACTTTCAACTCAAAATCATAAGTCTAACTCATTTACTCAATTACACTTTAAAATCTGAATTATAAGTCTCACCCTTCCTCTAATAGAGCAAATTCTCGTCAACGTTACAAGTACTTAAAATGCCAAATATGCATAGGGTATTCTTAGAACAAAAGAATCAATACTATAGGTTTATCTTTAATCATTTCTATACTTGGTTATAAATCTTCCTGGGCTGAAAGAAGTTTTCCCAGACGGTGGGATTTTCCAGACTTCCCAGAAAATAAGAACCATGTGGGGCATTTCTTAAATATACAGATTCCTAGGCTCCAACCCAAATCCAATGAATCTGCATTTCCATGGAGAAGACTAGGTAATCTGCATGATCATAAAAGCCCCAGGTTTATCTTAGAAGTTTGGAAACACTTTACTTAGGGAAAAATTTCTTCTCAGACATCTATAGACCAGATTTCAGCCAGGCTCTGACTAGATTCTTGTGAGTAACTCTGAAAGGACACCTCAACCCTATGTATCTTCCTCTGCAGGGTCACTGTAAGCTAGGAGAGGTGGCCTTCCTGCCTTAGAGGTGTGTCACCGCTGCTTAGGATTTCAAGTTAGATTACAGCCAGTGGGCTTTGTCACTGGATTGGACTTTGCATTTCCCTGGCTCTCTAGATAGTATAAATGTCTTCTCCTATCTCTAGAACTTTGAGTGTCATTCTTAACATATTTCTCCAGGTTCTCAGGACCATACATCCTTATAGACACTAAAATGCTGCCCCATTGAACCCTGGTGTCTCCCTCAGCTTTGTCTGACTTGTCAGTCATGACTTCAAGGTCATTTTCTGGACAGGTTCCTAACTGGTGCCCTGATTCCAGCCCTAACCCCTCCACACAGCAACTAGATGATCTTCCCAAGATGCAGGACCAGGGCACACACTGCTAAACCCTCCCTTGGCGTAGCATGAAAGGCCTGGCTCAAGAACACCTGCCTGCCTCTCCCCGGGTCCATCTCAGGCTGCTCCCAGTGGGCCCCAGGCCCACAGAACGCCCCCCCGCCCCGCAGGGCTAGTCAAGCACCCCTGATTCTGGCTGGCACAGTGGCCAGTGTTTGCTAAAGGAGTGGCCAAAGATAGTCTGCATCAGAATTGCTGGGCAGAGAGAGGCATGTTTACTAACATGCAGATTCCTGGGCCCCACCCCAGATAATCGGGCTCTGAACCTCTAGGGAACGGGGTCCAGAAATACTCCTCGTTAACAAGCCCCCATCCCCACCCCCAGGAAATTCTTGTGCTCACTAACATTTGCAAAGCATGGCCTGCGTAGTCCAAGAGCAGTAAAAGCAAGCTTCACTTTCCTAAAATAGGAAGAAAAACGTATTTCTGTTGCCAGCGTCCAGACTTCAGCAAAGTAAAAGAGTCACAATCATTAAACCCCCTCCACGTGAGCGTTATGGTTGTGTATTTGTCACAAAGGCACAAAAACCCTGTGTGTGGGTGCACATGCCTGGGTATGTGGGTGGGGATGGTCTTTGCACTTGAAGGAGGTTACGGTGGAAGACGGCAAGGAGGAGGCAAGAGGAGGGTAATTAGAAAGAAAGGGGGTCTCCAACGGGACTACCAGACAAAGACAAGCCCAAAGCCCATGGCCCTTCAGGCTGCAGGGTCACGGGAAAGATGAAGGCTAAGGAGGGGCTGCCTGAGAGGTAAGATGACACACCACAGCAGGGCTGCGTACCAAAAACACAATATTGAGTGAAAAGAAAGCATCACAGAAGAATACAGTGCATTCCATTTACATGAATTTTTTAAAACTAGCAAAAGCAAATAGCATATTGTGTGGGAATGCATACTAAGGTGGTCACACTGTAAAGAAAACCAAAGAATGATGCACTGAAATTCAAGACTGTGATCCCCGGGGCTACCTCTGGGAGAGAGGGGACCACAGGGGACTTCAAAGGTACCAATAAGTTTCCTAAGAGGTGGGGGGGTACTCAAGCGTGGTTATATATACGTAACACGTATCATTTTGCATGTATGATATATTAAGGTTTTTAAACATATATATGAAATAGTGAACAGCATGAATAAAATAAACCACTTGCTCATCAAATTCTGAATTACTAGGAAAAGGCGTCACCTTCTGGAATTTGTGGCAGGTATGGCTTGAGCAAATAAAATGAAGCCCCATTGACCAAGTGGATTATGAATGTTGAGCACTTGTGCTGGCTGACCGAGCCTCCGGGACAGCCATGGGCAGGTGAAGAAGGCCTGGGGACCCGACTAGGAGAGGAAGCACCACGTCTCATGTCCAGGGCTGAGAGCCACGCAACAGAGGCAGTGTCCTGTGGAGCGTGTGGGCCCAGCTCAGCACCCACCTCCTCAGAGTCCTATCTGTTCCAGAAAAGGAGGTGGTTTTGGACCCACTAACAAAGAAAAAAAAAAATGCTGTTTCCATTTACAGATGCCTTCTTCACTGCAGCCTTTACTAAGGGTCTGGCGTTTCCTTAAAAGTTCCTTTAAAGCAAACAGGAAAGGATTTTATCTAAGAGAGAATCCTCTGCAACTCCCCACCGTGAGCGTGCTTCAGTGAACAGTCCAGAATGGGCAAGACTGCAAACATGCGCCCCTGGGTGGGGCTGGAAAACCTCCCCATGAGCCGTGCCCATCACGCCTCTTCTGTCCCTTGGTGCCAGAATGGGATTTGCCAGCACAGACCAGCAGAACCACCTGGCAATTTCCACTCACTTGAAAAGGGTTTCCTTTCAAGTCTGTTTCCTTGCTTAGTCCCAGAGTTCTCAAAACCAGCAGCTCCCTGGTTCTCCCTCTCTGGACCCCTGGTACTTGTTGCTCTTGCCCGATTTTGTGCAATTCACTGTGCCCTGCTGTAGGACAATTCCCAGGCTGCTGGCCCTTCAGGTTATCTAGTTATCCCTTGCATTATTATTTTCTACTAATAACAAAACAACAGCCTGCTGTGCCTATGGGCACCTCCTGCAGATTTTTTGTAGGAAGAAGACTGTGCCAGGCCTCCTCCTAGCTCCTCCTCCTCGGATGGCTGTTGGGTTAAATTACAAGGAGCGATTTCTAATTCTTTCTTCTAAAATGACCTTTATTATCATCATCTCTTTTTTTCTGACTAAAAGAGAAATTTGTTGTATTAATTTCCTATTGCTGCTGTAACCAACTTCCACAAACCTAAAAGATTAAAACAACACAAGTTTATCATCTGAAAGTTTTGGGTGTCAGAAGTCCAAAATGAGTCTCACTGGGCTCAAAGCAAGGTGTCAGCAGGGCCAAGTTCCTTTTCTGGAGGCTCTAGGAGAGAACCGGTTCTCTTGCCTTTTCCAGCTTCTAGGGGTCGCTGGCTTTTCTGGACTTCTGGCTCCCTCCCATCTTCAATAGCTGGTGGAGACTTTCTCCCAGGGCATCAATGTTCTGCCTCCCTCTTCCACATGTAAAGACCCCTGTGATGACATTGGGCCACCTGGGTTATCCCAGCTGCTCTCACCTTCTCCAGGTCAGCTGATTAGCAGTGACAGTTCCATATGCAAACTTAATTCCCTTTTGTCATGTAACCTAACATAGTCACAGACTCTGAGGATTAGGATGTAGACATCTCTGGTCATTATTCTGCTACAACATATATGCTCATTGTAGAAAATTTAGAAGCACAGGAAAAGCATAAGGGAGAATATAGAAGCCACTTCTAACCCCACTTCCCAGAGATAACCAACACCAATTTATTGTGTATTCATCCAGTCCTTATTTTATTATTATTTTTTAACATCATTATTGTAGTATAATTGCTTTACAGTGTTGTGTATCCAGTCCTTTTAAGTGCATATGTTTCCTTTTCTTTGTAAACTAGGTTTGAATAATACCATATATATATATATATATGTTTATATAGACATATATATAGTGTTTAGTAATTTTCCTTAATAGTATGCATGTACTTCTATGCTATTTACTATTTTGTTACATTTCATTTTTTAATGGCTACCTAGCATTCCACTATGTGGATGTACTATAATTTATTTAACTAATTTAGTTAATCCTTTATTGTAGGACACATAATGTATCTCTAACTTTTCTTCGTGCCTAGTAGCCCTATGATAAACATCTCTGGAAGCTACATCTTTGTACACATTCTTAGGATACATTCCCCAAAGGTACCCCAAATATTGGGTGGCCACACCATTTATCCCCCAAAGCAGGACATTTTTAAGTATGAAAAAGGGTAATCTTAAAATTTAACATGAGGATATGGGGAGGGGGAGGGGTGAGATGTGACAGGGTGAGAGAGTGTCATGGACATATATACACTACCAAATGTAAAATAGATAGCTAGTGGGAAGCAGCCGCATAGCACAGGGAGATCAGCTCGGTGCTTTGTGACCACCTAGAGGGGTGGGATGGGGAGGGTGGGAGGGAGGGAGATGCAAGAGGGAGGAGATATGGGGACATATGTATATGTATAACTGATTCACTTTGTTTTAAAGCAGAAACTAACACACCATTGTAAAGCAATTATACTTTAATAAAGATGTTAAAAAAAAAAAATTTAACAGTAACTGATAACTAACAATAAGCCAGGATGGACCAGGGCACGATACGTTCGGCAAACTGGCTTCATGAAACATTGCCGTGGTTTAGTCCTGTGGGCAGCACCCAAGAATCCTGCTCTAAGCCCTTGTCAAAATTGCCAGGCCTCCCCGGGCCCCCAGCTCCCAACCTCCATCTTCTTAAAACTGAAAACCACACGGAGGCAAATGTCATCCTCACTGTCACCGGAGAGGTAGCAGCGGCAGGCCTGTTTCTTGTGGCAGGGAGAAGATAGCTAAGTCCTGCTTTGCCCTGGTAGCCAGTGATTTTACTCTAGGTGAGTCTATTATAGCTCCTGATCCAGGTAAGGCTGGGTTAGCTTCGAGGCAGCAGTGACCAACCTGCCTTCCCTACACACAGGCCCAGGTACAGGCTCCGAGAGGAAGCTTCTCCCAGGGCCTTTCCCCAGACCCAGGCAGGTGCCCCCTGGGTAGCCCTGTAACAAGACAGTATTACCTGAGCAAACTTACCTGCCAAACTTACCTGAGCAGGAGACACTGACCCTGAAGAGCGCAGAGCAAGAGCTTGGAGCTGCAGTCAGCCCACGTTCCCTAACACGGGGAATGTTACAAGGAACAACTTACACTCTCTCATCAGAGGACTTCCACTTGGACAGAACCCTCTGAAACCATCAACCGTCAAGAACATACCCAAATAAAGCAGTCGCCGAAACCACAAAAATGAAAAGATTAAATTCACTGTTTTGTAACATTCCCGTGGGTCTTGTTTTGTTTTTTTATTTTGGTAGCGGTCATTTGACCTGGCCACCCAGGCTACCGAATGCTCTCAGGGAAAAGACTGGGGCCCCTGCACAGGACTGTGAATGCAAACACTGAAGAAAAGCTATCAAGTCCTCGGGTTTCTTGTTGCGGGCATTTCTGACCTTCTGAGTCAAGTAACCTGACGAAACAGTCGCCTCATCTACCCAGAGGCCACTCAGGAAGCATCTGACTCATTCTTGTTGACTCATATGCTGGAAAAGCAAAACCAAATGGGATCTGATAGCAATCTAGTTTGGAGCAGTTTTACTTGTAAGCAACTGGCTCCCTGCCTACAGAGAACATAAACCTACAGAAATAAAGAAAAAAGCTTAGCAACCCACTCCCTACCCCCAAATAATGTTCCAGGTGATATTTTGTAAGCACAGCTGCAAACTGTGCTCTGTTAACCTGGAAATGGAGCAAAACACACCTGGACACTGTGCACCATTTGTGAAATGAGCAAGGGGCAGAGCAGGCCAGCCCGGAACACGAACTGGCCAGTAGGCAGGTCTCGAACACTTGGGTGTTCTCTCAGAAAGAGCTGCTCTTTTTTTTATTTCACCTTTGCATTCTTAGTGGACATGTCGTTCAGCTGGAGATCTGGACTGTTTGACATAAGCAAAGGCAGAGTCGTGGGATCACCATTGGCCACATAAGGGAGTCCAAAAATTTGGGGAAAGAAAACACCGGCCCAGACAGTGAAGCGTGTTGGATTCCTCACATCAAAAGTCAGCTTCTCAAATAGGGGAAGACACAGCCAAAAGTACTAGACATGCTTGCCCCTGGAGAAAGGGACTAGGAGGTAGAAATGATGCTCTTTTTTATTATGAACATCACAATACTATTGACTTTTAAACTACGAACATATATTACTTTGTTTTAAAAAAATTAAATGTTTCTAAAAAAAAAGGAAGCAGAACTGAAGCCCTAAGAAATGGGGTCAGTTCCATTTTTATGGAGTTTTAGGGGCATCTTTTGAGGCTCTAGAAATTGTAATTTTCTTGTTGTATGTTAATTAAGCTTCTCCACCTGGGGGGAGAAAGTCAGCTTCTGGATTTGGAAGGATGGGAGCCAGAAAAGGTCCTGACTGTGGACCTAGAGCATGGCCTCCCCACGTCTCTGTGGGCCCTGGGCAGGTGGATTTCTCTAGAGGTATCTTTGGATGCTGACGACAGGGCTGGCCAGAGAAGGGATACATGTCAGATCTATTCTTAGCCCCTAGACTCTAGACCCCTAGATCACATCGTGTGTCATCTCCTACAGCTGCTTCTGGTAGAACCACAGCCCTGAGGAGATCCACACAGAGGCTTCAGGCCTTTGCATCCTTTACACTGGAGATTCCTTCTTCCCTCGGATATGCACTCGGCCTGCTCCCTCGCCCCCTTCAGGCCTCTGAGCAAATGTCAGCCGCTTAATAAAAGTTGTGTCTGGTCAATTACTACCTGAAATGGCCTTACAATTCGCCTGCTAGATTTCTCTTCCTTACACTTATTAGTACTTCCTATTATGTGATCTATTTATGTACCCAATAGAGAGAGACAGAGGTGGGGGGTGGGGGAGAAAGGGAGGGAGGGAGGGAGGGAGGTGGGGGGAGGGAGAGAGAGACTGGTTGTAATTCCTCCTCATGACCACAAGATGGCACCATTGCTCAGAGTCTTTACTCTGACAAGCAAATCAGGCGAGCAAAATCTAAGGCTGCTTTGGGATTCCGGGCTTCCCTCCCTCCCTCTCTGTCCGTCTATCTGTTTTAGTCTTTCTTCTTCCTCCACTCCCCCTCCCTCTGCCCCACCCCCCTTCTTCAATACCGACTTACAGAGCTCCTGGTGGCGTTGGGCAATATGATAGCAGAGGCCCTTTTGTGACGCTCAGAGCAACAAAGATTCCTGAGACTGATGTTTGTCTACACAAAGTGCAGTGGTTGGCTCATGGGGTACGACTGGAAAGGCTCAGTCCACCTGCTTTTTCTTCTCTTTGGACCCTGCTGGTACTGCCCTGGCCCTTGGCAGCTTCAGGGACAATCTGTTCTCTCACCCTTCCTCTTACCACGTTCGCCCCACCTCCCAGCACGCACATCTTGGAAGCTTTTGCCCTGAGATCCGGTTCTAGGGGGTCATCGGAATGACTCTAGAGAAACTATAAACACGTACAAAATGTCTCCTGGTGGCGGTTCTGAGGTCTCCTTTGTATTTTAGCCTGAGGAAAAAGCAGCCAGTGGCTTGGGGATGGTGGGTGGAGCTTGCAGTATTTTTCTAAGATTTTTGTAGTTGGGGAATAAATCTCCAGGGATGGGCAGGGCTGCAGGCTAATTCCAGTACAGCAGGATCAGGGCTATGAAAACATGCACACAAAGGAAACTTCAAAGCTCTTCCTTGAATCTGAATGGGAAGGGGCCTGCGGAAGGTCATGTTAACTTTGCACCAAACGACCTCTTGCTTTCAGATGGCCCTGTAGCTCTGCACACACTTCTGGTCCAACCCTCTCAGTGGGGTCAGGATTCAACAGGGCCCTGAAGGCAAAGAAGAAGGCAGAGCCCAGAAGTTGGGGTCTGAGTCTAACTGTTCTCTGGCCTGAAGAGCTGAGGCTGATTTCCTGTATGCAAACTGAGCCCAATCACCGAAGGAACTCTCCCCACTTCAGTCCCGGCCTCTTCCCCAACCCTGGTCAAACCCCGACACAGCTACTTTGCAGGGAGTGGTGAGAATTACTATTGCTGGAAGGTCACTTAAGGTAATAATCAGAACAATCATTAATTCCTTAGGCCTAAGTGACTCATTTATCTCTGATATGCACAGGGATCAAAGGAGGGCATTTATGGCTTAGGAACAAGCTTCCCATACTTTCCCCTGCTATAGTAAATAATAAAGACCTCCCAAGCCTGCCTTCTTCACCCATCTCTTCCTGGAGGGTTTTCTGTCTTTACTGTCCCTGTACAAAACCAACCCACCTCTGCCTTCTCCACTCCTCCCTCTTTAAGAACCCTGGCAGGTCAAGCTGCTTTCTGCCCAGCTTGGAGAGTCTTGGTTGCAGCTGTGCAGTGGAGTGAGTGGTGCTGATCTCTCCGTCCCAGGGGAGGGCACCAAGCCCCTGACCTCCGGCAGCCCCAGGGTGGGCATCAGGCGGGCTCTCCCTGTTAATTTGCTGTCTTTACTTTGCCTGGGTATGTACATCTGTGCCATCAGTCTGCCTGGGTCAGCTGGAAACCTGGCCCTGTCACCTATTAGCTGTGTGACCTTGGGTGAGTTCCTTAACCTTTTTCAGCCTCAGTTTCCCAATCTTTGAAATAGGGATAATAATAGCATCTAAGACTGGTTTATGAAGATTTCCTAAGATAAAATATGTGAAATGCTTACTTAGCACAGAGCCTGATACAAAATAACATCAGCTACATTTGTCAGTGCCTCAAAATTCTTAATTTCCAAAAACTTGTAGCTGCAGTGCAAACTGAGTCTTTCACGTTCTGATGTGGCCTCTAAGAGATGCTGAGGTGAGGACGCATGTTGCCCCCACCCCCAGGACCCTGGACCACCACCGTAACAGAAATCAGATCGTGTGTGTGGACGTGTGTGTGGTGGAGGGTCCTCAGCCTCAAGGAGGCTGTGAGATGGGCCCAGGTCAGTTTCTCAACCTCGGCATTACTGACCTTTTGGACCAGGTAATCCCTTTGTTGTGAGGCCTGATCCTGTGCATTTCAGAACGTTTAGCACCATCTTTGGCCTCTACTTACTAGGTGCCAGTAGCAGCCTTCTGGTCACAACAATCAAAAATGTCTCTAGACATCACCACATGTCCTTTGGGGGGCAAAACTGCTCTTGGTTGAGAACCACTGGTGTAGGCAGACGGGGAAGTGTGAGGGTCTCTCCGCAGGTGCCTGGCTGAGCTAAGGGGAGAAGGCAAGAATGAACGTGGTCAGAGAGGATATCCTCCTGCCCCAGGCAGGCCTCAGGCAGACCCTCAGGACTGAGTACAGAGGTTGACCTCAGAAGGTAAACCCCCGTGGTTTTCCCTAGTAAGGATGTAGCCTGGCTTCCTCAGGAGGCCATGCCCAGCTTGGATGTGGACCTCTGCATTCCCTGTAGCCAGAACTCAAATACATAACCCTGTCCAGCCCCAGGAGCCCTGGCCAAGAAACGGTGCCCCAGTGGCACAGAATGATCACCGAATGGACAATTCTTACCTCAGGACAGAATGCACAGCCAGGCTGCCCAGGTGCGAATTCCTACGCTGCTACTACTTGCTGTGTGACCTTGAGCAAATTGCTTAACCTCTCTGTGCCTTAGGATTCTTATCTGTAAAATGAAGACAACAATAGCATTGACCTCATAGGGTTGTTATAAGGATTAAATGACTTAATGTACTTAGAACAGAGCCTAGCACACAGCAAGCACTAAGTGTTTGCTAAATAAGACAAAATCTGAAACGAAGCTGCTACAGACCAGGAGATGCAGCTTCTGTAAGTCAGAGTTTGCCCCTGCTATGACCTGAGGTCCAGCAGTTGTGTTTCTGGGGGCCCCTGGCCACCTGTGCTGGGGCGTGGGGTTGAGACTCCCTGGGGCAGCTGCCCTGCTGAGGTGGTTGTTCTTAAGGAAAGTTCACGTGACCAGAGAGCAAACTCAGTGCAAAGGGCTCCAGAACTTCTTAGCTGATAGCCCCTGGGGATTCCTTTGATTAGAGAGTATCGGGAGGAAAAACTTTTTTCTCTACCAATTTAGGTTCGGGGGTTGGAGGTAGGGGCTAGATTAGTGGGAGAAAAGACAAAGTTTGTGCACACACTGAGTGCAGGAGCACTGCGTAATGAGTAACTCACTGAGTAACCAGAAGCAAAGGTTCGTATACCAACTTAACAAAGGCGGGCGGGGGAGGGGGAGGGGGAGGGCTTCAAAGGATGGAAGGCTCTGATGAGGCTTGTTTACACAATTTCTTTGGGAATGTCCTGGTGCCCAAGGTCGGTGCCTCCCTGACTGGAGAGCAGCTGGAGGGTGGAGGTGGCGGGTGACTGCTGATTCTCCATGCTCTGTGCCAGGCAGATAAGGAAAGTTCAGAGGAGAGTTCTGCATCTGCTGCTGGGCTATTGGTCCCATCAAGGGAAGCACCTGTGGAAGGAAGGAACGGGGTGAGTGGCTGTGACCTTTGGGAGCCCTAATATTTCTGCTGTCAGAGGAGGCAAAACCCCAGCCAGGAAACCCCCAAACCCATAGCAGGAAAAGCCACACAGTGTTGCCAAGGGCTTTGTGTTAGTTATCTATCACTGTGTAACAAACTACCCCAAACTTCAGAACTTAAATGATAAACATTTATCATCTCTAACAGTCTAAGAGTCAGGAATTTGGAAGCACCTGAGCTGGGTTGTTCTGGCTCAAGGTCTCAAGATGTTGAACGGGGCTGCTGTCATCTGAAGGCTTGACTGGAGCTGGGGGTCCACATGCAAGATGGCTCCTCTCATGGCTGTTGGCAGGAGGCCTCGGTTCCGTACCACATGGACCTCTGATAGGGCTGCTTGTGTGTCCTGACAACATGGCAGCTGGCTTCTTCCAGAGTGAGCAGTCCAAGACAGAAACTAATGCAGAAGTCATAGTGTCTTTTACTGAGCTAGCCTCAAAGGCATATGCCATCAATCTGCTGTATTCTGTTGGTCATACCGATCAATCCTGACACAATGTGGGAGGAGACTGCACAAGACCATGAAAACCAGGAGGTGGGGCTCACTGGGCACCATCTGAGAGGCTGAATACCAGGGCTTTCAGGTCTCCCTCTGAGAAGGACATTCACCTCGGCATTGGCCCAGATGACAGCCCGGTCAGGCATATCCTTTACAGAAGCCGCTAAGACTGAAAACCCAATGCACTATGTGGGATTTGGTGCCGCTACCCACCACCTCAGTCTGCTTCCCCACCGAACAGTACACCCACTCGGAACTGGGTGAGCCACCCCCTCGGTGGAGTGAAGGCTGGATGCAAGGCACTGGGTGGGAGAAACCCTGGGCTTGTGGGCCCCTCTCTAAGTTGAGACTGGGAAACAAAACCTTCACACTCACACACACACACACACACCATAACAGTAGGGGAACATGCAATTATAAAAGGTTGGTCCAAGATTTCAGAGGAGGGGGATCTGGCAGGACTGGGGCAGTTCTGCAGGCTTCAGGGAGGAGCTAGAACACGAGCGAAGTCCTAGCACCCAAGGTTCTTCCGGAGCCCCAAATCCAGACATGATGAACTGCTGACAGCTCCCTCTGTGTCCTGCTGTTTCATGCCTCCCAGCTATTGCAATAGAATACCTTTCCCCCATTATTCCCCTTCTTGTTACCTCTAATTTACCCTTTCAGACTCAGCTCAAGGAGGACCACCTCCAAGAAGCCTCCCATGTGATAAAGCTTCCCACCTCTGTGGTCTCAAAGCTCCCTCGTCCCTCACAAATCCCTACCATGCTTGACCACACTCACCGCTTGCTCCCCCCTAGACTCGACTCTCCTTGAGGGCAGGGGACAATGCCAGATTCAATGGGGGCTGCCACGTGCCTTGTGCACACTCAGCACTGAATATATGTTTCTAAGGAAAGGACGGAGGGGAAGAGGAAGAGAGAGAAGGATGGATTCGGGAGACAGCAAATAACTCATCGTCTCTCTTTCTCCCCCTCACTCCCCAAGAGTGGGGCTTCGAATGGAAACAGAGCTGCTGGCCAGAACCGCTCACCTCTGTCCGCCACACCCCAAGCAAAAAAAGCTGGACATCATATAACACTCTGTCTGAGAAAGTTTTTGGTACTGAAGGCACATAAAAAAGGAGGGCTCAGGGGCTGGAGGAGTACTTGTTCCCAGGATATCCTGACTTTGCTGGAGGAACTCGAGGCTAATAACAGGTTGAAAATACCCCAGGGTGATGATCTCTGTGGGAAAATCTCGTGATCCAACAGGTTTCCTGAGAGCAGTCAGCGGTGCTGGGAGGAGGCTGAAAGTCTGTGGATAAAAGCAACTCAAGGCCAAGCTATGGAGTGACCCCAGCAGGAGATCAGCGGGAGGGAATCACAGGGACTGCAGAACTGCTCTGTCACCTCTGGGCACACATCAGACATCTGGTTATTCACAGAGTTCTCTTTCCACAGGCATCAGGTTAATATTTTAAACATTAACTGATGTTTTCTTTTGCTTCAGTTTTCTGTTTGCTGAGACCTCCTTTGCTCAGGATCAATTAGCCACATGCACGCCATCTTTATTAGCATATGCAGGGCTCACTTTTATTTTACTTTATTTTTTTGACCCCTTCACCCCATCCCCAATCTCATTTTTCTCCTCTTACGTCCTTGTGATTCTTTGTGTCTGGCCAATCTATATTTCTATTTGCATCTAGGCCCAATATTGGTATTATTTTGTGCATATTTTTTAAAATATGCTTAAGTAGTCTTTGGTAAACATGTCATTCTTTTATCACTTTTTTCTAGTCAAGACTATAAGATTTTTGAGATGGCTCCAAGTTAATATAAGTAAATATGGACCAGAGCATTCCTTTCATCTGCTGAATGGTACTCAGCATTTTCATATAACCTTTTATTTATCTACTTTACTATGAATAAACTTCTAGGTGTTTCCAAATCTTCATTATTACAAACAATTCTACGAGAACAAATCCACACGTTTCTTTGGGGGCCTGGGCAAGAACGTCTCTGGGCTCAGCGTCCCCAAGTACTGGGTTGTAGGACTGGCCCATATTCCATTTCACTTAACACTTTCAATCTGCTTCCCAGAAAGATTAGTTAACATTCCTATGAGATATTCTGCTTTCCTCCACCTTTGGTGGCACTTGATATCATCCAACTTTTTAATATTTGCCAATCTGATATGTCTAAGACCCATATCTCCTGCTTAACCAAATTTCCCCCCTGGTTTCCTTCCCATCCTGTTCTGCTGTTTCCCCTTTTAAAGCCTCAGGTTGTTCTTTCTCACTCCCTCAGGGAAGGGATGTGATATGAAGCACTGCCCCGGAGGGGATGGAGGAGGAAGAAGTGTCTCCTTCTGGCTTTTGAGTTTCAAAATCTTCCACTCTTGGGGGACCAAAAAGGTTTCAGAGCACAGAAAAAAGATTTGGGAGGAAAAACATCATGAAAAGGAGGGGAAAGTCAAGCACCCACTTTGGCCCAGCCCGACCTGACCCGTGATGGCTGGGCCCAGTGGAGGAGAGTGAAGGCCCAGAAGGAAGGAAAGGAAAGTTCCTTTGGGTTGCAAACCAGAGGCTGATGCTGAGGCTGGAGCATAGATACAGGAAGTGGGCTTTAAGGGCACCAGGGAGTGGTGGGGTCTGTGGTTCCCTGGACTGCACCTTCGTGTAACACTTCTCAATTCGGCTGGTCGTTACACGGTGGAGGTCTGGGCTAGTGTTACCAGGTATTTCCATTTTTCCAAAAGAATACAAAATCAGAATTTTTATGTGGATGGTCTCCTTCAAAAAAAAGAAAAAAGAAAGTCACTTTGGCAAATTTCAAAACATCTGTAAAATTAGGCAAACTAGTATAATGAACTTCCTTGTACCCATGACTAAGTTTCAACTCATGGCTAATTTCATTTCTTCTATAACCCCTCCTTTCCCAGTCCTGAATGATTTTGAAGTAAATCCCAGACTCATCGTTTTCCTTGTAAAGGTAAGAACTCATGTTTTTTTAAACCATAACACAACATCATCACTAAATAAACTCCAATAACTTCCAATCAATTGGCCTGTCAGTGTTAAAATTTACAGTTTTCTCGTGGTGGTCATAAGTGTTTTATTTTATATTATTTTATTTTTATAGTTTGTTTGAAATAGGACCCAAAGTCCACACTGTGCAAGTGATTGATGTTTTTAAGTTCCCTTTCATCTCTAGGTTTGCTCCCCACCTTTTTGACTCTTGCGATGTATCTGTTAATGAAGCCAGGTCCTTTATTGTGTAGAGGGTTCCACAGTTTGGATTTTGTTGGTGTCATTTAACATACTTCCTCTGTCTTCTGCATTTCCTGTAAATTGGTAGCTGGATCTAAAAGCCAAAACTCTCATTTAAAAAGATGTTCATAATCTTTTCAAAAGAATCTTTAAATACTGTCTGAGCCAGATAAAAACCTCCTGGACTGGATCTAGACTGTTTGCTACCCCCGTCTTAGATGTTAGTGGATCATGGGCAAGAGGGTTTGGGGACCTGTGTCCTGAGCAGAGCCCCAGGGAGAGGGCAAAATCCTGAATGAACATGTAGGATCTGAGAACAGGGGGCCTGTGCCTCATCGTCCACATAGAATCCCATTCAGAGAGGTGCCAAGACCCCACAGAAGGGAGGGGGTGTGCAGTGTGTCAAGGCAGACAGAGCCTGGCATGGCCTGGCGGGGAGACCTGCAGGCGCTCAAGAGCAGCACAGCAGTGGAGGGGCGCCCAGTCCCCAGGGACCCTGCGTCCCCATAGCAACCAAGGAGCACCTGCTGTACCATCCTCATGCCACAGGAAGTCCTCCAGAACTAGACACCCGGAGGAAAAGGGGGCGGACCGCGTGTGGCTGGGATGAATCGGGACACCTTGATGGTCTGGGAGACTATACTAGAAGTTGAGCTGCGTCAAGGAGAACAGAGAAGCTTCTGTTTCTTCTTCACTTGAGTTGGTGGACTGAGGTTTGTACCCACTACAAGGGGAGCCTCCAGGGACCCCTGACAGCACACCTTAGAGCCGAGGCATTTGGGGGCAGTGGCCCCCTCTCCGTGGGAGAACCGGATTGAGGAGATGAGGGGCCCTCAAATGCCACTCGTGATTCTAGAAATCCTCCTTTCCCTTCTTTCTGTTTGATTTTGATAGAAATAGTCATCTAACTTACCAGGTTTTTTCTTTAAAAAAAACCTTTGAGTGTACCTCATAATTTACTAATGAATTCTGTTTTTCGATCTGAACTGGGGTGCTTTGTATACAGTAGAAGAATTTTGACTGTATTCATTTACTATCATGTTTAGTCATTTCCTGGGTTCCTATTTTATTTTAATTATTATATTTCCTTATCTCTTTTCCTTATTTGTATCTTGCAAGTAAGTATGTGTGGTAAGTCATATTTTTTTTTAGCAGTAATGGGCAATTAACTTAAAACAAACAATAAACATTTTCTTTTCTACATTTGGTCCTAACTAACAACAATCAGAACTTTTAACTCTCTTCTATGAGAAAAAATTTTTTTTGCTTTTCACTGCCTACCAAATAAAAGGAAAAAGTATTCAAAAGAATGAAAAGATCATCATATAATGGAAAAGACATGTTTAATAATAAAATATTAAGAACATTGAATATATATGACCCTAAAATACAGTTATAAAATGCAGAAAGCAAATATGGGCATAAATACAAGAAAATTTCATTTTAGAAAAACAATTATAGTAAGAGATTTTACTGTCCTATCCTCAGTGAGGCTTGAATTCAGCTGCATAATAATAGAAATGCAGGTATGGCAGATTAATCAAATGGAGTATTTTTCCTAAGTAAGGTAAAGTCTGGCAGGCCTCCAGGGCCAGTGCAGAGGTTGTGGAAGTTATCAAGTGTTCCGGCTCCTCCTAACTTCAGGCTCTCCTACAGTGTGCTGTTCTTGACCTTGAAGGGTAGCAGAAAATACCACCCCAAAATATGCCAGAGAGATCCACCCCTCACTCTTTATCTCCTCTTTGACTTCTTTGCTTGTCTACTGTTGGACCTGCCTCACTGTGCGTGTGACACATTATTTCTCCACCTCTCTGGCCTGTCGTACCAGCTATTCTCTTAACTATTCCCCCTCTATTTCAGCAACACACTCCTAGGCTACTTGAGTGGTGCCCTTCCCAGCTCAGCCTGGAACCAGAGTCCCCCTGCTAATACAGTTTTAGATATTCCTCAACTCTCACTTTAGTTCCTGAGACTGTCCCAGCCCCTGAGAAAAAAAATCTCTTAGAGAGAGAATTAATGGATATCTTGTACTATGTATAATTTCCAACTGTCCATGGCAATTGCCCATATGGTGTCATACATCACATGCTAGACCACAGACATAATCTCTACTAGTTCAAAAAGAATAGAAATGAAATGTGCTATGTTCTCTGGCCAAAATAGAATGAAATATAAAGTAACAACCAAAACAAATAAAAATAAACCAACGACTTGGAAAAGTAAAAATACTTACTGAGTCAACAGTTGAATTGGAAAGGAAATAAAGAACACAAAAGGAGTTTATTCAGAAAACAATGCTGGTTAAAACATGCCACAGTAATCTCTGTGGAATGTAGTCAAAGCAGTACTTTTAGGAAATTTTATGATTTAAAATTTTCTCTTTTTTGGTGGTTGATAAAAGGGAATATTTTAGAAAGAATTCAGTTTACAATATGAGAAAAGGAAGGAAAAGACAAGCCAGACTAAAGAGGAAGAAGAAAATATGACCATAAAAGCAGAAGGAGATCATTTTGAAAGTAAAAAATAATTTCTCTGGACTCAGTAAATAAAACCAAAAGCTAAGTATTTGAAAAGTAAAGGCATTTCAATAAAATCTGAATTGAGAAAGGAGATACCAACCAATATATAAAATTTAAAAATAAGAATAGAACACAAAAGCAGTTGCTAATAAGATTTGAACATATGAGTGAAAAGAGCAATTTTTTTTTTCTTTACAATATGGAAGTCCATACTTAACCTAGTAAATATTAAACCAATAACTTGTGAGGGAGAAGGAAATTTAGAAAGCTACTCAACCAGAAGTGTCCAGGTATATAGATATAGATCTATTATATATATATGTATATATATATATGTATATATATACACACACACACACACACACACACACACACACACACATACATGGCAAGTGTTCTGTTGCTGCCTAACAAATTACCACAAATCCAGCGGCTTAAAATAATACGTATTTATTATCTTACAGTTTCCCTGGCTCAGGAGTCCAGGTACAGCTTAGCTGGGTTCCTGGCTCAGAGTTTCACAGGTGGTAATCAAGGTGCTAACTGTACAGTGTTCTCATCTGGTGCCTTGATGGGAAAAATCTGCTTCCAAGCTCATTGGCTGTTGGCAGAATCCATTTCCTTATGGCTGTTTGCCTAAGGCCCCAGCTTCTTACTAGCTGTTGGCTATCCTCAGGTCCTAAGGCCACCTGTAGCTCCTTGCCATGTGACCCTCTCCATAGGCAGTTCACAACATGGCATTTTGCTTCCTCAAGGTCAACAGGAGACTCTCTCCAGTCAGTCTGTCTGTCTGTCTGTCTAGCTAGCTAGCTAGCTAGCTATATCTATATCATATGTAATTAAGGAGTGACACCCCATCACCTTTGCCATGATACACTAGTTAGAAGCAAGTCACAGGGCTTCCCTGGTGGCGCAGTGGTTGAGAATCTGCCTGCTAATGCAGGGGACACGGGTTCGAGCCCTGGTCTGGGAAGATCCCACATGCCACGGAGCAGCTGGGCCCGTGAGCCACAACTACTGAGCCTGCGCGTCTGGAGCCTGTGCCCCGCAACGGGAGGGGCCGCGATAGAGAAAGGCCTGCGCACCGCGATGAAGAGCGGTCCCCGCGCCGCGATGAAGAGTGGCCCCCACTTGCCGCAACTAGAGAAAGCCCTCGCACGAACCGAAGACCCAACACAGCCAAAAATAAATAAATAAATAAAAGTAACAACAGATAATATGTAAAACAAATGGGCAGGGCTGTGTTCCAATAAAACTTAAAAAAAAAAAAAAAAAGAAGAAGCAAGTCACAAGGTTCCACTTACATCTAACGGGAGGGGATTATTATACAGGAGTGTTATTTATTGGAGGTCACCTTAGGGTGTGTCCACCACAATATGGGTGAATACTAAATCCTCCCAAACTTTCCCAGACTAATTACCTCCCGTGAAAAATGGAAATCAAGGAGTTCTAGCCCTTTAAGACAGGACTGAAGCTCCAAAAGAGGCATGTGCTACAGGCAATATAAGCCTTTGAGAACAGAGCCTGGGGCTCTCACCCTTGTGTACTTTAATACCTATTGCAACATCCCAATCTACAGCTCAGCTGGTGACTCCAACCTCTGCCCTCCACTTCTTCTCTCTGGGTTCAAACCCAGCTACTGTACTGTCAATCCTTGGCTTCATTTCTTGGCTTTACAAGCAGCTGCCCCAATGGAGTCTTGTTCTCCATGGCTGCCATGTTCTCCTGCTAAGCAATGCATACAGCTTTAGGGGTCTAGTGACATTCTAGGCCCTCACCCCTTGGTTTCCTCTCCTGTCCTATAACCTGTCTTATCCACTAAGTATTGCAAATACTCTGATCCACATGCTGAAGGGCCTGAGATTGATGCTGTGAAGAAAAGAGCTTGTGGGCTACAATTTACAAAGTCTTGCCTGGCAAAGTCTCTCTAGGGACGGACTGAACCAGAATTGGAAGGCCCTGGGGCTGACTTTGTTAGTGATGACAAAGGTCAAATGTATTTCTTGGTCTGTTTTTATTAGGATGGTCAGAGAGGAGCTGATGAATAGACTTGGTCTTTACCTAAAGCAGCTCTGCTATTCCATACATTGTTTCTGAACCTTGAAAAGTGTGACCTATTGCATAGTTCATTCCAAGATGTGAAGATACACAGGGCTTGATCCTGAAATCTAATAAAGGTAATGTACAAACAAAGAATACAATAGGCCATGTATTCACAATGGGGTGACAGCTCCATGCATTCCAATGGAGCAATTTGGTTCTTGAAGGGGCTAAAGAATCTTACTCTTTTTTATGTAGGAAGTGCAGATATACAAACAGTACAAACACAGATAGTGTATCTGTGGAATTAAAATTACATGGGGGACAACTAAGGAAAAAAATTCTTATTAGGGGGACAATAGTGATAAAAAGAGTAAGAAGCACGGTCTAGGGAATCTTCACCTATAGATCAAAGCCACCCACAAATCTCACATTAAAATATACATAAATTTCATTAATATTTATTTATGGCCAAAGAGGCTTTATCCCAAGAATGACTGAAGGGTTTGACACAAAGGCAACTATTATTAATAATAACAATAAAATATCATCCAATTCACTGGATTAAATAATGAAAATGTGATGATTTCAACAGATGCTGAAACAGCACTTGATAAAATTCAATAGACACTTTTCATTTTAAAAAACAGGAATAGAAATATATTACAATAAGATAATACGGAGCTATTTAAAACAGAGCTGGTTTTATCTTTAATGCAAAGCAGACATTGTTATTAAAAATAGTAGCAAAACAGGAAGCCCTATGAGTCCCACCTTCACCCCAGCCACCTAAAATGATCGTCTGGCCACTGTAGCCATGCGGAAGCTTTATATGAATTAATAAAACAGTTGAGTAAAGTGGATAAATATAAGATGCAGTGTATATTCAAAACACAGCTTAATTCCTTTGAACTGATTAGAAATATTAATTAAAAATGAGATCCTATTCACAATAATAACAAAGAGAAAATACCGAATTTAGAATTTCAGTCATATTCAGTATGATCTAATTCATGTTTTCAAAAATCATGTATGTTTCATGTGTTTATAAATGTATGTAAGTGAATAACAGAGAGAGGCCTGAAGTCTGAGACAAGTGCTTTTCCCAAGAGAGGGGAAGAGGATGGAGAGAGTAAGGAGGGTCTTTCTGCTTCCTTTGACTTTCTTCCATTGATAATGTATTAACACAGAACTTTTATAATCTTAAAACTTTACAAAACAGCATTTATGACCTCATTTTGTCAAATTACAGAAACATCTATGTACACTTAGAAAATGTCTCAAAAGATGATTACACAAATTTTATAGTAGTTATGTATAGATGGTGGGATTTTAGGTGATTTTCACTGTGATTTTTCTTTTTAGTATTGTTTAATATTTTACAATGAGCATGTGCTATTTTTGTAATAAAAAGTCATGAAGATATCTTCATTTTGAAAGCAAACAAAGAGAATCTAAGGAGTGCTATTCATGACATAAACAAGGACACTTTTAAAACTAAGATAGCAGAAGAATATAAACAAATGGAAAAATAGATCATGTTCCTATTTACAATTTATAGTATATTCAGATATAAATATAATACAGATAAATCTTCCCAAGCTATAAATAGATTCTATTATCAATTAGCATTTCAAGACCAGAAGCTTCCTGTAAAATATTTATTCCACTCTCCTCTTATGAAGCCAAATGAACAAAGCAAAAGAAATGAAAAATAGAGGGAGGAGGCCTCTGTTTTCAATGAGACAAGGAAGGACCAAACCTGTCAATGAAAAACCATGAGTAAACCTGCTGATTACCGTGGGATCAGAACCACAATAGGGAAGAGAGATGCCAGGTGCCTCCTTGGACCCACGGTAGGACCCATATCTTTCCAAAGGTCCATGGTGGAAGGTTGGCTGATGACATTTTTATTCCATCTTTGAGATG
This sequence comes from Balaenoptera acutorostrata, assembly GCF_949987535.1. NCBI lineage: Eukaryota > Metazoa > Chordata > Mammalia > Artiodactyla > Balaenopteridae > Balaenoptera > Balaenoptera acutorostrata. The sequence continues at coordinate 40,864,629 of NC_080075.1, forward strand.
TGGTAGCACAGGCTGCCTCCAGAGACTGGGGAATGTCCTGTAGAGAGTGGGATTCATTCTGCAGAGTGGCAGGGGAGGTAGGGCTGCAGGAATCACCTTGCTGACCTTGCCTCCAGAGAGAGAGACATGTGACAACAGTGCATGGGGTGATGCAAGGGGATGGTGCAAGTGAGGCAGGGACCACTGGATTGCACCACAGGAAGCTTATGAGTCTAAGTCACATGGCTTTCCAGAACACTAAAAGCTAAGAGGAGATGGTCCCCAAAGAAAAGGAAATAACTGAAAGGGTGTGTGAGACAATAAGACCTGTTAAAGTTGAAGGACTTTAATTCCCCCACCAACTTCTCTACTTGTCATACTATTATTCAGCCAGTAGTAGACCTCATTCAATGACAAGTAATAATCAAAAAGAAACCATAATGGGATTTACACATAGAAATTGTAGAGAAAGGGAATATACACAAAAGCTGCTTAAAAAATAAATATCACAAGAAGAATTACCCAAGGAAACAGAAAAGATGTTCAGATAAATTTTCTATATTCTCAAAGAAATTTCAGATAACACTATCTTTCTAGAAAAAGACCCTAAAGAAAAGACATAAGAATTCAAAGAAGTGATTTTAAAAATGAAAGAAAAAGATAACATGCAAGCTAGTATATTCAGGAAAAAAATGGAAGAGTAAACCTTGATAAAGATGGAATCTACATTAGATGCAAAAGAAAAAAGGATACAAATAACTGACTGTAGTTTGAACTATAGTGGAAAGAATCTGGGAAATCACACAAAATGAACAGCAACAACGAAACCAAGATTTGTTAATGTTTCTAGAGAAAACTGCCATTGTTATAGAAGACCAATGGGATCCTTGGCATTTCTGAAGGAGCATATGTGTTTCTGAAGAAGGAGAATACAAGGAATTAAATATAAATTATTTTCAAAAATAAAATTGAAGAGAACTTTCTTAAAACAAAGATGACCTGAACCTACAAATCACAAAGGGCATATACATTCCAAGAAAAATTGATATAGACTCTTCAACGTCAGAATATATCCTACCGAAGTTACAAAACATCAAGGATAAAGAGAATCTCACATGGATAGTCAGATAGTTAATAAACCATATAAAGAGAGAAAAATCAAGTTTCTTCAGGCTTCTTCCCAATGCCAAAAGACAGAGGACCAACATCTAAAAAGGTCTGAAGGAAAGTAAATTCAAGGGTTGTGTACATGCCAAGTTATCCTTCAAGTATAAAGACAAACATTCTCAGGCATGCAAAACCTTAGGGAATAAAGCATCCAGGAGCCTTATCAAAAAACAACTTTTGAATGAAATCTATCCAACCAAGGAAGGAGTCAAAATAAATTCTAGAATAGAGAACCTAGGTGCATTAGTTTCCTAGGGCTGCCATAACAAAGCACCACAAATTGGATGGCTTAGAAAAATATTATCTCACAGTTCTGGAGTCTAGAATTCTGAAATCAAGGTGAGGGCAAGTCCATGCTCCCTCTGAAGGAGCTAAGGAAGGATCCTTCCTTGCCTCTTCCAGCTTTTGTAGCCCCAGATGTTCTTTGGTTTGTGGCAGCATAACTCCAATCTTCACATGGTGGTCTCCCTATGTCTCTTTATATGGTCTTCCCTCTGTGCATATCTGTGTCCAAATTTCCCCTTTTATAAGAACACCAGTCATACTGGATTAGGGCCCACTCTAATAACGTCATTTTAACTTGATCACCCTTGTAAACACTATTTTCAAATAAGGCCATGCTGAGGTACTTGGGAATTAGGACTCCAATATACCTTTTTTGGGGAGAATACAATTGAACTTGTAACACTGAGGTAACATGAAGGGGTGAGCACTGAGTTCATTAAATACAGAGCTAAAACTAAACAACAGCAAGAAGTACAGTCAGAGAACAAAATGAAGTGAGATAAACAGTAACAATGGAATATAATAAAAGTCAAGAGACAAGAGTTGGGCATGGGATAAAATGTAAGAGTGGGTAATTCCTCATCATTCACAGCAGAAGATCAATAGATATTACTTAAAATTGAAAATTGTCTTTTTTTTTAAAGCATAGCAAATTCAATCTTCTAATGTTTTTCATGCTTTTTTTTAATTCTAAAAGACTCTTTTAAGAACTTGTGGTGAAGAAACAACCAATTTAGTCATTTCTAAGTTTTGCTTCAATTCTTCTAACATTATATTCAAGTAAAACAATATTAATTTTTTTTCATCTAAAATGGTATGCAGAGTATAATCCTATTTTTATAAAAGTTTTTCAGTCATTCTATCTATTTATTCACATACCAATAGAGTCTCTAATGATGCTTTATAAATGTTGGGAATGGTTGTCTCTGGGCAGTAGGATTCATAGTGAGTTGGTTTTTTTTACTTTTTTTACTGTACTTTTCTACATTACTTGAATTTTTATAATAAATATGTTATTTTAAACAAAAACAATAAAATCATTGTTTCACATTATTTTCCAAAAAACTTTCTTGGTAGGCATTAGGGGTGGGGCTCCACTTCAGGTCCCAGGAGGTGGTGGGTCCAGAAGGCAGGATATAGGATCTCAGGGTCCTGTGACAGCCGTTACAAGGTGACCGGGTTGTTAGGAGGCCCTTTCCCAACTGGGGGGTCTGTTTTCGCAGCCACTGTGGCAGAAAACTCCTCAATGGCAAATGCCACTACAGGCATTAAGGACTTTCCACAGTCAGACTCAGTCCCCAAAGAAGCCACATAGCTTTAAGTTCAGCAAAGTGAGTCAGGCCTGCCTTCTAATTTTTGACAAAGTCCAACATTTGCTTTATTGTGACATCAAAGAAGCCAACGCTCCCAGAAATCAACCCGGAGGCTGGCTCTGTTCTTCTGGACCCCCAAGCAAGAGAGCTGCCCCTGGGACTGTCCTGCGCTCACAGCTGTGTGACCAAGTTCCCCACTCCATCCTCCAAGCTGGACTTTTTCAACAGGAAGGGCATCTGGGAGCATAACAGTCGTCATCATTTTCATATTTTATTGCTCCTCTCCTTATACCTGGTTGTCACCAAATGTTCGACAGGAAAATTTTCTTTGATTACTTCTCTTCTTGTATTTTAATGGAGGTGGTGGAGCTTTCTGTGGATACAGCAGGCAGTCAGCTGAGGTTTTGTGAGGTTGAGCACATCACAAAAAAGTTGTGGGCTTCCAGCCTTACTTCCTGCAAGTTGGTGCTGGCCCTCACATTCGATCTTTCTAGCCTGCATAACACAGCTGGTGTCCCAACAGGAGACACCAGCTCAGGGGCAGCAGTGGGTGCAGGAACAAGCTTGGGAGCAGCGGCAGGGCAGTCTGCAGTAGGAACAGGGTCCTGACCTAGGCCAGCGAGTCCTGTGGGGCCTGAGGCCCTAGGAGTGTTACCTAAACCTGAACACAGGCCAAGAGTGTGGCCCGGAGGACCTGCAGACTGGGCTCTGCCAAAGGGCTGGGGATCACATGCAACCGGTGTCTCCAAGGGACAGAACCACTGGACAGGTTGTCATAGTAACACAGTCATAGAGGGAGGGATAGGCCTTCAGGGAACACAGAGAAACACAGCAAGAGTCTGAGGGCAGCCCCTACCAGCGGTCTGGGGAAACTTCTTAGAAAATGTTGTCTGTACTCAATTTTTAAAACCAGAAAGATTATAACATTATTGATATTTGTTAAAACACACAGAAAATCAATGTATTTGAAATAAAATAATACTACAAGTCCCATGTTCTCTGTGTTCTGAATCTAAGTCTTAGGATTGTCTGTTGCAATTTGTTCATCTCTTCTTTGCTCTCTAGATCATCTAAGACCGGTGCTGATTATTCAGAGAGGCCGAGTGTCTCAGAGCTTATTGCATTTAGACAAGGCAGCAGAGACCACCTTATCTCCCTCCCTGACCTTTGGATTACTTGCAGCTCCCTCACCACATTTTACCCTTTAGTTCTTTGATTCCTGATCAGCTTCTTGTGTGTCACTGTGCCTGGCAAGACTTTTTTCTTCTGATAGTTCTAATTTGGGCAGATGGCTTTTGCTCACTTAGCTGCATCTTCTCCATACCAAAGTTTATATCTCTAGAGAGCTCCCTCAGTTTATTAAAGACATGATTTTATTCATTCAGCGAAAGTAGGTTATGAACAAACAGCAAAGTGAATATGGTCCTTTCGCCACAGCCTTCCAGCTGCCTCTTACACTCCTGCCCACGATAGTGTTGAAAGAAGTCTGCCTCGTCTGGTTTCAAATCTTGGGTGACTCTGTTTAGCCATATTCATGTGAGCCACTTCCTCAGCTCAGTCACTCATCAGCCTGCTCGAATTGGCTTCTGTCTCCTCTATGCCACTGATATATGCTCTTTCCAAGACCATCAGTGAACCTTACTCATGCTAAATACAATTGACGTGCTTCAACTGTCACTTCCCTAATCCATCCTCTCACATTTGAAACTACTTTCTCTCCATCTTTAAACTCCCTTGGCCATTGATTTCTCTCACATCCTTCTCTCTCTTGGTTCTTCTCACCAGCTTCCCAACCATTCCTCCCACACTTCAATGGGCTTCTCTTCCTCCTCTACCCATAAGCTTTCAGGGTTCCATTCTCCGCGAGCAGGCTCTTTTATCCTCGTGTTTTAACTACCAAAAATCTCCCAACCCAGACCTCTCCAAAATTCCAGTCGCATGTATCCAACCCCTATAGGATGTCTTAACTTGCCCCAAATTAACACACCATGGTGCCCCCAAAGCTCTCTCTCTCTCTTCCTGGGTTACATTTCCTGCATCGCATTACATACATTTCTGCAGCCCAGAGAAACGTGCCCATGAATAGAACTGAAAACCATTCTGGGTCCCTAAAGCAGAAGTAACTCAGAGCCGCAGTTACTGTTTGATCAGAAATCATGGCCTCCAGGGATTCAGGAGGTACTGACCTCAGAGAGGAAGTTTCATTGCTCTTCCTCCTGTGTCTGTGTTCCTTTTGACATCTTTATCTTCCCAAGTAGAAAATGGAGAGGAATAACTCTGCTTCTCCTTTGCACCAGTGATGTCAGCCTGGAGATGGGTATATGTGAAAACATGGTCTGGGGGCCTCAAGTGGATGAAAAGTGAGCTCAGTAGGATTTCCCCCAAAGCGCCAATGTTTCCCGAGAATACAAACCAGGCCAACTCATTTAGCTCTGAACTCTGGAGCTTTAATCTTTCAAGAACATACTTCCTTCCTGTATTTCTAGTAATTACTGTTTGACTTTTCTGGAAATCCCACGAGTTACCCTCTCTCTTCCAAAAGAATTGAATCACAAAAATAGAACCATGAGAAAAGTGAGTTTGACCCCTTTGCTCTTTGAAATGTGCTGGGTGGAAAGAGCCTGGGGGAATCGGGTGGGGGCGAGGGGTAGAGGTGAGGGGCGGGGAGAGTTCTTCTTTAACTGATTCTTCTATCTCAAGGAAAAATAAACTGAGGGAAAGAATTTTTTAAAAATGCTTTAAATTAGTCATCCACAGGAAAAGGATTCTGTGGGAAACAATTTATACTTGGACTATTCTAGTTTTAGAGAAGGCATTTTTAACCTGAGATCCATGAATGGGCTTTATCAGAATATACAATCCTCGAGAAACTGTGAGCTACATGTTTTTGTGTCTGTGCATTTTTCTAAGAGGGTTCATAGCTCTTATGAGATTCTCAAAGGGGTTCCTGATACCTCACCAAAGGTTAAGAACTGCTTACTTAGAGGTTAACTTAGTTGCATTGGTTATCTATTGGTATATAACAAATTACCCCAAAACTTAGCAGTGTTAATACAGCTGACATTTATTATCTCACAGGTTGAATGGGTAAGGAATTGAGCAGTGGTTTAGCCAAGTGACTTGGCTCAGGGTCTCTTGTGACATTGCAGTCAAGAAGTCAGCTGGGGTTGCTATCATCTGAAGGCTCGACTAGGGCTGGAGAATCTGCTTCCAAGATGTTTTGCTCATGTGGCTGTTGGCAGAAGGCCTCAGCTCCTTGTTGGCTGTTGGCAGGAGGCCTCATTCCTTGCTACATGGACCTCTCCACTGGGCTGCTTGAGTGAGTATCCTCACAACATGGCAGTTGGCTTCGCCCAGAGTGAGTGACCAGGATAGAAAGCAAGGAGGAAGCCACAGTGCCTTTTATAACCTAGTCTCAGGAGTCAAACATTGTCACTCCTGCCACATGCTATCCTATAAGCAAGCCAGCCCACACTCAAGGGGAGGTAATTTGGTTTCACTTCTTGAAGGGAGAAGTATCAAAGAATTTGTGAATATATGTTTGAACTACCAAAATAGCTAAGAGGCCTTACTTGATAGTCTTGCTGAGAAGCAAATCCGCGCCCCCCCGTACAACCCTTCCCCTTCTTCTACCAGATCATTTTGCAGTGCTTGGGACTCCCCTCAGTTAGGGCTCCCCCATGACCTTGGACAAATTACTAAACTTTATGGTGTTGCAATTTTTTCATTGGTTACTGGGGATAATAATAGTACCTACTTCATAGGATTGTTCTATGACGATGAAGTGAAATGCTAGATTAATAGATGTTAAAAAATGTTAGTTATAATAATGGTGCCCCCCACTCAAATCTAGAGCTTTCCATTTCCATTACATAGAACTGTACACTTATGGATTATCAGTCTTCCAGATGGGGTAAGAAGTGATTGTCTTCTGAGAATTTATTTGTAGGGCAGGTGCTATAAGGCAGGGAGATACAAAAGAAGCTAAAATTAGACCCTGTCCTTGATAGGTCTAAAATGAAGTTAGGGAGAAAAGATATCGGTACGTGAAGCAGAGGAATGCTTTGGAAATCCATTGACACTCATCTCTGTTGAGAACAGGGGAGAGTCCCTGCTTTGAGTGTAATTTTGAAGGTTAATATTCAGGCCAGAGGGACTTCCCTGGTGGTCCAGTGGATAAGACTCTGCAGTCCCAATGCAGGGGGCCTAAGTTCTAGATGCTGCATGCCACAACTAAGAGTTTACATGTCACAAATAAGAAGGTCGCATGCCACAATTGAGACCCAACGCAGCCAAAATCAATAAATAAATATATTTTTAAATGATTTAAAAAAAAAAGATTCATGCCAGCGAATGAGTAAAACTTTAAGGAGCAATGGATGCTGAAGTTTGAAGGGGGACCACAGAAAGCTTTTTAGGGACCATAGCAGGCAAAAATAAAGGGGACAAGAGAAAGATTTATGAAGTCAAGATCTCACAAAGAAAGGAATGGACTTAAAGAAAAAGGAAAACCACAGGGGTTTCTCCGAGGGAAGAACTGGTTTGTGCTATGGTAATCTCTGAAGGAGAGCTTTATTATATTTATCAATCTATTTATTGAAACAGAAAGATATCCTGTTAATCTTTTAAGGGCAAGGAACATGTCTGTAAGTTTCTGTAATCTAGCACAGTGTGGAGGATACTTTCCAAAAATACACACACTGAAAAACTACTTCTTTGACTAATTCAGAATTTAGATTAAAATGTTTGCTGGCGAGCATTCCACTGGGCTGGTTCTCTGCAGCCCAGCTTTTCTGTGTGTTTCTTATTGTGGGAGGGGCCAGACTTACAGGAGCTGCCTGATTCTACTGGGCACGTGCACATTTTCAGACCTCACAAGCAACCTCCAAGGCTGGAGGAGGAAAGAGAAGAGAGGGGTCTCGAGTCTAGTCTCAAAGGCCCATCTGCAGTGTGGAGGGCCCGGGAAGCGAGGACGATGGCGTGCAGACTCCTGAGGCCTGTAGTTACCACCTCTCGTGGCTATGGTCTGGCTTCTCCATTTTCTTGTGGTTGGGAACCGGCCTAAGATCATTTTCGTCTATAAGTAGTCCAAACAGTTTGAAGTGGGTGAGAGTCAGCTGCTCACTCACCACCTGGCTATTAAGTTATAATGAAAGTAAATCTCAGACCAAAATGTTCCCCCTATATAGACATTTTTTTTTTTGGCCACGCCATGTAGCATGCGGGATCTTATTTCCCCGACCAGGGATCGAACCCACACACCCTGCAGTGGAAGCATGGAGTCTTAACCACTGGACCGCCAGGGAAGTCCCCCCTATATAGACATTTTGTTAAAATTAGTTATCTATTTTGTACATATTAGTGCATATATGTCAATCCCAATCTCCCAATTCATCCCACCACCACCACCCACCCCCACTTTCCCCCCTTGGTGTCCATATGTTTGTTCTCCACATCTGTGTCTCTATTTCTGCCCTGCAAACTGGTTCAGCTGTAACATTTTTCTAGATTCCACATATATGCGTTGATAGACGATATTTGTTTTCCTCTTTCTGACTTACTTCACTCTGTATGACAGTCTCTAGGTCCATCCACGTATATAGACATTTTTTAAACAAATATTAACGAGCAATTAGGCACAGAACACTTCATGCAACTGGCTCCATAGGTTCCATGCAGTCCCAGCTCTTGTCCTTTTAAGGGATCCAACCACTACCTGGCATGAACAGTCCACTGGAGGCATAACCAACAACATTTCAGAGGCAGGATTTCATTATCCTTGTGGTAACAGCATCAGACAACCAGAACCCTCCCAAAGCTACGTCTGGAGACAGGAGTGGCTCAGGATCAAGTGTCTGGAACCATCCTCACAGGTTCATGCTAAAGGTCTTGCTAGGCTCTGATACTCTGTCCAAACAAACACGAGGAGTGCCTTTACAATATTTTAGCCTATTCACATACTTGACTACCTTTAACTTTGTCAGTGAGAGCCCTTTTCTATCATTCCTCATGCTAATTACCAAGCCACTAATTCCATCACATAAAGTCCGTTTAGGATATTCATTGTGCTGATCAGCAGTGTCTGCTGTGGATCAAAATATAAATTAATTTATATTAATTTCTTTCTGATACAATGCTAGCTGATGCCCTGGGGTGTAGACTGCTCCTAGAATTGACGCTTAATCTAACTAGTGAGTACCCAGCATTACACCATCTATGCTGCAGTATTTTCCAGTAAATTACTGACATCAAGACACTTGCTTTGACCTGGGAGGAAGAAAACAAACATTTTCATAAGTTTCAGTAAAAAGCTAGTCAATACCAGGACCATCAGTCCCAGGTTCTAGGACTATTTCATCAGTTGTAACTTCTGTCTGGAAAGAAGATGATGAATATGAGATATGACTGAAGTCTGTGAGATTGTACTGGGGACTCCAAATTCCTAAGCATTATGATACAGGGAGATACTTGTTATTTCAAAGAGGTTATTTTAGTGCAAGTAGAAGGAAATATTATTTCATGATTCTTATGAAAGTGGTTACTCTCAAAGGTAGTTCAGGCTGTAAACAAATAATTTATTCTGGGCTAAATCAAAGGTCTTAGAGTGGCAGCCCCAAAAATGTTTTATTTGTTCTGAGCAATACTGTAAAAGTATTGAATTTGATAGCCAGTACTTAAAACTTAGTTGCCATTCCCATAAAAATCTAGATTTCTAGGTTTTCTTGGGGAAAAAAAAAATCTGGCAACACTTGATCTGCATTCCCTGCTGACATCAGGAAGCTGGAATCGAGGACCCACGTAACAGGCATTTTCTCTCCAGCTTGCTACAGTCCTCACTGTGCCCTAATGTTTCCCAACACCATTTGCCACTTATAATCTCACCTGCACTGCCATGTTTCTTATCATAGAGTTAAGAGAAACGTGAACTATTTCTTATACCCTGAGCATCATTTTAGCATCACAGTTAAGAATATGGGCCCTAAAGGCAGACGGCCCTAGGGTTCTTTTTTTTTTTTTTTAATATACCATTACAATTAATTTCACCTGCCCCCTTCAATGTGGCTTTAGTTTTTTGTTTTTGTTTTTTTTTAAATTTTATTTATTTATTTATTTATTTTTGGCTGTGTTGGGTCTTCGTTTCTGTGCGAGGGCTTTCTCTAGTTGCGGCGAGCGGGGGCCACTCTTCATCGCAGTGCGCGGGCCTCTCATTATCGCGGCCTCTCTTGTTGTGGAGCGCAGGCTCCAGACACGCAGGCTCAGTAGTTGTGGCTCACGGGCCTAATTGCTCCGCGGCATGTGGGATCTTCCCAGACCAGGGCTCGAACCTGTGTCCCCTGCATTGGCAGGCAGATTCTCAACCACTGCGCCACCAGGGAAGCCCCCTAGGGTTATTTTGAATCTTGGTTCTTTTACTTTCCAGTTATGTGACTTTGGGCAAGCTGCTTAACTTCTCCAAGCCTAAGATTTCCTTATCTGTAAGATGAGCGTAATTCTGGAATCTACTTCATAGGGTTGGGAGGATTAAACCGCTTAGGGCAGCCTCAAATAAGTGCCTCTGAGAGGGCTACACATCCTACCCAGCCTACTTTAATCTTTTATGTCACCCACCTGGCCCCCTGCAGGCGTTGAGTTCGTAACCTCTGGTTTTAATAAATATGTGTGCATCATTTCATAATGAATTATGTTAATAATTCAGAGCATGTCCGGAAGATTCTCTTCACCTTTGAAAATCATTTTATGGAGCACCCCTTAACGATCTGCACCAGCTGAGCCTTGAAACTAAGTAATAGACCAGGATCCTGAGGGGACTGTGGAACTTAATTTCTGCTCAAATGCTGCCTTGGAGTAAGATGATATCCCTGCCTCAATAGACAGAATGTCTTCATGAAAAGCAAACCACAAAGTGGGAGGAGATATTTACAACATATGTTGCTGCAGAGGATTTAGTATCCAAAATAATAATAAAGAATTTCTACGTACTAATTAATACTAAAAAGCTCTATAGAAAAATGGGCAAAAAGATGAACAGGCAATTCACAGAGGAAGAAACAGGGACGATCTATAAACATAGGAAAAGATACTCAATTCCATAAGAATCTAGAAAATAAATGTTAAAACCAGAAATAAAATATCGTTTTATACCCATCATATCAGCAAAAATTTTACAGTCTACCAATACTACCATCACTACCAAGTCTATGCATTGCCAGTTGAGTATAGATTGGCCTGGCCTTTTTGAAGAGCATTTGGAACTCTCTGGAAAATCCGTTTATCTAAGATCCCTGGGGTTTCACTCCTAGGAATCAACTCTAGAGAAACCCTTGCAGAGGCGCACCAAAAGGCAGGCACAAAAATGTTTACAGGGCTTCGCTGGTGGCGCTGTGGTTCAGAATCTGCCTGCCAATGCAGGAGACAAGGGTTCGAGCCCTGGTCTGGGAAGATCCCACATGCCACGGAGCAACTAAGCCTGTGCGCCACAACTACTGAGCCTGCACTCTAGAGTCCTCAAGCCATAACTACTGAGCCCACACACCACAACTACCGAAGCCCACATGCCCTAGAGCCCGTGCTCCACAACAAGAGAAGCCACCGCAATGAGAAGCCTGCGCACCACAATGAAGAGTAGCCCCCGCTCACCGCAACTAAAGAAAGTCTGGGGCTTCCCTGGTGGCGCAGTGGTTGGGAATCTGCCTGCCAATGCAGGGGACACGGGTTCGATCCCTGGTCCGGAAGGATCCCACATACCACGGAGCCACTAAGCCCGTGCGCCACAACTACTGAGCCTGCGCTCTAGAGCCCATGAGCCACAACTACTGAAGCCCTTGCGCCTATAGCCCGTGCTCTGCAACAAGAGAAGCCACAGCAATGAGAAGCCCGTGCACCGCAACAAAGAGTGGCCCCCGCTCGCCGCAACTAGAGAAAGCCCCCGCACAGCAACGAAGACCCAACACAGCCAAAAGTAAATAAATAAATAAATTTTTAAAAAATGTATGGGAATAATAAATACCAAATTTAGGATATTGATTACCTCTGGAAGGAAGAGAGGGAAATGAGATCCGGGGTGGGTCTGCAAGGGGCTTCAGGTGTATGAGAACTGCTTGATTTCTTGAGTCAGGTAAGTATATCTGGCTGTGTGTTGAATTCATCTTTGTACCTTTTTGTATATATTAAATATTATAAAACAAAGTTTTAAATAAATGACATTTCTTAATTCCTATAGTGCAGTTTTCCTTTTTTATTTCAGAATTAATTAAAACTTTTTCCAGGCTGTGTTAGTTTCCTGTTGCAGTTTTAACAAATCAGTAGAAATTTAGTGGCACACACATTCATTATTTTACTGCTCTGGCCCCTTCCTCCACCTTCAAGGCCAGCAGCATAGCCTCTTCAGATCTCTTTCTGGACTCTGTCTCTGTTACCACATGTCTGAATCTGACTCTCTTGCTCCCTTTTTAGGACCCTTGTATTACACTGGTCCACTCAGAAAATCCAGGTTAATCCTCCCATTACAAGTGCCTTAACTTGATCACATCTGCAAAATCCCTTTTGCCATGTACAGTGACATATTCACAGGTTTGGGAATTAGAACACAAACATCTCTGGGGACATTTTCTGTCCGCCACACGGGCCTTAAACATTTTATAGGCTCTAGTGCAGGGCCTATTGTGCCCAGCGGAAAGCCCCTGGCCTGCTCAGTGTCTAAACATCTGAATCGGTTTCCTTGCCCTAGTAGAGACCCAGACAGCCACAAAGCAATTAAAGGGAAGCCCCCAAGGCAGGGAATCACAGAGGCTGGAAATTCCCAAGCTGGAGAATGAATGGGTCCAGAACTACCTTCCTAGGAGCAGCCCGAGTGATCACCTTAAAACATAAACTTGATCATGTCCTTTTCCTGTGCGAAACCCCATCATGGCTTCCCCTCGGCTTTAGAATAAGGAACTAAGCCCTTAAAGTGGGGTCCCACACAAAGGTTTCTCAACCTCAGCACTACTGACATTTTGGGCGGGGCCATTCTTTGTTGCCGGGCTGGGCGCCCTGGACACTGTGGTTTGTTTAGCAGCATCCGGGCCTCCACCCACTAGATGCCAGTGGCTCCCCCACCCCGGGCCCCGCCACACACACTTGTGACAAGCAAGTTGTGACAACCGTGTTAAATGTCCCTGGGGCACAAAGTCGCCCTGTCCCCCACTCCTGTCCAAAGAGATCCTATAGGATCTGGGCCCTGCCCATCTCCCCACCCTGGTCTCTCTTCTTTAGCCACCTAAAGGGCATCTCCCAGCTGAACACAGCAGGGTCCAGATTTCTGCATACACTGTTCCCTCTTCCTGGATCGCCCCTTCCCACATCTCCTCACCTGGCAAGCTCTGTCTATATGTCTCAGTCTAACCATCCCCTTCTCAAATGACTGCTGAGTTCCACGGCAGCCCACCCCCTCTCCTGCAAACCCTCTTCACACCTGCCATCATTTGTCTGCCTTCTCCATCAGACTGCCACCTCCAGGAGGGCAGGGCCTGTGACTGTCTTGTCCCACTGACTACAGTGCTTATTGATTAGTGGCCACATGGTCTATCCCATAATCAGAGGCCCAGGAATCAGACCTTGAAGCCAGATAAATCCTCAAGAAAGATCTGGGATTAATTATCTGCTCTGTGTTGTGTCTGGACTCTGTTGACCCCATTAAAGATTAAACAGTAACTCGGGGTGTGATCTGGAAAAAGCCTTTTCCTAAGGGCAGTGAACTGAGGATTCAGAGGGCTACGCATCAGGAATCCTTTGCCCCAGGGGCTCCTGTTAATTTATGCCCCCCACCCCGGGGAAGGGCCGGCACCGTGGACTGGTACCAGCTGCCAGGACTCTTTGGGAAGAGAGCCAGACAGCGGTCACCTGCAGACGGGGAACAGCCCAGCAGGGAGAAAGCTGTCACTTGTCAGCTCTGGCACAACAGACCTCTGAAAGAACAGCACTCTCAAATAAGAGATATCTAGACCCCAGCCAGGTTCCCTTTGTGCACCCCAACCTGGGGCATGTAAATGCAGGCAAGGCAAAGATCTAACACACCACAGAAACTTGGCCACATCTCGCCAAAGGATCCACGTGATTCAAAACTTGTAACTGAGACTCTAAAACAGAATCCTCTGAACAATGCTGAAGGGACAAAGCCCAACCTCTGGGCCGTAGGTGCCTGAATTTCCCACGACAGGAAAGCTGTCCTTGCCCTTTGCCTGGGTTCAGCCTGCTCTTCCCCCTTCCTCAGTCTCCCAGAGGGAGCCCTGCCCCTGGCTGTCAACTATGTCACCAAAGCCATAGTCCTTGTGTTATTCTATACTTAATGTGTTCCTTTAAACATACTTTATGTAAACATACATCCTTTCTCCTTAACAAAAATAGTTATTTTCTGATTATGTAAATAACGTATGCTCACTGTAAAAAAAAAAAAAATGCAAACAACACAAAAAAAATAAGGAAGGCAAAAAACCATGAGATCACCACCATCAACATACCTCTCTTTATCCAAATGCACACATAAATGTGATTTTACATGCATAAAGTGAACTTCTTTGATCAAAAAGGAAACTTCCTATTAGCATCACTAACAGCAAACTGCCATCACTTGCCAGAATAGAAGGCAACTCCCCTAAAATAAATACAGTGAAAACAAAACAATGTGATTAACTATCTAGTCAGATACCATAGCTCCCAAGGCTGCAAAGACTGAGGTCCAATCTCTAGGAGTTAAAAGAAGGGATTAGCAAGTATTAGACAAGTCAGACCAAAGGGAGACTTTCTCCCAGATACAATTAGAAGGATTGAAAGAGAATTAAAAGAAAAATAATCTTTCTATACTCTGTTATCTGTTCCAAGTCTATGCAGTAGCTTAAACTTCTGGGCTGCCCTCAAGACCTCCCACACTCTGTGGAGAAGGCAGGGGCAGAACCCACAAGTACCAGACCCTGCAGGGTTTGCTCAAGGCCTCGTGGAGGGGAAAGGCCCCCTAGGCACCAGCCACTTGCCCCCAGAAAATAGCACTTCAGGGACACCAGTCCCAGTCTGCCCTTCTCCCCCGACCCAGTCCCAGGCATCCCTCCTTCCCTAGCCCAAGCCGGGGCTGACAGGAGATTCCAGGGCTCCTTTTCCTCCTTCTTCACAAAGATTCTTCTGTCTCAGGAACCAACATTCCTGGGCAGGAGACCCAAAGTCCATGTGTGTCGTTTATCAGGACAAGCCTTCCTGCCACAGTCTGGGTCCCCTGAAGGGAAGGGGACAGCGAGCTCAGGGCCCAAATAGGATGAGGCAAGCAAGGCACCCAGGGCACAAAACTGAAGGAAGCGCTCACTCTCTGCTGCAGACCCTCACGCCCCTGAGAGTGGGCACCTCACTTATCTCACCCTCTCCTGGGCCCTGGGCACCAGAGCCGAGCCTTGAACCACTCAATATGTGGTGCTGGGACAATTGGGTATCCGTGTGAAAAAGATAAAATCGGAGCCAATCTGATCCTTCCTTATCCTATACCATACCCAAAAATAAATTCAGTGTGCAAAGGCCTAAAGATGAAAAAGAAAACATGAAAACTTTTAGACAACATAGGAGAAATCAAACATAGCTTTATGATTTGAGAGCAAGAAGAATTTCTTAAAGAGATATCAAAGAACAAACCATAAGTTAAAATGTTGATAAATTCAACTATGTTAACGATTATCTGATTGCTTTTCTAAAGTCACCATTAACAAAGTTAAAAGACCAACTACAGGGCTTCCCTGGTGGCGCAGTGGTTGAGAATCTGCCTGCCAATGCAGGGGACACGGGTTCGAGCCCTGGTCTGGGAAGATCCCACATGCCGCGGAGCGACTGAGCCCGTGAGCCACAATTACTGAGCCTGCGCGTCTGGAGCCTGTGCTCCGCAACAAGAGAGGCCGCGAAAGCGAGAGGCCCGCGCACCGCGATGAAGAGTGGTCTCCACTTGCCGCAACTGGAGAAAGCCCTCGCACAGAAACGAAGGCCCAACACAGCCATAAATAAATAAATAAATAAAATATTTAAAAAAAAAAAAAAAAAGACCAACTACAAGCTGGGAAAATACATGTGCACTGCATGTAACTGACAAAAGATTAGTAACCAGAATCTATGGGTTTTGTTTTTTTTTAACAACATAAGAAAAAATAGACAAAAGACTGAACAGCAAACTCACAGAAAAGCATAAGAAAAAATAGACAAAAGACTGAACAGCAAACTCACAGAAGAGGGAACATCCAATAAATATACAGAGAGATGTTCAACCACACTACTAACCAGGGAAATGCAAGTTAAAATTGCAGTGAAATGCCAATTCACACACGTTTGGTTGGCAAAAATGCAGATGTCTGATAATGTCAAGTAATAGTGAGATTATGAGGAAACAAGAACTGTCTGCTGGTGGGCATGTAAATTAGGACCATCCTTAGGAAGGCAGTGGTGCCGTCCTGTAAGGGCAAAGATGTGTGTGCGTAGCCCCTTAACTGGCTTCTTTTGTCCTCAGTTCTTCTGAAACTTGGCATCCTACTTCATCTTTCTAGGGTTCAGCTCTGAACATAACCCTTTCCTCTTGAGATGCCTTCAGTGGTCCCCCATGGCCTACAAACAAGCATCAAATTCTTTAATGACATTTTTGTGATGTAACCAACTCACCCTCCGGTTTATATCCCACTCTGCCCTACGTTCTTAACGCTCCTCCTGTAAAACCAACTGCACAGGCTGAAATATCTCTTAATCCTTAATCATATGAATCATATGAAATGTATAAATATGGGAGAGGTGGAGCTGGGAGATAATCTCATTGAATACCTTTATGTTACAGATGGGAACACTGAGGCCAGGCAGGCTGAATGTCTACCCAAGGCCACCCCGTGAGACAGAGAATCAGAAGAGACCCCAGCTTTTCCGAGTCCCTGATCAGGCGTCTTATCACCGTACATCTCCTCCTGGGCTGACACATCGCAGGCCTGGCTATGGGGGTACGAGGAGCCCAATCCCCTTGGCTCCCTCCACGTCACCCTACTTGACACAGCCGAGCAGTGACAGCCACCATTTGTCACGAAGTAAAAATATGCCAGAGAGCTGGACAGGCAAGTACTTTCTGTGTTGGCAGCTCGCCGGTCCTGAAGCATTATATCTCTGAACTGAGACGCCCTTGTGTTCCCCTTGTCAGCAGGGAGCAGCCAGATTTCTCTTTTGCTGTAACTGGGTTAGTCTTGTGGGTTTGCCCTCCTCCCAGCTGTCAAAAGAGATTATACAGAAATGTACTGCTGCATCGACCACAGTTCAGGTGCCGGCTGAGGCTGAAGCAGGAGGAAATTTCCAAACGCATTCATTAATCACCCTTAAGTACCCAGTGGCTGCTGGCTGCACTGCTTTCCTCCAGCTGCAATCACTTCTGCTCCAGCCGGAGCTCAGAGGTCTCCCTGTCAGCTGCAGCGCCCTCAGCAGGGGCCTGGGCACAAGCTCAGGAAGGGTGGGGATTAGGGCAGAACCCCAGAAGCCTGTGAGGGTCTGTACTCACCCCGCAAGTATCCCCTGCCTGAGAGGGCGTAACATTAAATAGCAAATTTTAAAACAACAAGACATGAGGGAGACCCCAGACCAAAGAAAAAGGCTCTCCTCCTGCTTTTTGAACAAGGCGCCCTGCATTTTCCTTTCACACTGGCGGCCCTGCTCCTAGCCCAGCAGTATCTTAGTCCATTCAGGCTGCTATAACAAAATAGCACACGCTGGGCTGCTTAAGAACAATAGCAATTTATATCTCACAGTTCTGGAGGCTGGAAGTCCAAGATCATAGTGCCGGCATGGGCGGGTGAGGGTCACAGACCTCTCACTGCAGCTTCTCCAGGTGAAGAGGGCAGGGAGCTCTCCGGAGCCTCTTGTAACCACTAATCTAACTCACGAGGGCTCCACCCTCAAGATTTAAGCACCTCCCCAAAGCCCCACCTCTTAATACCATCACGTTGGGGGGGTTAGGATTTCAACATACAAATTTGGGGAGACACAAACATTCAGACCATAACAAGCAGTTTCTAAACTCTAACAGGTAGAAGCGGAACATCTGATTCCTCCAAACCCCATCGGTGCCTATACCAGTGGAGCCGCTCTGGTGAGGCCCAGCCCTTAGGCCTCCTGCATCAGTACCTGGGAGGGGGTCTGTGGAGCCAGGTCTGTGAAGACCTCTGGCAGTCCACACCAGTGATCCTCAAACTTCAGTGGGCTTTTAAAATCACCTAGAGAATGTGTTAGAAAGGCAAATTCTCAGGCCCCAGACCAAGAGATTCTGACTCAGTAGGTCTGGGGCGGGGCCTGAGATTTCGCCCTTCAAACAGGCTCCAGGTGATGCCAAGGCTGCAGGTCCATGGTCCACACTTGGAGGGACACTGGTAACCGCTCCACTTCACAGAGGAAGCAGCAGAGACTGCGTGTCTTGCCTGACAGCACACTCGTTACGGGCAGGCACCACGGAACCCAGATCTCCACACTCCCGACACCTCTTCATGGCTCTGGTAGTTTGAGGAAGGCTGGCGTAACTTAGGACCAGACTGAAAGTTTCCATCAATGCTTGTTAAGCAGATGAGTATTTTAGCAGTTGTATAAACCGCTCCTCACTTCTCCCTCCGATCTATGAGACAAGGCAAGTAGCACTGGGGAGCAGAGAGATCACCCTTCATCTGCTCTAAGCCTCAGTTTCCTTAGTGATAGCCAGTATTCACGAAGTACTTCCCAGGCCTTTTACACGCGTTGATCCTCTCCAAGAACCTAGGGAGTAGGTGCCATTATTGTCTTCATTTTATAGGTGATGATACTCAGGAGTGTGGTAATTTGATTAAAGTCACACAACCAGGGTGCAGAGGCAGGATTTTAACAGATGCACTCTGACTCCATAGCCCAAACTTCTCACCACCCTGCCCTAAAGAAACTACCTTGTGGGGAACCCACAACTCAGTGCTGGCTGCCTTGCTGGAGGCCTTCCCATTTCCCTGCTCTCTAAGCCCTCCCACCTTTAGGGTCCAGCTCAACCCACAGCTTGCTTTGAAGACTGCCCTCAGACGTGGGGCAGCTCTGCTCATTTACGCTCCTCGGGCAGCTCTCTGGGTCTGATCCAATCCACCTGGCCCTCAACCAGCACCTCTCATGAGGGCAGTGCTGGCCTTAGGGTGGGTGAGAGGAGTCCCTGGCCTTGGCCCTGTGCTTTGGAGGGCCTTGCTCTGCCCCTTCTCTAGCCATGTCCTTTCCAGTGGGGTGGGAGTCGGGAGGGAGGGGGCAAGGACTTGAATCCCCTCTTCTAAGATGTTCTGAGTACCCGGGACCCTGGAATTCCCTGCATGAATGGCCGTGAAATCATCCCCTAGCCCACCCTTCCGAGGGCAGCATTGTTCTTAAGCTGGTTACACCAGCTTAAGTTGTGCCCCCTCTAGGCCTGAAGGGCACCTAGGAGTAGGGAGTGGGGGAGGCAGAACTGACATGGAAGCTGGGGTGTCTATAAAGATGAGCGTGAAGCCCCTCAAGATTCCAGATGAAGAGGGGGTCAGAAGAGAAAGTGAGTAGCTAACTGGGGGCCGTGACTGAAGGACAACTCTTCCAGCAGCGCCATTATATTAGTTTCCTATTGTTGTGTAACAAATTACTGCAAACTTAGTGACTTAAAACAACACACATTTATTGTCTCACAGTTTCTGTGAGTTAGGAATCTAGGCAGGGAATAGCTGGGTCCTCTGTTTCATGGCCTCTCATGAGGCCAAGGTGTTGTCCAGGGCTGAGGTCTCACCTGAAGGCTTGTTTGGGGAAGCGTCTGCTTCTAAACTCATGTAGCTATTGGCAGAATTGCAGTTCCTCAAGGGTCATTGGACTGCAGGCCTCAGTTCCTTGCTGCCTGTTGGACAGAGACCACCCTCATGTACTTGCCACAGAGGCCTCTCCAACGTGGCAACTTGCTTCATCAAAACCAGGAAGGGAAAGAGTCAGCTAGCAAGAGAGAAATCACTATCCTGTATAACCTAGCCATAGATGTGACATCCCATCGCATTTAACACATTCTATTGGTTAGAAGCAAGTCATGGAAAACAACTATACTTAAATTAAAAAAGAAAGAAAGAAAGAAGCAAGTTGTGGGTCACGTCCACACTCAAGAGGAGAGGATTCCACAAGAGTGTAAGAGGTGGAGATCAGTGGACACCATCTTAGCAGCTGCCTGACACAGCCTTATCCAAGCACAGAACTCCAAAGAATCACAGAGGGAATTCTACATTCAAACCTGGCCTTCTCTGGTGCTTTAAAGTTATATTTATTAAGGGAGGAGAATAAATATTTTAGTCAACAGTGTGTTAGCCTGAGTTACAGCTTTTAAGTATTTGACATATGGGATGTGGGACTCTTTTGATACTCTCATCCTGGCCCCATAAATATTAGGACAGGCCTGCTTCTGTGCATTTGTCCTGGCTGCCACTTCAGACAGGCAAGGCCTTGTTGGAAGGGTCCTGTCTCCTGATTGTTTGCCCTACACACAGCCTAGCATGCCATCATGTGAGAAGCAATCAGTAAAGTCTGCCTGGGCATCTGCTGGCAGCTGCCCAGCTCCAGTGGTAGCCCTCTTCCAGCCGCTGCCATGAGGCAGCTGGGCTGATTTGAAACCTCAGTGGTTGGGTTTCCTCATGAGCAAGAAAAGAGGATCCCACATGGCACAGAAAGAAAATGAGAAGAGCAAAAAAAGCTGACTCCTTCCAGGGGAGCAAAACTCTGCCTTTAGATAGGGTTTCCCTGGAGACGCAGTAGTTAAGAATCCGCCTACCAATGCAGGGGACACGGGTTCGAGCCCTGGTCCAGGAAGATCCCACATGCCGCAGAGCAACTAAGCCCGTGCACCACAACTACTGAGCTTGCACTCTAGAGCCCACGAGCCACAACTACTGAGCCCACGCCACAACTACTGAAGCCCGTGCGCCTACAGCTCATGCTCCACAATAAGAGAAGCCACCACAATGGGAAGCCCGCAACAAAGAGTAGCCCCTGCTCGCCGCAACTACAGAAAGCCCGCATGAAGCAACGAAGACCCAACACAGACAAAAAAAAAAAAAACACTCTGCCTTTAGATGAAAACATGATTATTAGGTTTCTTTCTATTTTTTATTTTATATTTATTATAAAAATAATGAATATGGTTTATTTTTTAATCTATAAGAAACAAAAGAGCTACAGTATCACCATTAAACTCCCTTTGTGTGCGTGTGTACACAGCATATACATATATGTACATGTATACTCATATATACTTATATATGTATTTTAATTTTGTAATGTAATATGTTACATTAATGTAATTTTGTATGTAGTATATTTTAAATTTCCTTCCCCAGAAAATGTTTTTTATGCATAGCTGCTGCTGGTGGTCTTATTGTTAAATTTGTGTGGTTTGGGGGCTTTAAAAAAAATAAAAGATCATACTGTCTATTCAGTTATATCTACTTTTTCAGGACAGTGAATATTTTTTCTAGGTTAAAGAGGTAGAATTTTAAAATAACTTAAAAATAGATGATAGATTCACAAAGTCAAAAAAGTGCTCAGTGAAAAGTCTCCCTCCCTATCCCCAGTTCACATCCCCGGCAGTAACCAATGTTAACAGATCCTTCTACGTTCTTCCAAAGATAATTTTATATACATAAGCAAATATATAAATATCTTCTCTTCTTTTCCACCTTCTACATAGTGGTAGTATATTATGCACACCATCCTGCACTCAATATATCTTGGAGATAGTTCCATATCTTTATATACCAGTGGTTCTCCACCTTGGCTAAATATTAGAATTATGTGAGTAGCTTTAAAAAATTCTGGATGCCCAAGCCACACCCCAAACCAATTAAATTAGAATCTATGGGGGTGGGGGGCACAGGCATCAGGATTTTTTAACCTCCTTTAGGTACAGCCAAGGTTGTGTACTACTTATATAAAGAGCTTCCTGAGAAAGGAAATGAAAGGAAGAGGAAATATGATAATTCCATTATTGTTTATAAAAGAAAATTAGGGTGACCAACTGTCCTGGCTTTCCAGGGACTGAGGGGTTTCCAAGGACATGGGACTTTCAGTGCTAAAGCCAGGATGAGCTGCTCACCTTACAAAGAAAATTTGTAAAACTTCAATTTAATGTAGTACTAGATGTCTTTAGCCAGAGCAATTAGGCAAGAAAAAGGAATAAAATGCATTCAAACCAAATTGGAAAAAAGGAAGTAAAGTTATCTCTGATTACAGATGACATGATCTTATATATAGAAAAGGCTGGTGAGGGGTATGGTAAATAAGACTGTTTTGTTATGTGGTTAAGAGTCTCTCAGGTGATAAGCAGTTGTCTCCAAAGTAGCTCTCTTCTTGGTATGGAGACATCTTTGCAAATGGAAATTTCCTTCATAAATGTAAATTTCCTTTACAAAAGGGGAAATCCTTTATTTTTAGGCAAGTGGAGGAGGTAAAGAGCTTTTCCTGAGTCTTCTGGTCCTCAATTGCCTTTAAATTAGCTCAAAATAATCCGTATGTGCCAAAGTGGCATATTTTTGGGTGATATTCTGGTACCCTCCATAATTCTTCAATAAGAATTTATTAAAATTTTCAATAAACTCCAAAAAGACTATAGATACCATTCTCTAATCATAATGTAACAAAACTAGAAATTGATTATAGAACCAGAAAATAAAAAGACCTTACTGCTTGGTTATCTATAACTATCTGTCAACCCAAAAGCCCAAAACCCTCTTTCCTTTGTGTATATATTTGTGTACATGTGTGTATATTCCTAAAATGGAATATGAGCCTCATCATCTGGCCTCCTTCTTGAGTCTCATATCTTTGTGAAACGCCTTCTGCATATCGAACCTAGGAGGGTAAAAGAAAAAAGTTTCTTTTTTCTACTACATTTACATTACTTTTGAGTTCATTGAAGTTTTTTTGGTGAACTAATTACTGTTAAGTCAATTTAATTTCATGTAACCAGAGATACATGAAAATAAAATAAATTTTTAGTTTTCAGATTATGTTTAACATATGTCAAGCAGCTCTATTTAAAAAATTATATTATTTAGGTCTTACCTTAGCATGGCCTAAAAGAGAGGTAAATGATCTCCCTTACTGATGTTTCTATTTTTTCCTTGTATTTCCTCTAGCTTTTGCTTTATTAATGTGTATTATTTGTTACATAGATGTTAAATGTTATATATCACGTAGATTAAAAAGTTATATCATGAATTTCACAACCTTATTATCCTAGAACTCATCCAAGTCTAGTATTAAGATAATGATCTCTGCTAAACTTTTACACTTACTTGGTAAAAACACATTTTCTCATCCTTTCATTTTCAATCTTTCTCAATCATTTTATCATTAGGTTTTACTTTGTGATCTAATATTGAGAGTCTCTTTTAACAGGTCAATTTGGCCTAATTACACTTATTGCTATGACAATTACGTTTGGTTCTATAGGTTTTGTTTTATTATTGTGTTTGTGTTTTCAGTGATAATTTGGAAAGTTGGTGTTTCTTATCTAGTAATTACCTTTAGGGGCTTGTTAAAAAATAACTATCCCTTAATTAATACTTGGTTCAAAAAGGAAAAAGAAAGGAACTGTAGACTATCTAGAAAAAAATGTTAATAAAAACTATATATCAAAACCCATAAGATATAGCTAAAACAGTTCTCAGAGGAAAAATATATACTAAAAAATACTTTAGTTAAAAAAATTAGGGCTTCCCTGGTGGCGCAGTGGTTGAGAATCTGCCTACCAATGCAAGGGACACGGGTTCGAGCCCTGGTCTGGGAAGATCCCACATGCCACGGAGCAACTGGGCCCGTGAGCCGCAATTACTGAGCCTGCGCGTCTGGAGCCTGTGCTCCGCAACAAGAGAGGCCGCGATAGTGAGAGGCCTGCGCACCGCGATGAAGAGTGGACCCCGCTTGCCGCAACTAGAGAAAGCTCTCGCACAGAAACGAAGACCCAACACAGCCATAAATAAATAAATAAATAAATAAAATTCAAAAAAAAAAAAATTAAAAAATAAATAAATTAAGCCTAAAACTCAAGAAAGTCCAGGGGAAAAAGAAAATTATCCCTAAGGAAAGTAAAAGGAAGGAATTAATAAAGGAGAAGTGAATTTGAAAACATAAAAATTATAGCACTAATAGATAAATTTATTAGCTGGTTCTTTGAAAAATCCAAGAAAGAAAGAAAACAAAAGAAAGAAAGACAACATCCCCAAAGAAAAGCAAACAAAGGACATAAACAATTCATAGAAAAGAACATACAAAGGGTTCTTAAACATATATAAAGATGCCTAACCTTACTCATAAAAAAGTGATATGCAATTTAAAACTATACTAAGATAAATAGGCACATGAAAAGATGCTCAACATCATTAGTCATCAGAGAAATGCCAATCAAAACCACAATGAGATCCAACTTCATGTCCACTAGGATAGCTGTAAAAAAAAAAACAAGTGTTGGCAAGGCTGTGGAGAGATTGGAACCCTCCTACATTGTTGGTAGGGATGTAAAAATGGTGCAACCACTGTGGTAAACAGTTTGGCAGTTCTGCAAAAGATTAAACATAGAGTTACCAGCAGACCCAGCAATTCCACTCTTAGGTATAGAGCCAAAAGAATTGAAAACATATGCTCACACAAATACTTGTACCCAAATGTTCATAGCAGCATTATTCATAATAGCCAAAAAATGGAAACAATCTAAATGATTAATGGGTAAATAAAATGTGTTATACAATTGAATATTATTAGGCAATAAAAAGAAATGAAGTACTAATGCATGCTACAACATGAACCTTGAAAACATTATGCTAAATGAAAGAAGCCAGTCACAAAAGACCACATATTGTATGATTCCATTTATATGAAATTTCCAGAATAGGCAAATCTATAGAGGCAGGAAGTAAATTAATGGTCGCCTAGGACTGGGCAGTGGGAAATGGGGTGTGACTGCTAATGGGTACGGGGTTTCTTTTGGGAGTGATGAAAATGTTCTAAAATTGATTGTGATGATGGCTGCACAACTTTGCTAATGTACCAAAAACCAGTGAACTGTACACTGGAAGTGACGGTACAGTTCCAAGATAAGAGCTGCCTCTGCTCTTCCTCAATGACTCCTTTGTTTTAGAAAACTGAACGTTTTCTTCCCCTTCTTTGAGACCTCTCTCATTCATGAATGTTTCCCCTATTGCCCTAGCCTGAAAAAAATGATCTCCTTAATTGCCAGGTGCATTTTGCCCTAGATGGTACTTAGCCATAGGGTGCTCTTTGCAAGGATCAGTTAGATTTTGTAAACTAGAGAATTAATGGAAGTGCCAGTGGTCTTATCTTGGAATTCTAGGTCTGAACAAACTGGTGTTGCAGATTCGAGTTTCGATAGTACGTGAAGCCTATCATGGCTCGGTCTGGCACAGTATATCTGTTCTGTCAGTCAGGATATGTTTGACAAGTTGGGGTTTCTGTTTCAATTCTCAGTCCTTTACACTTACTTGGTTCCTGGTAGGTGCTCAATAAATATTTGTTGAATGACTAAAAAAATCAATATGTTGTTGGCAGTGGGACAAAAATAGTACAACTTCTTTGTTGGTTACAGTTTGGCAAAATCTATAAAAAATACAAATACACACCTCCTTGACCTCCTAGTAGTTCCACTTCTAGGAAATAATCCTGCAGATAACTTGAACATGTGCAAAGGGCCACCTGATAAGGTTATTCATTGCAATCACAAGAGACCAAAAGTCTCCGAAATTTGCATAATAGGAGACTGCTTAATTAAACTATGATACACACACACAATGGAATAAAATGCAGATGTAAAAAATAATGAGAAAGTTCTCATGATACAGAATATCTGAGATGTATTCACTCAGTTCCAACTACAATGGCTGTCTTGTTGACCCTCACAGCAAGTCTTTTCCTCCCTCAGGGCCTCAGCATGGGAAGTTCCCTCTGCTTTGACTGTTCAACTCCAGATACATGCATGGCTCACTCCCTCATTTCTTCAGGCCTTGGCTCAAATACCACTTAACCTGCAAGGCTTCTGCTGACCATGCCATGTAAAATAGCAACAATTCCCCCACAAACCACACACACACGCACACACACACACTACCTATCCTCTTATCCTGCTTTTTTCCATAGCACTTACCACTTATCACTATATATTTACTTGTTTATTTATGTCCCACAAAAATGCAAGCTTCATGAAGGGAAGAAATGTTTTGGTCACTACCAAATTCCAAATGACTAAAAGAGTGCTTGGCACATAGTAGGTACTCAGTAAATATTTATTGAATAAATGAATGTATTATGTGAAAAAAAAAGATGCTGGGTAGTGTTTTTCAATATGCTTCTATTTGTGTTTTTTAAAAGACTATCCATGTAAATGCTTCTATGTGCATGAAATGTCTTTTAAAGTGTTACAGAAGGAGTAGGACATGCTGGTGGCCTGCAGGAAAGAGAACTTGATACCTGGGAGACAGAGTGGGAAGCCGGCTTTTCAAGATATTCTATTTGCAGATTATTAATTAGCCAAAGACTTTAAAAGTAAAAAGGAAAGCTCTCGTGTCATTTCTTTCTTTTTATGGCTCCAGTGTAGGCTGCTGTGTGTTTGTAGGATAAGCCATTTCATCAGTCCTCTTTTGATGGACAATTATTTCCAAACTTCTGCTATAAAAAATCAGGGGGTCTAAAAAAAAAAAAAAAATCAGGGGGTCTAGATATTTACTTTTCACATGTCATAACAAAAAGGATGCTGAGGTCTTTTTATGACTCCCTAACTTTGGTTCTAAATCTATGCAGTTGAAAGTATAACTCACACCCCAGACTAAACAAAAGTCTCCTACAGGATTTGATGGCTGGAAGCGGGGCTGCCTCAGCAAGCAGAGGGTCCTAGAAAAGGGAGAATGTCATTATCTTTATTTAAGATTTTTGATTCTCATTCATAAATTCACCCAATCCCTGAGCCTGTGGACATTTACTAATTACCAGGATAGTAGGGCTGTCTTACAAAAGGGGGAAAAACCAAAACAACAAGCTTCTACCAAGATGTGAAGACAGCTCAGTAGTCCTAATTCTCACAACGAAAGAGTCTAAACTGGACATTGAGAGTCTTGGTTCTGCTACTGAGGAGCTGTGTGATCTTGAAGAAATCACTTCCCCTCTCTGGGCCTCCACTGCCTCAATCCAGGGATAAGGAACCTGTTCTATTTCCTCCCATTCTACACTGAGTGAATTGTGGCAGCTACTAGACGTACAGATCTGACGGGGCTGTCACTTTGCAGTGGTTCCTGTAGGTAAATAGGGCTCTGGGCTGTGTTGGGAGGGAAGTGCAAACAGAAAAGCAGCTGCCTTCATTTCCAGAAGTGACACCTGTACCTACTCAGGGGGACGGGCGAGCAAAGGCCCAGGTGACTCCAGGGGTGCAGAGTAGGGGGCAAGAGCATCAGCCACAGGGGCATCAGGGCCCAGGCCCCATGGAGTCGCTCTGGCAGGAGTCTGTGTGGCTCTTTCTCCAGCCCCATCAGGGCCCCAGAGTGTCCTGGGGGTCTCATCCCTCCTGAAGAGTCTGACAAGCACAGACTTCTGGAAATGACTCTGCACTGTTCTGCTGCCTAATCTGAAAACAGACGCTGGAGAGAGGCTGACAGGCACATTTTCACCACCCCTAAGTCTCTCAAGTGCAAATGAAGGCCACGTACATTCTTATTCTTTGGATCTGTAATTAAATCCTCATTTAGTAAAAAAATATAAAGTTGCAGGGATTTCATTTAACCTGTTCAAGTCATGAATTGGATGAGAATACTTTTCTTGCTCATTTTCAGTTTTTAATCAGCAATTAAAAGTTCATTAGATAATTTTTGAAGTTCTCTGCTCACATATTTTATGAGAAACCTACTCAACAGAAGATTGCACTTTCAGTGTTTCTGGTTTTTAAAAATTTAAGCAGATCATCTTTTTGAATACCTTTCCTTTTCTGGCTTTTTTCTTTTCTGGGCTACACAGTCATATTTTCTAAACCAATCCCAACTCAACTTGTACTCATTCCCAATGATCTAAGAGTTTACAAAATAAAGTCATTCTTCTAAAACATTCAAACTTATTGATATTACAAAGCAAAACACAAGAACTTTAATTAATAAATATAAAATTTTAAAATCAAAAGTATTTAAATAAAGCTGAATTTTTTATTTATATATTTTACTTTTCAATATTGCTTCTGTTTTATGTTTTGGTTTTTTGACCCAGAGGCATGGGGGATCTTAGCTCCCTGACCAGGGATCAAACCCGCACCCCCTGTATTGGAAGGCGAAGCCTTAACCATTGGACTGCCAGGGAAGTCCCTTACTTTTCAATTAAATCTTATTAAATATTATTATAAAAATAAAACTTCAGAATTCTCCGGTGGCGGCTGATTGAGCAGGACGAGATGGGCCTGATGGGGCTCGTCGGGAAACTCGGTCATCAGCTGGCAGAGATCAGGGAGTGCACTCTCAAGAATATTCTCTGCAAAACGGAGCACAACTTAATCTGCTGTGCTGATCTGTTTCAGGAGAGGCTACTTTTTCTCCATTTGCTGGAATGGTTCAATTTTCTGTCTGTTCCAATGAAAGAAGAGGCTCTGAGTCTGTCAAACAGATTGGTTAAGTATCCCCAGCAGTCCAGCATTTGGTTGATCTTGGTGCAGTCTAATTCTTATCTAAACTTCATTCTAATGTGGAGTCAAATCTACAGCCCAAAATTGATGGCATTTTGGATGGACTTTTTATTCTTCCTTCAGAAGCTCCTGACCTATATTCTGCATCTTACCAAACCAGTCAGACTGGTAACTCTTTGAAATCAATCTGTTGAAATCAATCAATCAATCTGTTAAAATATATGGGTTCTACTGGTTAAGTCTAAGGAAAAGGACCTTAGATTTTTAAAAAAACACAAAAAACAAAAACCTCCCCCTTGCTCCCCAGCAACTTGTGTTAATTTACATGAATTTGACCTTAATTCCCCTCCTCTAATGTTATACAGAGGAGGATACTTGTGTATTTTTGCCTTTTTGGCCAAGGAGCATAAAAGATGCAAGTGACTTTCTTTTTGTGAGACTAGTCTGACAGATTATTTTTTTTTAACAATAACAGCAAATGTTTATTGAGCACTCATTACTGTGTGCGGGATGTTGTTTTAAATGTTTTATACTTGCATTTTGGAGCTGTGTTCTTCATATAGTGACGATGTTGGCCCTGCTCATGATTTTGTTATGGGGTCCAATCAAAATGCGCTACACAAGGTATACTGGCTAAAATCAGAGTCAAAGAGACATGGATTTAAGTCCCAGTTCCGCCACTAGTTGTGTGACCTTGGCTAAGGTACTTAATCCCTCCAGGCTTTAGTTTTCTCATCCAAAAACTGGTACAATAAGCGAGAACATCTTATAGGATTTTTGTGAGGATTAAGTGAGACAGCGTCTAGACGGTGCTCAGCATAGCGCCCAGCGTATATTAAGCACAGAATCCTTGTCTGCTACGGTTACTTGTTGTTATTTGATGTCCAGTATAGTGCCTTGCTCATGGAAAGCATTTAAATTGATTTGAAGAAAAGAAAATGCTCTTGAAATGTATGTGATTGAGTAGTAAAAGTATTTAAAAAAATGTGCTTTTGCTCATTTAATCTGTTAGACCCTGTTTTTTTCCACGCCAGTGCTGTACTGCTACTGCTGTGACCCTCGGTCCTGCTGTTAACAAGAACAACAATAGCAGCTGCCACTTACTGAATTCTGTGATTGTGATTTTTAACAATGTATTTTACAATTTCTGTCTAAGCCATAACAAATAAAGTAGAATCTCAAATCATGAAAAAAAAAACCCAACAACTTCACAATTCTGGGGGTTTAATGTGCACTTAATAAACAAAGCAAGGAATCTGTATTACACTTCAAATATCTTACAACTACAACTACGTGTATACAAATGTAAGAAAAATATAATTCTCTAATATGGCAAAATGTTCCTCAGACACCATGGTATATTTTTACATAATGGTACCCAACACATCACATCTCCCTGTGTCCAGCTCCTTTGCAATAAGATCAGGAGATAGAGTCTATTACCGCTGCTACCTCCTACCTTGGATCTGGGTGTTCCTTAAGGCTTCATTTGGTCAACAGAATGAGACAGAAGTAACACTGTACAACTCCCAAGGCCAGGCCTTAAAAAGTTTTTGCTTTTGCTCTCTTGGAACATTTCTACCATTATGTGAAAAAGCCCATTCTAGCCCAGAGGATGAAAGGCCATTTGGAGAACTGAAGTATCCCAGTCAATAGCCGGCATAACTGCCAAACACGTGAACAAAGCCATCCCTGACCGTCCAGTCTCAGTTGAGCTGAGCAGCTGCCTATGTGACCTCAATGGAGATCAGAACAAAAATTGCCCAGCTGCTCCCAGCCCAGAATTGCGAGCAAATAAATTGCTGTTGTTTTAATCCACCAAGTTTCACTGTGGTTTGTTACACAGCAATAGATAACTGACATAGACACCATGTACAACAGTTGTGAATATTCAGCTAACTTGTGACTGCCTCCAGAATCACAACTTAGACCAAAAAAAGAAGAAAATAGACTCTTGGCACTATTGAAAAATAATACTTGGTTATGCCAGGACCTGCTGAACTCATGCTCTCTGAGAGGAGGGATGCAACAAAGGAGTATTTTATCTACAAATATCAACCCAATAAATTCTTTCTCCCTCCAAAGCTGTGACTGTCTACTAGGTCAGCAGGGGGTCAACCCACAAGCCTTCGCAGTATTTGGATTCAGCTGTTTTCTGTTTCGAGAAAATAGGAGGAAAGGTGGAGACGGTGTTAATCACGAGTTTTCACGTTCAGGGTTGCAGGTCACACTGTGCCAGCCCAGTGCTGAATGCAAGATCCCAAGCGAGAAAAAGTCCCGTGTGGCCTTTAATGAATTTAATTTTTTGACACGCAAAGCCCTCTAAAATGTAAGGGCCCAGGACAGAGGCCCCCTTGCCTGACCTAAGGGTAATCTTACCCTGGCCTCAGTTTGGGGAAATGGTTGAGACCTTGTTTCAGGATTTGCCTGTGAACTGTGATAGGAAAATTTGGGAATGGCCATTAAATGTAAAATATGCCTAGCTCTTGATACGTCAACCCAGCTTTAGGGAAAACATCCTACAGAAATAAAAGAACCAGCATATTAAAGTAGCTATGCAAAAATGCTTATCACAAACATTGTTTAAAGTAAGAAAAAGTAGAAACAACATCATTAATAGGGGCTGGTTAAGTCACTCATGGTCCATCCATATTAGCAAATGTTATGCAACCTGTTAAAAGGTTGTTACATCTATTGACTTGGAGAGATTTATTCATGTTTTCATTCACTAAACATTTACCAAGCATCAGTTATGAACCTGGCAGTCTTCTAAGTACTAGGGATACAGCAGGGAAGAGGACAAGGTTTGTTGCTTATGAAATTCACACCTTAATGGGGAAAGACAGACCATAAATAAACAAATAAATAGGTAGTATGTCAGATGGCATTAAGTGCTATGAAGAAGAATGAAGGTGGGTGGGGAGATAGAGTCTGGAAGGAAGTGAAGGAAGGAGCTCTGGGGCTACCAGGAGGAAGGGCAGTTAAGGCTGAGGAGACAGCAAGCGGAAAGGCCCTGATTTGGGA
This sequence comes from Balaenoptera acutorostrata, assembly GCF_949987535.1. Classification (NCBI taxonomy): domain Eukaryota; kingdom Metazoa; phylum Chordata; class Mammalia; order Artiodactyla; family Balaenopteridae; genus Balaenoptera; species Balaenoptera acutorostrata. The sequence continues at coordinate 40,896,087 of NC_080075.1, forward strand.
GTGTGCTTGGTAGGATTAGAAACCTCAAGGAGGCCAGGGTGGTGGAGGGCAGGGCTCAGAGGTGAGATGAGAGAGGAGAGCAGTAGACTGGTTGCGGGGGTGGGGGGGGGGCGGGCGGGGGGCGGTACGCACGCGCACGTCCACGCGCAGATCATGTAGGGTCTTGTAGCCCCTGGTGAGGACTTTGGTTTTACTCTGCACTGGGGGGAGAAGCCACTGGGGGGGTTTTGAGCTGAGGAACAACACGACCTGACTTAGGTTTTTAAAGGATCCCAGCGGCTGCTGTGAGGAGAGTAGACCGAAGCGGGCAAGAGTGGAAGCAGAGGGCTTCCCTGGTGGCGCAGTGGTTAAGAATCTGCCTGCTAATGCAGGGGACACGGGTTCGAGCTCTGGTCCAGCAAGATCCCACATGCCGCGGAGCAACAAAGCCCGTGCGCCGCAACCACTGAGCCTGCGCTCTAGAGCCCGGGAGCCACAGCTACTGAAGCCCGCGAGCCACAACTACTGAAGCCCATGCGCCTAGAGCCTGTGCTCTGCAACAAGAGAATCCACTGCAATGAGAAGCCCGCACACTGCAACGAAGACCCAACGCAGCCAAAAATAAAAATTAAAAATAAATAAATTTATTAAAAAAAAAAAAAAGAGTGGAAGCAGAGAAGAATGACGAGGTTGCTGCCGAGAGAGAGGATGGCGCTTACACAAAGGTGGAAGCAGCAAGGTGGGGAGAAGCGATGGGATTCTGGATAGGTTTTGAAGGGTTCGGGGGCTGTGGGATGCCCTAATGGAATTGGAGGTGGGTGTGAGCAAGGAGCCAGATGGCCTTTATTTATTTATTTTTGGCCATGCCGCGTGACATGAGGGATCGTAGTACCCCGACCAGGGATCGAACCCATGCCCGCTGCAGTGGAAGCATGGAGTCTTCACCACTAGACTGCCAGGGAAACCCCTAGATGGCCTTTAAATCGTATTAATGAGAAACGCTAGTTCCACAGTAATGTGAGTATAACATGATCCCATTTTTGTTCAAATAAACAACAAATAAAACTCCCTCTCCTCTTTGTGCCTGCATCTTTGCATAGGGGTTATATGAATGTATTCAATATTAGTCTTCTAAGGCTGCCGTAACAAATTGCTACAGCTTGGGTGGCTTAAACAACAGAAATGCATTTTCTCACAGTTCTGGAGGCCAGAAGTCCAAGACAAAGATGCCATCAGCGTTATTTGTGGTGAGGCCTCTCTTCCTGGCTTGTAGACAGCTGTCTTCTCACTGTGTCTTCACATGGCCTCTGCTTTGGAAGGCTCTATTCTCACAACCTCACTTAACCTTTATTACCTCCTTATAGGCCCCATCTCCAAATAGTCACACTGGGGGTTAGGACTTCAACATTTGAATTGGGGGGCACAGTTCAGTCCATAACAATGAGTATAGGATAAGTTGTGAAAGGTGACCCACAAGCAGGTAACACTGATCACCTGAGGGACTGTGGACCAGCTGAGGGTGGTTTGTTTTGTTTTTTCCCTTTGAATGTTTCATTGGTTGCAGTGGGTACATGTCAATTTTTAAAATTTTTGAAAAGCCACCTTGGCTCAGAATTCATTCTCGCACACATTTTTAAGGCCACCACTAGCCTCTGGCTCTGAGCTCCTGTTCTTGGTCCCTGGTTAGCTCCTGGCCTTGGCAGGGAAGCAGGGATGTTCAGGCAAGCTCGGCACTTGGTAAGAAGGTCAAGAGGCCCAGAAGAAAGGAAGAGGGCATGACTGCCCTACCTGAGCCAGGTGTGGGGTGTCCATGACAGGACCACTTCCCAGCCCTGCAGGTACCTTAGGGGAGAGGGTCTGAGATGGAAGTGACTGGAAGGCAGTCTTAGTGAGGTCAGTGTAACATTCCCTCCCCTGAAGCCTTAGGTGGTCCTGCCACCCCTCCCCAAAGGTGATTCAGAGCTGGCTCCAGCTGACACCTTCTGTGCTCAGCGACCTAAGCCAAGCTGCTTGCCTTCGCTCATCCTCAACTGACTGTTGGTGGTGAACATTCAGTGAGAGAACGTGGACCATTTGCCTGTTTCTTCCTCTATCGAATGGGACCTGCCCCCCAGCACATTCCAGCAGCAGCAACACCGCAGCTCATAGCAGAACCTGCTGCATGCTGGCGCCCCACACGGTACTCCACACACAGGCTCTCTGGAGCCTCACGGAGACCAGGATCCCATTTTACAGCTGAAGAAAACTAAGGCTCAGAGAAGAGAGGTAACGTGTACAAGATCACACGGTTCAGGGGGAGTTCAGGCCCAGCTCTCCCCACCCCAAGGCCCGAGCTCTTTCACCCCACCGTGCAGCCCTCGCAGGGCTGCTGAGAAGCCCACATGATTTAATCTGTATGAAATCACCTTGAGAAGCACAGAGCCCTGGGTAAACATGAGGTATTCGTGTCTCTTAACAGCTCAGAGCCAGGCCCAGGGCGCGCTGTGACTGTTCATGAATTCACCAGATACCTGCTTTTATGCCCATCACTGAGCTGAGAGTCTAGCCGCCTGACTTGGTCGGTGAAGGCATATGCGGGCCTTTGCTTCTGTGTCCCGGGTGTGCTTTGAGGATGCTCCACGGTGAGGAGGGCTGCAGGGCCCCTCAGGGGGAGGCTGAGCCCCATCCACACGCCCTTGGGCCTTGGCGGCACAGCTGTAAAATAAAGATGGGAACCTGTCATGTCTCAGGGTCCTTCCAGCTGTAAAGCTTTGTGATCCCACAGAGAAGCTGCCTCGGGCTTCCTCATCTGGGAGTGGAGACCTCATGGAAAATCATAAGCCTTGTGGCTTCTAGAAAGCTCACTCCAAAATCCCAGAGATCACAAATCCATGCCGGGACCCCCCAGACCCAGCTCATGGTCTGGCCCTGCCTTCCTGTTCCAGCTCTTCTCTTACTTCTCTTCCTGTTGCTTACATTCTAGGAAGAAAGCCCTTTCTGCTCCAGGGACTCTACGCACACAGTCCCTCTGGCTAGAAAACCCTCTTCTGACTCTTGGGGTGTGTAGCTAGCTCCTCCTCATCCTTTAAGAGTCCACCTTCATAGTGAAGGGGTCCGGAATATACCACAGTGAAAAGGTTTTTTTCCTGAACTCCCTTTTTCTGCCTAAAAGCAGAGTCTCCCCAAAGAATTCAACTATCATAAATCCCCTCCCTAAGACTTTTGCACCAGGAAACATTGACTCCTATCACCGAGGGAGAAGTTGCAAGGTGATGAGAAATCACCCAGACATTGTCACAAAACTATCACATCTCCCATCTATTCTCCTAAGGGCCATCTTTGGAGAATCATTTCTTTTTTTTTTTTTTTTTTAAGTTATACTATTTATTTATTTATTTATTTATTTATTTATTTATTTATTTATGGCTGCGTTGGGTCCTCGTTTCTGCGCGAGGGCTTTCTCCAGTTGCGGCAAGTGGGGGCCACTCTTCATCGCGGTGCGCGGGCCTTTCACTATTGCGGCCTCTCCTGTTGCGGAGCACAGGCTCCAGACGCGCAGGCTCAGTAATTGTGGCTCACGGGCCTAGTTGCTCCGTGGCATGTGGGATCCTCCCAGACCAGGGCTCGAACCCGTGTCCCCTGCATCGGCAGGCAGATTCTCAACCACTGCGCCACCAGGGAAGCCCTGGAGAATCATTTCTACAAGTCATTTATATTCCCATAAGTGCCTTTCTCCCCCTTTCCTTCCCCTATTAAGATGGCATATAAGCCCCAAATTGTACTAGCCTCTTTCAGTCACATTTTTCTGTGAACTCCTGCATACGTACATGAATAAAATTCTGTCTCTTCTCTTGCTAACTTCTTTTGTCACTTTAATTCACAGGCCCCTATTACTAAACCCAAGAGGGTAGAGGAAAAGTTTTTCCTCCCTCACAGTTGTCACCACCTAAGAGGGATCTTCCCTAATCATTTTATCTCAGTTAGGTCTCTGCCCCCTTTCATAGCATTTATCAAAACTTATTATGACTTTATTTGTCTGCTTATTAGGTTTGTGTCTGAACTTCCATTACAGCATAAGCTGTGTGGAGGCAGGGACAGTACCTACCTCATTCATCACTGAATACTCACGGCCTAGCGTAGTACTTGGCATATAATAGTTCATTAAATACTCGGTGAATGAATGGATGAACTCCATCCATAGCTCAGATATTTACTGTTGAGTCTAAAGCTCATCTCCATTCAACACTCACTCTTTGAGAACTTATTAGGTGCCATGATAGTGCTCAGTGTTAGCAAGCCACAAAGACCTGCCCCCTGTTGTTGAGGAGCTTACAGGAGAATAAGCACCCTGCTGGGCCCTGTGAGGGGCAAATATGAGAAAGGAGACATAATTCCTCCCTGGAGAAGTCTACTGATGCAGTAGGGAGAGGAGAAAATGGAAAACATGTGAAAAGGAGCTTGGAAACAAAAACACCCCCAAGTACAGTTAATTAGCACACAGATAAAACAGATTGTTAAACTATTCTCTTGGCCTTTGTTTAGGAAATAATTCATGTCATTCTGCTGATTACGTTGGATGGAGTTCGTGTTACTTCTGCTTCATTTATACACCTGAGCCTGAGGAGCACCTGTCCCCCGGGCACTCGGACCGGCTGACTGGCACGGCTGGTCCCCTCTTGGCAGCACCTAGGACAGACATGTAGACTCTAAAAAGCCTTGCGCACAGCCTCCCTGCCTCAGTCAGGGCCCCTTAAGCCAGAAGGGCCAAAGATGTACTGAAGTTAACTCCTTCACCCCCCAAAAAGTAAATAAATAAGAGGGAGCGTTTACTGTAATTTTTCAACTCACAGGAACCCAAGAGAACCTGACAGCCAGGCCAGGTCTAGTGTTCTCAGAGCATGGCCTCGGTTCTTTAGATTCCCGAGTCCAGATTTCCATATTCTCCCATCCTTCCGCATTAGACCTCAAGTCCTAGGTGCTGGCTGACCTGTGGGCAGAAAGCCCCGGGTCAGGTGTCCACAGCGTGGTGCAATTAGCCTCCCCCTGGGTAGGGATGCATGGTAGCAGACAAGGCCCCTAGGCCAGAGAAGATGACCCCAGAAGAGGACTGAGTTAGGTAGAGTGGTCAAACTTTGTCCAGGACTGACAGATTTCACTGGAAGTGTGACTTTTACGGCTAAAACCAGGAAAAGTTCCTGGCAAATCCGGGTGAGTTGATCACCAGTGCAGCCAATAGCACATCTGTTTCATGCCCATATATATTATTAATTCTGAGGAACACATTTCTTCACATTTAACATCACTGAAATCTGGATGTGTCCAAAAATTGGTGGTATCCTATGATGGCTGTCAGCGGGGAATGAAGCCCAGGTCTCTGGAAGAGGATGTGTGTTTGGCATTCACTTCTGGGACACTACCAACCTGAGACCACCTTAATTTTCTGCTTGACTTTTCTAGAACATACTGACAGTGCAAATTCAATTAACTTGGGCCTGGCATACCTTTATCAACTGCTAGATGGCAAGCTGAGGCAACTGAGAGATAGGAGCAGACCAATAGTTCAAGTAAACTTTGTTCTTCTAGCAGATGAAAGAAAATTAAGTTCAGATTTTACATAAGTAAACTTGATATTAAAGCTTATTTTTAAAACCCTTATAATAAATTATTTAATCTTAGTCAGCTTGATCACACATAAAATTCCTTTTCCAACATTCCTTTTTTTTTTTTAATTTTATTTATTTATTTTTGGCTGCGTTGGGTCTTCATTGCTGCATACGGGCTTTCTCTAGTTGTGGCGAGCGGAGGCTACTCTTCACTGCGGTGTGCGGGCTTCTTATTGCAGTGGCTTCTCTTGTTTCAGAGCATGGGCTCTAGGCGCAAGGACTTCAGTAGTTGTGGCATGCGGGTTCAGTAGTTGTGGCTCACGGGCTTAGTTGCTCCGTGGCATGTGGGATCTTCCCGGACGAGGGCTTGAACTGGTGTCTCCTGCGTTGGCAGGTGGATTCTTAACCACTGCGCCACCAGGGAAGTCCCCAAGATTCCTTTTTTATAAAACTTCTATACCTTTTTAAAATTTTTTAATTTTATATTGGACTATAGTTGATTTACAATGCTGTGTTAGTTTCAGGTGTACAGCAAAGTGATTCAGTTTTACATATATATATTTTACATATATATATATATATATATATATATATATATATATATATTCTTTTTCAGATTCTTTTCCCATATAGGTTATCACAGAATATTGAGTAGAGTTCCCTGTGCTATACAGTAGGTCCTTGTTGATTACCTATTTTATATATAGTAGTGTGTATATGTTATTCCCAACCTCCTAATTTATCCCTCCCCCCCCACCACCTTTCCCCTTTTGTAACCATAAGTTTGCTTTCTAAGTCTGTGAGTCTGTTTCTGTTTTGTAAATAAGTTCATTTGTATCATTTTTTTAGATTCCTCATATAAGTGATATCATATGGTATTTGTGTTTCTCTATCTGACTTACTTCACTTAGTATGATAATCTCTAGGTCCATCCATGTTGCTGCAAATGGCATTATTTAATTCTTTTTTATGGCTGAGTAATATTCCATTGTATATATGTACCACATCTTCTTTATCCATTCCTCTGTCAATGGACATTTAGGTTGCTTCCCTGTCGTGGCTATTACATAGTACTGCAATGAACATTGGGGTGCATGTTTCTTTTTGAAGTATGGTTTTCTCTGGATATTTGCCCAGGAGTGGAATTGCTGGATCATATGGTAGCTCTATTTTTAGCTTTTTAAGGAGCCTCCACACTGTTCTCCACAGTGGCTGTACCAATTTATATTCCCACCAACAGTGTAGGAGGGTTCCCTTTTCTCCACACTCTCTGGCCATTCTAACAGTGTGAGGTGATACCTCCTTGTAGTTTTGATTTGCATTTCTCTAATAATTAGCGATGTTGAGCATCTTTTCATGTGCTTTTTAGCCATCTGTATGTCTTCTTTGGAGAAATGTCTATTTAGATCTTCTGCCCATTTTTTTGATTGGGTTGTTTTTGCTTTGTTTGTTTCTTTTGATATTGGCTGCATGAGCTGTTTGTATATTTTGGAGATTAGTCCCTTGTTGGTCTCATCATTTGCAAATATTTTCTCCCATTCTGTGAGTTGTCTTTTCATTTTGTTTATGGTTTCCTTTGCTGTGCAAAAGCTTTTAAGTTTAATTAGGTCCCATTTGTTTATTTTTGTTTTTATTTTCATTACTCTAGGAGGTGGATTCAAAAAGATATTGTTGCAATTTATGTCAAAGAGTGTTCTGCCTATGTTTTCCTCTAAGAATTTCATAGTATCCGGTCTTACATTTAGGTCTTTAAAAACCCATTTTCAGTTTATTTTTTGTGTATCATGTTAGAGAATGTTCTAATTTCATTCTTTTACATGTGACTGGCCAGTTTCCCCAGAACCACTTACTGAAGAGACTGTCTTTTCTCCATTGTATATTCTTGCCTCCTTTGTCATAGATGTGTGGCTTTATTTCTGGGCTTTCTATACTGTTCCACTGATCTATAAGTCTGTCTTTGGGCCAGTACCATACTGTTTTGATTACTGTTGTAGCTTTATAGTATAATCTGAAGTCAGGGAGCCTGATTCCTCTAGCTCTGTTTTTCTTTCTGAAGATTGCTTTGGCTATTCAGGGTCTTTTGTGTTTCCACACAAATTTTAAGATTTTTTTTTGTTCTAGATCTGCAAAAAATGCCATTGGTGATTTGATAGGGATTGCACTGAATCTGTAGATTGCCTTGGGTAATATAGTCATTTTGACAATATTGATTCTTCCTAAAACTTCTATAACTTTTAATGTCTATTTTAGTTTGTCAGTTGCTCTCTTTCCCATTCAGAAATAATCAGCTTTACTTTAGGACAAAATTACTTCCTTTTCCTTCAACAAAAATGTATCTCCATCCCTCATACCTTTTTTTTTTTTAACCAAAAACACGTATCCTACTTTCCTTCCATACAGAATTGTTTCCCTTATTATTTTTAGAAGCTTTAATTACATATACAGGCCTACCTCATTTTATTGCACTTCACAGATACTGCATTTTTTATAAATTGAAGGTTTGTGGCAACTCCACATCAAGCCAATCTATCAGTGCCATTTTTCCAACATAAATTGCTCAGTTCATGACTTCATGTCTCTGTGTCACATTTTGGTGATTCTCACATTTCAAACTTTTTTATTTAATAAATATTTCTTATGATGATCTGTGATCAGCAATCTTTGATGTTACTATTGTAATTGTTTTGGGGCACCACAAACCAAGCCCATATAAGACATGAACTTAATTGATAAATACTGCGTGTGTTCTGACTGCTCCACTAACCAGCTGTTCCCCTCTCTCTCTCCCTCTCCTCAGGCCTCCCTACTCTCCAAGACACAACAATATTGAAATTAGGCCAATTAATAACCCTACAATGGCCTCTAAGTGTTCAAGTGAAAAGAAGAATCACGTCTCTCACTTTAAATCAAAAGCTAGAAATGATTAAACTTAGTGAGGAAGGCATATTGAAAGCCATGATAAGCTGAAAGCGAGACCTCTTGTGCCAGTTAGCCAAGTTGTGAATGCAAAAGAAAAGTTTTTGAAGGAAATTAACAGTGCTACTCCAGTGAACACATGAATGATAAGAAAGATAATCAGGGCTTCCCTGGTGGCACAGTGGTTGAGAATCTGCCTGCTAGTGCGGGGGACACGGGTTCGAGCCCTGGTCTGGGAAGATCCCACGTGCCGCGGAGCAACTAGGCCCGTGAGCCACAACTACTGAGCCTGCGCGTCTGGAGCCTGTGCTCCGCAACAAGAGAGGCCACGATAGTGAGAGGCCCGCACACCACGATGAAGAGTGGCCCCCACTTGCCGCAACTAGAGAAAGCCCTAGCACAGAAACAAAGACCCAACATAACAATCAATCAATCAATCAATCAATCAATCTTTAAAAAAAAAAAAAAAAAAGAAAGATAATCAGCCTCATTGCTGCTATGGAGAAAGTTTTAGTGGTCTGGATAAAAGATCATACCAGCCACAATGTTCCCTTAAGCCAGAGCCTAATACAGAGCAAACCCTCAATTCTCTTCAATTCTGTGAAGGCTGAAAGGAGTGAGAAAGATGCAGAAGAAAAGTTTGAAGTTAGCAGAGGTTGTTCATGAGGTTTAATGAAAGAAGCCATCTCCATAACATAAAAGTGCAGGTGAAAGAGCAAGTGATGATGTGGAAGCTGCAGAAAGTTATCCAGAAGATCTAGCTAAGATAATTAATGAAGGTGGCTATGCTAAACCACAGATTTTCAATGTAGATGAAACAGCTCTCTATTGGAAGAAGATGCCATCTAGGACTTTCATAGCTAGAGAGGAGAAGCCAGCGCCTGTTTCAAAGCTTCAAAGGATAGGCTGACCCTCTTGTTAGGAGCTAATGCAGCTGGTGACTTTAAATTTGAAGTCAGTGCTCATTTACCATTCAAAAAATCCTAGGGCCCTTAAGGATTCTGCTAAATCTACTTTGCCTATGGTCTATAAATGGAACAACAAAGCCTGGATAACAGCACATCTGTTTACCACACAGTTCACTGAATATTTTAAGACTACTGTTGAGACCTACTGCTCAGAAAAAGAAATCCCTTTTTAAATGCTACCCTGGCAATGTACCTGGTCACCCAAGAGCTCTGAAGGAGATGTACAATGAGGTTAATGTTGTTTTCATGCCTGCTAACACAACATCCATTCTGCAGCCCATGGATCAAGGAGTCATTTCAACTTTCACGTCTTATTACTTAAGGAATACACTTCATAACACGATAGCTGCCATAGATAGTAATTCCTCTGATGGATCTGGGCAAAGCAAACTGAAAAACTTCTGAAAAGGATTCACCACTCTTGATGTCATTAAAAACATTCATGATTCATGGGAAGAGTCAAAATATCAACATTAACAGGAGTTTGCAAGAAGTTTGTTCCAACTCTTGAGGGGGTTCAAGACTTCAGTGGAGGAAGGAAGGACAGACGTGGTAGAAACAGCAAGAGAACTAGAATTAGAAGTGGAGCCTAAAGATGTGACTGAATTGCTATAATCTCATGATAAAACTTTAAAAGTTGAAGGGTTGCTTCTATGGATAAGCAAAGAAAGTGGTTTCTTGAGATGGAATCTACTCCTGGTGAAGATGCTGTGAAGATTGTTGAAATCATTTGAAGGCAAATGTTGCAAACATTTGAAGGCAACAAAGGATTGAGAAAATTACATACACAGCGGCAGGGTTTGAGAGGTTCGACTCCAGTTTTGAAAGAAGTTCTACTCTGGGTAAAATGCTATCAAACAGCATTGCATGCTACAGAGAAATGGTTTGTGAAAAGAAGAGTCCATCAGTGTGGCAAGCTTTATTGCTGTCTTATTTTAAGAAACTGCCACAGGCACCCCAGCCTTCAGCAACCACCTCCCTGATCAGTCAGCAGCATCAACACTGAGGCAAGACCCTCCACCAGTAAAAAGATTATGATTTGCTAAAGGCTCAGATGATAGTTAGCATTTTTTAGCAATAAAGTATTTTTAATTAAGGTATATATAATTTTTCTTTAGACATAATGCTATTGCATACTTAATAGACTACAGTATAGTGTAATTATAACTTTTATATGCCCTGAGAAACCAAAAAATTCTTGTGACTCACTTTATTGCAATATTTGCTCTATTGCAGTGGTCTGGAACCAAACTCCGAGGTATGCCTGTACTAATTAGAATTCTCAATCCTTAAAAACCTTAATTTCTAGTGAAAAATAAGAAGTAAGCAATTGTAAATTGTCTGTTATACCAACATACTTTAGTTAGGCAAATTTATGAATACATTTCATAATTTCTTAAAACACATTTCCTCATAGCTCAGTTTTTCAATGTGGTACAAAACATGTTTTCTAAGAGACTCAAGTATCTTTAGCTTCCAAAATAAAAGGTCAAAAGTAGGTAAACTTTGGGCTTTCCTGGTGGCACAGTGGTTAAGAATCCACCTGCCAATGCAGGGGACATGGGTTCGAGCCCCGGTCTGGGAAGATCCCACATGCTGCAGAGCAACTAAGCCCGTGTGCCACAACTACGGAGCCTGTGCTCTAGAGCCTGCGAGCCACAACTACTGAGCCCATGTGCCACAACTACTGAAGCCCACGCGCCTAGAGCCTGTGCTTCACAACAAGAGAAGCCACAGCAATGAGAAGCCTGCGCACCGCAACGAAGAGTAGCCCCCGCTCACCGCAACTAGAGAAAAGCCCGCACACAGCAACGAAGACCCAATGCAGCCAAAAGTAAAAAAAAATAAAGTAGGTGAACTTAGATTGGTTTTGCAATTAATGTTTCAGTATTTTATCTTATTTGGAAATGATATAGACATTCAATGAATTCCCATTATTTAATTTAACTTAGCAAAATTCTAAGGGTAGAAGTTACCAAAGAGACTTGGGAAACTAAGTAGACATCATAAAACAGCCATGGCTAAAAAGTTTACCTGAAACATCTCATTTACATCTATTTAATTCATTTGTTCTTAACAATCATACTCATGAAAATCTCATGATACATTAAAACAGGTAATCAATACGTTGTTATTTTTCTTGCTGAAAAATTTTGTAACAGAGATAACATGGTCTTATTTGACCTAGGTAAGTTAAAAGTATTATACTTAATGCTGATTACTCTAAAAACATGCCTGTATTAATTAAACCAACAAACTTAAACTACCTTTAATTTACTGAAAATTATCCTAGATCATGTAGATTTGAAAAATATTTGGGTTAGTTTCTATTATATTTCTGAGACTTAGAAATAATTACAAAGCACATATTTTAAGCCAATTAAATAGAGCTCTTTTACAAATTAAGTTTGGCAATGCCATCCAAAAGTAGAAAAATACTATACCTATAACGCACATACATAGACATACATAAAAACAAACACAAGAGACCTTCATCTTAAAATTTTAGTCATGAATCAAGTATATTGATTCAGATAACAACAGTATATTCTAGTGAGTTTATAAATAACAGTTGGAAAAAGTTGAGTTTATCCGTCAGATGGCTAAAGCTTTTTACTATTTGTGGAGATAACTTAATATTTGTATTTGTCTTTGACAAGTAATCTTAAAGAGGCTGTGGTCTAGAGTTTGGGCAAGAGAGCTCTTTTATCAGTTTTTATTTTTAAAAGACCTCTTTCCTCCTTTTATTTTTTCCTTCAGTCTCAGGCAATTGAGGGCTGTATTTACTTTTCAAAGACATGATAAGATTTACAACTTTAAGAGCCAGAGAAAGAATGTAAATTGTCTCCTAGGAATTTTGGGTTTATTTTTCTATTACCAGAAGTTTAGAGTATTTACTATTTAAAAATTTCCTTCCTTTCCTTAAGTGCAAAACAATTGTACTTCCAATGTCCTGGAATATCTGCTATATATATATATATATATATATATATAGCAGATAGATAGATATATATATATCTATCTATCTGCTATATATATATAGTAGATATATATGTATATTTTTTAATATATATAAAATAAAAATAAATATATATATATTTTTTACAATATCTGCAAACATTTGAAGGCAATTAGGACGAGGTATGAGTGGATTTTGAGTTGCTTTTTGAGTTTTGCTTTTGTTTTTGTAAAGAGTCAAGTTGTAAATTAAGAATTGTTGATTTTAACTCTTTTTTTCCATCTGTATTCCTGCAAGGTACCTTCAAAGAATTGGGTAGCCTTTTCCATTATAATGTTTAGAGGTTGGTTTGCCCACTCAATCACACTGTTTTGAATTTGCCTTTTTTATACCATGGAGAAATTTTCCAACTAAATGGAAATCAAAAGATCTCTATGTTTTGTGGCCCAGGAGAAATAAATTCTTTGGGTGGAGATCTAGGATATATCTGCAAAGGACGTTGCATAGGAAGGCCTGAAGCTGGCAAAGCCTGATTATAGAGCCCAGCAAAACGAGACTTACTGTCCATTCCAGACGCTTCTGCTAAATTTATTTCCTGGCTTTTAGCATTTATATGAGTTACTTGTAAACCCTGGGCCTAGAGATTAGGCTGGAGTGCTCTCTGTAAATCTTTTTTTTTTTTTTTTTTTTTTTTTTTTTAAAGAGGCACATTTTTTTTTTTGAGTTGTTTAGCCAAAGGCACTTTATAGCTACTTTATTTATTTATTTATTTATTTATTTATTTATTTTTTTGGCTGTGTTGGGTCTTCGGTTCGTGCGAGGGCTTTCTCTGGTTACGGCAAGTGGGGGCCACTCTTCATCGCGGTGCGCGGGCCTTTCACTATCGCGGCCCCTCCCGTTGCGGGACACAGGCTCCAGACGCGCAGGCTCAGTAGTTGTGGCTCACGGGCCCAGCTGCTCCGTGGCATGTGGGATCTTCCCAGACCAGGGCTCGAACCCGTGTCCCCTGCATTAGCAGGCAGATTCTCAACCACTGCGCCACCAGGGAAGCCCTCTGTAAATCTTGTAAGGAAAGGGAAGTTAAAACAAGCAGCTGAGCATTTAAGGGATTTTCTGAGGAAGGTGGAGGAGTTTTGGGATTTAAGGGAATTTGCTGAGGAGATGGGGTCAGATTTTTAAGAAGGGGAACCTATGTTGAATGGGACAATTTTTTTCTACGTTTAATTTCTATTCTTTCATCTTGTTATGGGAGTCCCTAAACTAGGTGTTATGTTTCTTTGTATCCACTTTTTAATTTGGTCTTTTTTTTAATAGGTACAAAGAAGACAATTGTTTAAGATAAGAGTTCTCCCCACTGCCAAATTTTTTTCAAATATAGAAGCTTTTCCACTTTAAAAAGGTTCATCATCCTGGTCATTGATGAGTAGGATCTATTAATCTCAATAGCGACTCAGTCTGACAAGCCTTTTTATAGCTTAACCAAGAACGCAAGAGACCTCCACAAAAGACTGCAAGAGATGCAACCCTCACAAGATCCAGAAAGTTCACTCCCAGATAGCCTAAGAAAGCAAAGGCCTTTTTTGCACAGGGTAAGGATGGTATAGTGAAAATGGTGTCTCTGGTCTCTCACAGGAATGTGAGACACCTCCAGTGACAGACCCACTAACCTGTGACACCAGGCAGGCACTACTGGAATGGGACTTTTCCAGCACTAACAAAGCAAGGAAGGTTGAGACGACAAAGGGCCCTTATAGATCAGGACCCTTTATGACAAAGTTCCCTGAATGCTAGCATGGCTGCTTGTGAGTTCGTGTTTTGGAACCCCAGTCTATTCAAATGGCCACCAAGGGGCACCCCAGACCGAATGGCAAAGACCAGACAGAATATTCTCACTGGTTACAAAGCCAAGCTCTCAGAACATAGAACAAAACAAAAGGAAAAACCTCATCTGGTTTTTACATAAGGGACCCGCAGCATGGTTGGTCTAAACAGACACCAGTCTGGTGAGAACCATGAACTTAGCAGTCTTTGAGGTCCGCTCAAACAGCAGGCTTATAAGGCCTCTGCCTGTGTTCTGCCCTAAGGCTTTTTTTTTCTCCTTATAACACACAGCACAGCAGAGACAAAGAAAAACAGTGACCATCTCCGGGAGGAAAAGGATCAGTTAAACCAAGAGTGCCCATTTACCAAATCTTTACCAGGGTCACTGTACACAAGGAACTAATTCCACAAATATTTTCTCCTGCTAATTTAAGTTTAGAAAAGGAGAAAAAGGACTCTTACTACTTTCACTTCCATCAGACCCCCCGAGTCAGAGATCCAGGAGGCCGATGTGGTAAGAATTCTCACCTTCTGCCAGGTTTTTTTCAGAGGTTCCAGGGTCTCTTTATCTGCAACAGTCCCAGGAGCAAGCAGTACCCAAGCAGTATCCAGCCAACTACACCAAAACTGTTGGGGAGGGGAAAATTTCCCCCTAGCCCTCTTGGTTCTTTTGGCTGATCTAAAAATTAAATTGACACAGAACAGATTAACAGGAGGAAAAAAAATTAAATTGACACAGAACAGATTAACAGGAGGAAAAAAAATTCAATTTTGTACATGCAGAGGTCTCATAGCTATAGGACCCAAGAAGTAGCCAAAGCAGGCTGTTTATATACCTTTTAGATAAAGAAACAATAAATCTGTAAAGAAATGACAAGACAAACAAACTTAGGTTTATGTACTAATTAGTGAAGAAACTAAGCAAAGTTTGTTTATAAGCCTTCTTGGCCCTGAATTCCCTGTCTCTTGTAATAAGGATGTCTCTCTACCTCCTGGTGCAAGGAGGATACCTTTCACATGGGAGATTTATTTTCTGCTTTCAAGGGGACAGAGGAAGGTCAGAGTGTGCTCCTTGCACAGGCTGTTTCTCAAGTAACTTTAATTCTAAATAACCAATATGCCAAAGTGGCATATTTTGAGGTGGCCTGCCCTGAGCCCTATTACCTACAAACACAGAGCCCACGTGTTTGAAATGCTGGTAAACCCCTCCCAACTGCTGCCCTATGTAGAAAACCCAAGGAAGCAGAATTGTCAAAGAGAGAAAGAGAGAGGGGCAGTATTTAAACTTGGAAACCAGTATCCATGTCTTCTACCCACAGATTTTCTTTCATTTACCCAGGCCTGCTCAGCATTTCCTGGATGTGTGATGTCTGGTTTATTTTGTCTGTTGAGTGGACATTTCCTGAGGTGCCCCTCCACCCAAAGCACCTTGTCCTCAGGGTCAGCTCACCCCTCCTCTGGGGTTGTCTTTCCTGCTATCATTTCCCAGCTTCCTGCGCTAAGCCACTCCCACCCCAGCCCAGGGCAGGGACTATGCCCTCCTGCTCTGCTCGGAGGCCACGTGAAGGCCTGAGGCAGGTGCTGGGGCCTCGTGCCCTGGGGGCAGGTGCACCTGCACCCTGCAAAGGCCTTGCTAGCTCTGCCCAGCCACCTGGGGAGGTATGGACCGGTACGCTAACTCCAGGCTGACAAAGGGGGAGAAGTGTGAGATTTTTGTGAGCACTAAGAATCCAGCATATGCAAAAAGGCTTACATTGTCTAGCTTAACGTAAACCATACCATAAGAGTTGGGAGTGTTGTATACAGTGGGACTAATGTTAGGGCACCATTGACCGAAACTGCCCGCCCTGGCCAGGCACGATAAGAACCACTCGCATGAGTTGTCTCACTACAGGAGGTCCCCCCAGTAAGGAACACGGTGCTGCCGCCGAAAACTAACCAGGAGAATTCAGGAGGAACCAAAAGAGGGAGGAGACACCGGCACGTAATAATATGTCCTGCCAACCTCCCAGAAACCTTTGCACTAGAATCCATCGTGGCTGGGAGTATGCCTGCCGCCAGGAAGAACCCTGAGTCAGACCAAATATGGGCACAAGCAAGATGACTGGCCAGAGACGACCCAGAAACTAACCCCATTACCATAAAACCTGAGGCAGAGAGCCACGTGGCAGAGCAGTTCTCCTGGGTTCCCTTACCCTGCTGCTCTCCCCCTAGGAGCCCCTTCCCAATAAAACCTCTTGCTTTGTCAGTACGTGTGTCTCCTTGGACAATTCATTTCTGCGGGTTAGACAGGAGCCCACTCACAAGCCCTGGAAGGGGTCCGCCTTCTGGTAACACTAGTAGGAGTCTGGTTTGGGTGAAAAGAACACTAGGTTTAGATTCAGAGCTTTGCATCCAAAATCTTCCCTTTCTGGTCGCGTGACTTTGGGCAAAGCTACTTCAACAGTTTAGACCTCGGTTCCCCCATTTGTGAAAAGGGAATTATTATTTCCATTTTTGGGTCGTGTGAGGATTAAATGGGATAACCTATGCTTTAAAACCTGCTTCGTAGGCATTAAAGCATTACACAAACACTTATCCCTGGGAGGAGAGAGAAGGGGCTACTCTGTTTAGTACAGTGTTTTTCAAAGAGCAGGTTGTGAGACATCAGCAGGTCACAGAAAAAAATTCAGTGGGTCCTGATCACCATTGGAAAATTTTAATAGAGTAGAAAATATCAACGTGTATCCCAAGTAAGAAGAGTACGTATTGTTTCTTTTACTTAAGTGGTGTGAGGGTGTGTATTAATTAGTATGTGTTGTGATGTAAAATCCATGTCTTTTACAAAACAACACACATACTAGCACTTTACTTCTGTGGCAAATAATGGAACTAGAAATAAAGGGAGCTGTTTGTGCTTTGTTGTATTTTTTTAACTGCAGCATTTCCACATTCCAAGAGTGGGAGAAGAATTCCTCTTGGCAAAGAATCTTATCTTTTGTTTGGGAAACACTTTAATGGGCCCTTCGGTTATGCAAAGGTAGGGCCCTGAGGCCAGGTTGAAGTGAACCGTGGTTAAACTGCTCTCCACAATAAAAGTCGATATCGGAGGCTTCTTTTTTTTCTTTGGTGGTCCTAGAAGCAGCAGTTTGGAGCCTGGGGTCTCAGAGAAAAGGGGGGTTGAGCTGGGCCCGAGAGGAGACCTGAATAAAGGCCTCAACACAGTATGACCAGAGGATGTGGGGACTCTCTGCACTGAGTACTAGATGGAGTTCTCCTGGCCTGTGTCATTAAGCCCTAACAAGGGTGATTAAGCATCCTAACCTGGTTCTCTCCAGGCAGCCCTGCCTCCGGAATGATGGGGAGAGGGCAGTGTGTAGAGCCTGTGACGGGGGAGTTAGGAGGATTCAGGAGCAGCATGGAGTGAGAAACGACAGGCCATGAATGTGGATGTGCATCCGAGGATACTTAGCAATATTTGGGAGGGGGCTGGAATTCCTCTGGCCTCGGAGCATGAGTTATTTCCTTTGAATATTTAAGTGAAAGGTAATTCTGAAAGGCTGGAAACTGTGAGAACACCAACCACATTAAGGGCTGATGAGGCTCAAACACAGCTGAAAATTGGAACGGTACTGACCTTTAGCTTCAAGCAAGACGCAGCTGGGCTGTGATCTTCACCACCGCTCTTAGTATGATTATTACCACCCTCTCCTACCACAGGGCATAGACCCATGACCCTGGTAGGCAGAATAATGGCCCTCCCAAAGGCGTCTGCGTCCTATGCCCAGAACCTGTGAATATGTTAGCATACTCAACAAGGGGGAATTAAGGTTGCAGGTGAAATTAAGGTTGGTGATCAGCTGACCTCAAAATGGGGGAGAGAATCCTGGATTATCCAGGTGGGCCCAATGCAATCACTAAGCGTCCTTAAAGGTGGATGAGAGAGGCAGAAGTGAGGTGACTTGAAAAAACTCAACCAGCCATTGCCGGTTTTGAAGATGGCCTTGACTCGAGGAATTCGGGCAGCGTCTAGAAGCTGCAAAAGTCAGGAAAACGTATTCTTTTCTGGAGTCCCCAGAAAGGAACGCAGCCCTGCTGACATCTTGATTTTAGTCCAATGAGGTTCTGATCTCCGGAACTGTTAGATTAAAAAAAAAAAAAAAGTATTGACTTCATTTTTTAAAGAACGGTTTTAGGTTCACAGCAAAATTGTCAGGAAGGTACAAGGAGTTCCCATATACCCCCTGCCCTCAGACAGGAAGATCCTCCCCCATTTCGACATCTTCCAGCAGAGTAGCGAGTTTGTTACAATTGATGAACCTACACCGACACGTCATCATCACCCCAAGTCCGCAGTTTACATTAGGCTTCACTCTTGGTACTGTACATTCTTTGGGTTTTGACACATGTATAATGACATGATCCATCGTTATAGTCTCACACAGGGTATTTTCACTGCCTTAAAAATCCTCTGTGCTCTGCCTATTCACGTCCCTGCCCAACCCCCTGGGAACCAATTTATCTTTTTAGTGTCTCCATAATTTTTCCTTTTCCTTTTCCAGAACGTCATATCGTTGGAATTTCACAGTATGTAGCCGTATCTGATTGGCTTCTTTCACTTAGTAATATGCATTTAAGGTCCCTCCCTTGCTTTTTTATGACTTGATAGCTCATTTCTTTTTAGTGCTTAAAAATATTCCATTGTCTAGCTGTATCAATTTTATTCATCCATTCATCTACTGAGGACATCTTGGTTGCTTCCAAGTTTGGTCAATTATGAATAAAGCTGCTATAAACATCTGTGTGCAGGTTTTTGTGTAGACATAAGTTTTCAAGTCCTTTGGGTGAATACCAAGGAGTACGATCGCTGGATTGTATGGTAAGGGTACATTTAGTTTTATAAGAAACTGCCAAACTATCTTCCAAAGTGGCTGTACCATTTTGCATTCCTGCCAGCAATGAATGAGAGTTCCTGTTGCTCCATATCCTCACCTGCATTTGGTGCTGTCAGTGTTTTCAGATTTTGGTAGTGGTGTCTCATTATCTCATTGCTGTTTTAAATTAATTTGTGTTGTTTTAAGCTACTAAATTTGTGGTAATTTGTTACAACAGCAATAGAAAACTAATACATTGACACTGTGCAATGAGGTGACAAGGGACCGGGAGATAGGAGGCCCGACTCAGTGCTGCCACAAGCTCATTGTGTTTCCTTGTGTAGGTCACCTCACTCTTCTGGACTTCAGGCACCTCTAGACTAAACTAGGAGCAGTAATCCCTGCCCTAGCTACAGCAGGAAGTGGTGAGTCAATCTGGGGTATGATGCCTGTAGTAGCAGTAACATGGGAAGCTGCCAGTGAAGAAAGCTGGAAAGGCCTAGGGGATGGTTTTGTGACTCCATCAGTAATTGGTGCTTTTGGTGGGTTCAGCCTCTTGGGGAGGCCATCAGCCCATGTCGTGACTTAGCCCATGATGACTCAGCGCCTGCCAAGAGGAGCGAGCAGGGGCAGGAGCTGGCCCTGTTGGGGAGCCCAGGCAAGGCATGAGTCAGGCATGGTATGTACATGGATGAGGTTGGGCAAGGCTTCCACCCAGACTTCCTTTCTATAGTAGGAACTGCCTTAGGGCAAGGCCTTGCTGCCATCTGGATTTGGTACAACTTGAATTCCTGGCAGACCATGCTTACTCACTGAAAATATGCAGTGCTCAGCAGGACTTGAGCCAGACATAGACTCATAGGAAGCATCATTTAATAATAATGGCCAGCTGTTCTCCACTCACGGTCCCTAATCCTCCCAAGAAGCCTGCATAGGTTTTCACCTTTGACGGATGTGTGAACAGGTTCTAGAACTGGCACAAGGGCATGCAATCATTAAGAGGTAGAGCCAGATGTAAATTCAAATCTGCTTGGCCACAAAGTATCCTGCACCTTGTGTACCTAGCTGAAAGAGAGCATGATATAAGCGAGTCCTGGCCCTCATTTTACAAATGAAGAAGAGAAATGACTTGTCCAAGTTTACTCAGCTAGTTAGAGCCAGCCAGGGTTAGGACTCAGCTCTTGACTCCTGCTCCATTATTCTTTCCATTAACCTTCGGGGGTCATGGACTTCTTTGAGAAGCTAGTACAAACTGGACACATCCTCTCCCAAAATGAACATCTACACAGATTATTTAGGCTACAATTTTGGGGTGAGTTTGTGACTCCTCTCCCTCTATCTATGGACCCCAAGTTAAGAGCCCCTGCATTGTCCCCTCTGCCTCTCTTGAGTACAGGGCTATGAATGGGGTGGGAACTCCAGGGTGCCTGTATATTAACCAACCTTGTAAAAGAGAGGCTTTATTTTCCCTGTAAGTCGTATACCACCACTCCCCTTCTTTCACCAACCTTTAGTTTTTTATAACAGCTTCGTAAGATGTGATTCACATACTATATTGTAACCGAGCAGGACCCTACGGGGCCTTCCCAGGACAGGCCTTCCCCCCATCCTCTGCTTTAGCTTCTCTCTGAAGTACCTAGATAACTGTATTTGATGAGCATTTCCGGAGTTGTTTTACAGATGTGAAAACCCCTCACCAAATGGAAGATGTTAACTACTTGATGACCATGAGCACACAGCCCCAGGCCTCCTGGAGCCTGAGGACTGATAATGTTAACCCCTGTGACCCCGCCCTGTTACCTCACCATCAGCCGATCAGAGAATTGTGCACAAGCTGATCATATACCCTGTAACTCCCTCCCTCACCTGACCTTTGAAAACGCTTTGCCAAAACTCAAAACGTAGGGGTTTTTTTGGCCTGAGCCACCAGTCTTCTTGCATGGCCCTGCAATAAACCTTTCTCTGCTCCAAACTCTGACTTTTCGGTTTGTTTGGCCTCACTGTGCGTCGGGCACACGGACTTGTGCTAACAATATAACAAGCTCTTCTGCCATTGCTGCCTCCTCAATGCATCTGGAAAATGAGGATAATTCCACAACTCCTTGCATCACTGAATTGCTAAGAAAACCTTTAAGGTCATATTTATCTGTAGTAATCATTAGTGCTTTTTCCAAATAGTTATTTCACTTTTTTTCCCTTCTGGGCACATTTTAGGATTATATTTCTTGGTGCCCTTGTGGCCAGTTCCAGCCAATGATTTCCTTTGGCTAATGAATTTTGAGCAGAAGGAATACATGTCATGTGGGGGCCAAAGGTTTAACTTCTGAGTGAGACCTCCTGTGACATTACCGTGACCACTAGCAATGTTCTGGCTAATGGCTGCCCCATTGCCCTGGGTCTTAAGAGTGAGGAGGCAAAAGGTGAGGGAACAAAGTACCTAATGCATCTGTAGTAAACATGTGCTGTGAGTGAGAAATGAACCTTTGTTGTTTTAATGTACGGGGATTTTTTTTTTCTTTTTTTTGAAGTATAACCCAGTCTATCCTGATTGATAAAATACATAACTGTGCTTTAAAAGCTATAGGACACGTACAAATATAAGGGATGCTTATTACCTCTAATTGTACTCTCACTGCAGCTTTTCCTGACATCGCCAAAGTCCTCACATTGGGACAACGTACATTCTGTCTAAATGGATGACTGCTCACCAACGTCCTAAGGATCAAGGGGCTGTTTGCCATGGTCCCCAGAGTACAGCTAAAAGGGAGACATTTTAGACTCCTTTGGGGAGGGCAGCAGTACTGACCAGTCACTAAAGAAACATCATTTGATTTAAAGGACACTTGGGTGATTTCATCCTACAAATACAGCCCAAAAAGGAGTTTGGGGTAGCTGTGCTACTCATTTTACCTGGTTTCTTCCCTGTAAACTCAGCCAAGACACTGTTGATGCTGTCAGCAGCCTGGCAAAAATTAAAACAGGTCAACCTAGGGATAGTATTTGAGTTGCTATACTAAAGAACCAAAATAACCAATCATGAGAAATAGAATGAGAAGGTGGGGAGGGGAATTAAAAAGAAAAAGAAATAGAATGATACAGAAAAATAAGTTTTGGGGTCAGATGGACCCCTTCCATTCAGACCTCAATTCTGTCACTTACTGGCAGTATAATCTTGGACACATTACATAACCCATCAAAGCCTTGATTTCCTAGTCTACAAAGACATCCTCCACCTCACAGTGAACCCTGCCTCCTCACAATATCACATTCTTCTGTGGTTCTCATCTTGGAGAGGCAGCAGTGAGTGGTGGCGTGAAGCGAGATCTTAGCTCCCTGCCCAGGAATTGAACCTGGGTAGCCTGGATGAAAACCAGGAATCCTGGCCACCATACCCCCTGGCTCTTGCCCCCAGTGAAAAATGCATTTCTCACGGAGGCAAAAACTGTAAAAAGAGGTACAAAGTTTATTATTAGAGACCTAGCACAACAACAAGTGGGAGAGCACCCAGAGCAACAGTTTGTATAGTTAAGACAGAAGCAAGGCAGAGATGCACACCTGGACAGAAAGGGTGTGGGCGTCCCCCCAGGGAGGAGGAGCGCAGTAGAGAGGCGGTTAAATCATTCATCTAGGGCAGGTCTTCCGGGTCTTTGTTTACCTCTGGCCAATTATCTGGTTTCTTTTTCCACACCTGCCCTGCCCTAGGACCCGCCCCAACTTGTGTGGGCAACTTTTTTCCAAGATGGATTTCAGCCCAGAGGCCTATGGGACGGCCTTAGCATCACATATTATGGGGTAGTGCCCCCTCCTTTTTGACCCCCAAGGAGCCTTTCTGCGCATGTGCAATGTCTTCCTTGCCCCAAGGATGGGAAATATGTGACCTGTTGATCCTTTACTCAAACAAGGGTTAGCCCCTCTCTGTTCCTGCCATGACTGTTATCTTAAGGTGCCCACAGGAGACAAAGCCTGGCTATCTGCCCTGTTTCTGTTGCTACTTCCATTTCGGAGAGCAAACAGGAGGCTGATTTTTAAATGTCTAACCTGAAGCCCATCTATCTCCTGTCTCAGGAAATGTAAACAGGAGGCTAGTTGTAAGTGTCCAGCCTGAAGCCCACTTTTTCCCGCTCCATGAAATGTAAACGGGAGGCCAGTTGTAAATGCCTAACTTGGAGCCCACCTACCTCCTGCCTCAGTTTCCTCCCACATTGAACTGGGCTGCGTATAATGAGCAATGGGATGCAGCAGAAGTGATGCTGGGTCATAAGAAGCCTTGGTCTCTTGGAACACTAGCTCTGGGGAAGCCAGTGGTCATGTAAGTCCGACTACCTGGACACTAAGATGCTGGGAGAAAGCCCAACAAGGAGAGACTGTGTGGAGACAGAGATGCTCAGCCAGCCTCCCGCTCTGCTCCCGTCATCCCAGCTGAGGCATCAGACAGGTGAGTGAAGACGCCACATTAGATGTCCAGCCTCATTGACTCCAGGTCGGGACACACAGTCTTGAGGGCATTAGGTCCTCTGTGACCCCCTTCGCCTGGCAAAGCAGTAAAGCTGTTCTTTTCTCCTTCACCCAAAACTCTGTCTCCAAGATTCAATTTAGTACCGATGTACAGAGGCTGAACTTCGGGTACAGTCGCAACCACATGTGAGAGTCCAAGAGAGAACCACCCAGCTGAACCCAGCCGACCAACACAAGTGTAAGCATATGATTATAAATAGTTTTAATCCATCAGATTTGGGGATGATTGTTATAGATAACCAGAATGTCATCTGAGAAATGGGAATAATAATCCCAAACTTATTGGGTGAGAATAGAGAAAACGTGCCTAAAATGCCTCACATAATGCTTTTGCACTTTATAGTAGCTATTTGTAATAAAAATGGTATGTCTGCGTAAACACAACCAAATGGAGCAATTTTTATGACTGAAAACCACTGACACCCACAGTGAGGTCATTCTTGTAATACATAACACATGTGGCAGGGGAAGAAGCTAGAAACAGGTAAGCTGGGTAAAGACTGAGGCTGTTTGCTGTCACGGCAGAGCAGAGGAGCCATGGGACAAGATATATTCGGAGATGGAGAGTCAGACATCTGAGGGAACTCTGAGTCCCAGGCTTATGTTCCCTGCATATCAATAATAACAAGAGGAAACTAACATAAGAAAAAAATGCAATATTTATTTTACTATATTCTGTGTAGAACATGGCCATTTAAACTTAAAGTTGGGGCTCCCCTGGTGGCGCAGTGTTTAAGAATCCGCCTGCCAATGCAGGGGACACAGGTTTGATCCCTGGTCCGGGAAGATCCCACATGCCGCGGAGCAACTAAGCCTGTGAGCCACAACTACTGAGCCTGCGCTCTAGAGCCCGTGAGCCACAACTACCGAGCCCACGTGCCACAACTACTGAAGCCCGTGCGCCTAGAGCCCGTGCTCCACAACAAGAGAAGCCACCACAATGAGAAGCCGGCACCACAATGAAGAGTAGCCCCTGCTCGCCGCAACTAGAGAAAGCCCGTGCACAGCAATGAAAACCCGATGCAGCCAAAAATAAATAAATAAATTTTTAAAAATAAAATAAAATAAAGTAGCCTCTCTGGATTAATTAAAAAAGCTTTTATATTCTAAGTGAACCTTCTGCTGCTGTGTAATTGAAGAAAAGAAATGAGATATAACCCTACAATGGGTTCTAAATGGCTCAAGTTCAACAAGGTCTCTCAGCTTCCAAGAGCTGCTCCAGATAAGGTTCACGCTTTCAAATGTCAAGGACACTGCTCACCCAGGAGCTCCCCAGTTAAAATTCAGATTGTTTTTCAGGGCTAAAAGTCGCATTGCACTGCGCTCTGAGCTTGAGAAACGTCATCAGAGGCAGCTGCTTGTCTCAGGAGTTCGGCTGAAAGAAAACCGGAATGCTTTGTCCCATCACCCATGATACCACAATTTAAATGTAGGTGTGGAGACAGGATGGGAGAGGATGGGCGGAAAGGAGGGGAAGAGAAGCTGGGGGTGAGGCCGACAAGCGGGCCTGAGGAGCAGAACTACCCCCCTGAAAACCCCCCAAGTCCTTCCTCCACCTCTCTTACTCCCTCCTGCACCCTTCCTTTGAATTCATGTTCTGCCCTGTGCTTTCCCTATTAAAGCTCTTCTCAGGATGGAATGTAACAAGCAAACTTGTACTCAGGGGAAATGATTGCCATAGTTTAAAATAAAGATTTTTTCAAGACCTAGGAGACCTTTGAGCAGAGAACAAAGCCTCAAAGCAAAGCACTCATTTCTCATCTTGATTTAAAGGTCAGTGAGCAGACAGAAGAAGAATGTTTTCAGAGGGGCCTTCGGTGTCCCTGAAAGGGTGGCTCCCATTCTACCCACCAAGAGCTGGTCTTATTCTCACTCGCTCTCTCTATTCATAGGTTGCCTAGTTACATTACTGTAATTGAGTTTGTTAATAAAATCATCCATTCCTCTAGGATTTTACTTTTTTTTTTTTTTGGCCTGCTAGATCTTAGTATTAAGGAGTGTTTTTAAATCTCCCACCAAAATTGTAAACCTAAACTTAGAGGATAAATTCCTGGTCGCTCTATCATTATTCATTTAGATTTAGGTATACAAAGGCATAGTAGGCTTATTTCTCACCATTACTATTTCCTCTCTTCTTCATCTTCCCCTATCCTGAGATTTTTGCTTGATTCATTTGTTGCTTGGAAAGGGGCTCTTCGTTTGAATAAATCCCTCAAATGACGTGTGTGGATGATATACTCTCTGCAGCCCATCATATCCACCCTGATAGGTGAGATCCTCAGGCGAGGTTATAAAATTCTTAGGTCAAGGTCCTCTTCTTTCATTAGATGTTATTCATAGCCTTCTGACATCCAGTGTTGCAGATGAAAAGCCTGATGACAGTCTGATTCTCCTTTATAAGTTACTTGTTCTTTCTGTCTAGAAGTTTATAGAAATTTCTTTTTATCCTGGGAGTTGAGGAATTTCACAGGATATTACAAGATGTGTGACTTTTTCCTCAATCCCAGCCTGGAATCCACTGAGCCCTTTTAAATTGCAAGTCTTTCTTAAACTCAGAGGTGTTTTCTTGCATCACTTATTTAATTCCTACACCTCCTCCAACAATTACTTTCCTCCTTCTTGAATTTCTGTTTCTCACATTAGGTGTCCTGGCTCTGTCCCCCTACTTGTTTATCATGGCAGAATAGCATGGGCATTAAGAAGCAGAAAATGTGATTAAGAACAGTACTGAATACCTGGGACTGAATACCAGCCCTGCCACAGCTGAGTGACCTTGGGATAGCTCCTTAACCTTTCTGGGCCTCTGTGTCTTCAGCTGTACAATGGGTTGAAGAACAACAGTAGCCAACGCACTCTTTTTCCACTTTGCCCATGCACTCTTTGAATTAATCCACTGATTTTTTAATTAGAGAATCACGGTTTTAGTTCCAGAAAAAAAATATTAATGCTCTTAAGTCTTAAATGCTCTGAGGTAGATCTTATCACTGTTCCCAATTATTCTGCTTCCTCTGTGAGATGCTTGTTATTTTCTACCCCGTTGACAGCGCATTTGGAAGACGACTTGCTTTAACTTCTGAAAAGAAGTTTTAAGAGACTTCATATAGTTCTGTCATCTCTCTTTCCCTCCTCCACAAGCTGGAACATTCTAGATAGGGGCTGTTCCTTTACCTTGAGTCCAAAATGAAAAAGGCTTGGGGCCTAGCCAAAGCCAACTCATGGAGGAGAGCCATTATGACTGAGAAGTAAACCTTTGTTTTTGTATGCCATGGAGCTTCTGGAGTTGGTTGTTATCACAGCATCACCCAGCAAAAGCCTACAAATACGGTGAAGGTTAATTTTTTCTTCAAATCGTTCCATGTTTCCTACAGCAGTTACGCTTTGCTCAGAGTCACTTATTCTGAATCCTCTCCTAGTTTTCATTTGCCTGGTTGCTGGGTCTCCCTGCATGCATTATTTTCATTTGCTTACATGGCTCTAGTCACCTTTAGGGCTCAGGTCCAGTTGGCTAGGATTCCTTAGGTGTAGCAGACCCGCAGTCTCCACCCATAAACTAGTAATATAACCACCAGCAAGTGGTAGTCCCCTGTCCAGGTAACAGGTTCAGACGCTAGGAGGTAGATTTTCTCCCCCTTTTCTTTTTTTTTTTTTTTTCCCCCTTTTCTTTTTATATATTTATTTTATTTATTTATTTTTGGCTGTGTTGGGTCTTCATTGCTGTGCACGGGCTTTCTCTAGACGCGGCGAGCGGGGGCTACTCTTCATCGTGGTGCGCAGGCTTCTCATTGCGGTGGCTTCTCCCGTTGCGGAGCACTGGCTCTAGGCTGGTGGGCTTCAGTAGCTGTGGCACAAGGGCTTAGTAGTTGTGGCTCACGGGCTTAGTTGCTCCGCGGCATGTGGGATCTTCCCGGACCAGGGCTTGAACCTGTGTCCCCTGCATTGGCAGGCGGATGCTTAACCACCACGCCACCAGAGATGCCCCCCTCCCTTTTCTTTTCTACTATAAAGCCCAGCCTCACAGGTAAGGAGGATTCAGCCTCCTATTTAGCTTCACTCATACAGTCTGGTACCACAATCTCTTTTCCTCTGGATTCCAGTCATTTGCATATTAGACCATTTGACATTGTCCTACAACTCTTTATTCACTCTTTATTCTGTGTTTCATTTTGGATAATTTATACTGACCTATATTCAAGTTCACTGTTTTCTATCCTCAGCTATGTCCAGTTTACTTCTCAGAGGGGTTTGTCATTCTTTGGAATTTAGTTCATTTTGGTTGCCTTGTGACCTTCGTTCTCTGATGGATTCAGGAAAAGTTATGACTTACAGACTTTTTTCTCATTGTTTGGGTGGGAGCTATGTTCTTTATTCTCTTACAGCTTTCTACATCCTAAGTAGAAACATAACTTTTTCTGTTAGAATTTATTTGGGGCCTCGAAGGGAGGTAAGAATGCTGTTTGGCTACAGATTCCCTGCCAGGGGGTAAGCTGGTGGTGGACAAGTGATTATCTCTGGATGGTGTGACTCTTTTGTCCTCCTTTTAATTTGACTATAATTTCCCAAATTATTTTTACAATGAGCCTATTTGATAAAAGCAACCAGAACACCAAATTTTGCACCATTTCTTTTAAACAGTTGTTTTAAATGACAGTGAAACAATTCCTGAGAGCTCCTTCTCTGGACTCACCAGAGAAAACAGCATATTTAGAGGCACCAAGGGGTGCTGTGCAGAAGGTACAGGCACCAAATGAACAGAGGTCTGCTGCTCTAGGACGAGGCTCCCTCGGCCCCCGCCTTGGCTCAGGTGGCAGGAAGGCCACTGTCTGCATATTTCCTTTCAGAGCCACCACTTCCCCGCAGCTGGGGAGGGTCAGGATGCCGTCCATTTTCCTTTGCTCCCATTCTGCCCTGGTGGGAAAGGGCCGGATGCCAGCCCAGGGGGTAGGTGGTCGTTCCATGCTTTCCTAGCACCCCTCTGGGAACTGCCAAGATCTTAGTGAAAAATAAACAGCATGGTGTAAGAACACTGGTCAGGGAGTCGGAAGTCTTACTGCTGGCTCTGCCACTGAGTCTGTGACCTTAGACCAGACACAGCCAATATGAGCATCAGTTTCCTCACTTGTAAAATAAAAGTCACAATCACAACTACCTCAAAGGACATTTTTAGGAGGACAAAATGATGATGTTATACAGAACATTTTATAAACTGTAAAGAAACATCATCATTCATCTTGTTAAGTAAATTAGGCCTGGGAGCGGAATAGGATGGGGGAAAATAGGCCCCCAGAGTCACTTGCAAATCTCATAGTTTGGGGCAAAGTTTGGAGATGAAAACAATATCTCTCTGTTCTCTTGTCTCTTAACCACCCCGCTCCCCACCCTCCTGTGGAATCTCGGTGTGTGTGTGTGTGGTTGCAGGTGCAGGTGCCCCTGTAATCACAATACTCAGGGGGCCTCCTTCCTTCCTGTCACCTTCTACCCTGGCTTAGTGGGCATGTGTGTTGCAGGGCATGTATGTAAGATCAAGAGGAAATGATTAAGTACCTGGCAAGTGCTTCTCTGCTGGCCCATCACTAATCCTTTAATTGAAAAGGAGGGCCCCCTTAGTAACAATGGCTGTGACATCTCCTCTGTCCCTGCCATTGTGTTCAATGAAGATGCTGCCTAGCTGATCTCTCTGGACGGGAGGGAGCTCCTCCCTCAAACAGGAGGTACGCTCCAGTCTCCGGGCCACAGAAACACACCTCCCTCAGCAGCTGGACTCCCAGATGCCGTATGGACTCCCAGATGGCACTACCCAAGACTGGGAGGAAGCATAGCCAGGTTTCCCATGATGGGAGCTGTCTAGGGGAGGATTGGGCCAGAGATGGATTTGGCACTACCAGCTGGTGGGTGATAGAGCACATTTTAATAGGTGCTTCCCCTTGATTAATTGTTCTTGGTGTCATAGAGCCTAAACACCTGACCATTGATAGCTATTACCTTTTTTTTTTTAGCGTGAGAAAAGGCTTCCTTTTATCTTATTTTATTAATTCATTTCAAAACTACACGTATTTGAACATCTGTGTATATATCTCAACCCAAGATCTAAAATATTAACAGGGACTTCCCTGGTGGCGCGGTGGTTAAGAATCTGCCTGCCAATGCAGGGGACATGGGTTCCAGCCCTGGTCTGGGAAGATCCCACATGCTGCAGAGCAACTAAGCCCGTGCGCCAAACTACTGACCCTGCGCTCTAGAGCCCGTGAGCCACAACTAGTGAGCCCACGTGCTGCAACTATTGAAGCCTGTGCGCCTAGAGCCTGTGCTCTGAGACAAGAGAAGCCATCGTAGTGAGAAGCCTGTGCACCGCAACGAAGACCCAATGCAGCCAAAAATATATGTACATTAATAAGTTATTTTACCTATGTTTCTCTCCACCCCTTTGCCTTCATTTTGTATTTAGAATTTCCTTCCTTTTCAAAATAGTTTAATGCTATGCTTAATTAATTTTTCATTAATGTTAAATTATATTTAATTAGTGTAAGGCTGATTTAATGTTTAGTTTTCACTGTTTTTAAACTTTATAGAAAAGTTATGTTATACGTAGTCTTCTGGGTTTGCTTTTGTCACTCAGCATATATAATAAATTATACTGTAAGAGCTATGTTGCATGCAGTCGTATGTAGTTCATTGTTTTCATTGTTGTATAATATCCCACTGTGTGAATATATCAGTTTATTTATCCATTTACCTGTCAGTGGGCATTTTAGATATTTCTGGGGTTTTTATTTTTATTATTATGTAAGGAGCTGCTAAGAATATTCTCATATGTGTATCCTGATGCAAATGTTGAATCATGGAGAATGTGAATATTCAATTTTACAATATATTTAACATGATCAAATTTATCAATCTTTTCTCTTTTTGGCTGGTGCTTTTTTGCACTTTATTAAGGAAATTCCTCCCTTCTCTAGTGCAAGAAAGATAGTCATTTATCTTTTCTACTCAGATGAACTGATGAAGACGTGCTTTGATGCTGTCTGTAATCCATTTAGGGTTGATTTCATGTGTGTGGTGTTAGGTGGGTATCCTGTTTCATTTTTATCCATGTGGATGCTTTTCTAGCTTCAGTTATTGAATAGTTACTCTTTTTCCCACTGATATGACATAACTATTAATATCGTATTTCACTCTGATTCTTCATAGGAGAAACTTTTTTTTACTCATAGTCTTAGGAAAACATTATATTGACATATAACCGTTAAAACATTATGTCAAAAAAAAAAAAAAACATTATGTCAACCTATTACCATTTTTAAAAACTGTTGAAAAGTTGTCACTTCCGGAAAATGTATTCACACTGGCTATGCCTCCAGTCCTTCCCTCACAGCGTCAGGCAAATACCTGCTTGGTCCATTACTCTTCAGTGAGGCTCTGAAGGCATGAAGCCAGAGGGAGGTTCTGCTATCTGTTGGCAGGGGATTCACAGGTTCTTCTGTACTAAAGTCAGAGACAACTTTACAGGCCTGAGGGAACCAGGTCTGGGGATAGGAATGGGCTAGCTCAGAATAAGGCACTGTTATGGGCTGGACATATCCCCAAAAGATATGTCCTAGCCTCTGAACCTGAGAATATGAACCTATTTAGAAATAGGGTCTTTGCAGATGTAATCAAATTAAGACGAGGTCATACTGGATCAGGGTGGACCCTAATCCAGTGACTGGTGTCCTTATAAGAAGGAAGTCTGAGCACAGATACACATGGGAGAAGGCCATGTGAAGACAGAGTTTGACACTGGAGTGCTGCATCTACAAGCCAAGAAATGCCGAAGGTTGCCAGCCACCATAAGAAGCTGGGAAGAGGCAAGGAAGGGTACTCCCCTACAGCCTTCAGACAGAACATGGCCCTGCCAACACCTTGATTTCTGACTTCTAGCCTCCAGAACCGTGAGAGAATACATTTCTGCTGTTTTAAGCCACCCAATTTGTGGTATTTTGTCAGAGCAGCCCTCGGAAACGAACACAGGTACCTTGTCGCTTACCAAACAATGGCCAGGATTGGTGTGAGGGGATAGAAATGGCTGGCGAGTTCCCAGACTTTCCCATCCCCAGAGTGTCCTTGCTCCGCACTTCTCCATCTCTCCTGGACCCCAACCTCCGAGGGAAGGAGACCTGCTTTGCCAGCCATTCTTAAGATAAAAAATCAGGGGAAGGAAGGAAATAGCCAGGGGAGGAAGGATCTGAGAGCCAGACAGAGGGCAGGGGCACCTGCAGTGAGATCAACGGGGGAGAGGCCAGGAGGGAAATGGAAGAAGCACTGAGGGTCTCCCAACCGCGGGGAGAAATCAGAAGTGCTGCTAAAGGCCGTGGGTTCACTTGGTGGTATGGGAGAAATGCAAGTGAAAGACAAGTTATTTTTAAATGACTTTTGGTTTCATGGTCTCTTGGCCGCGCTGGGGTTCCTAGCACAGAGCTAAGCCCTGTGGCAGAGGCCCCGAGAGCTTTGCTGCTGAGAGCTCAACAGATGCATCTCCTCTCCTGCTCCAGCAGCCCTCTGAGGAGAGCACTGACCTCAGTGATAAAACTGAGGCTGGTGGGCATCTGCTCAATGGCCAAGTTCAAAGAGCTCAGGTTGCCTTGTGCCTAGCTCAGACCTAGAAGTGGCCTGGAGTCTCAGGGCAGCTCCTGGAAGCTGGCGGCCAGTCCTACAACTGGTTTGCACCCTCAGGACCGCCTTGCCTCCTAGGATGATGGCAGCTTTGTTTCCCTCAAGGAGGTTGAACGAGGGTGTGTTTCTGGCACTGAGGCCTGACCAGGCAAGGCAGGCAGAGGTGGAGGCCACAGAACAGGTTCTGGAGCCAAACTGCCAGGGTTCCCCCCAGCTCTGCCTCTTTCTAGCTGTATGAGCATGGTATCCAACTGCCCGGGCCTCTGTTTCCTTATCTGTAAAATGGACATGATAATAGTTCTCACTTCAGGAAATACTTGTGATGATTGAGTTAATACAGCAAATGATGCACTGGGACTAGCCCTGGCACAGAGTAAACATTCAATAAAAATTAGCTCTCATAATTGTGAAAAACATGATGCTCTCATCAGATCTGACCACACCTTAGCTACAAATAATAGATATCATCAAGAAGGAGACTCTGATAGGTAGATTACATTCAATGTAAGAATAAATTTCACTCTAATTATATATTGTACCTTAAAATATTAGTTAATTATAACGTTACATGTCTATTTTAACATACAAGTATTGACAAATCTCTCCATGCAGGAGAATTCCAAATAATTTATGTAGATACATCACCCTGGAGGGGAACATAACTCCTTAGTCTTTAAAGTATGGGCTGCGCATAGCGACTTCCTTCCAAAGAATACAGTATGGAAGGGGGTGGGGGTAATTTCACGGTGGAAAAACCTGCCTAGCACTACCTCAACCAGAGGTCAACCCAAGGTCAACATCAACAGCAATAAGTCACATTGACAGAATGTACCCTTGATGTATGTGATGAGGTAACACTTTACCTCTGAGTTTTTTCTCCCCAGAACCCAAAACATCAGTTTACAATAAGAAAAACCTCAGGCAAATCCCAGTTAAGGAGCAGGATCATTCTACAAAATACCTGACCAGTATTCCTCAAAACTGCCAAGGTCATCAAAAACAAAGCCTGAGAAACTGGCACAGCCAAGAGAAGCCTAAGGAGACACGACAACTAAACGTAATATGGTGTCCAGATGGGATCCCAGAACAGAGAAAGGACATTTGGTAAAAATCAAGGAACTATGAATAAAGTATGCACTGTAGTTAATAGTAATGTATCAATATTGGCTCGTTAATTGGGACAAATGTATCATACTAATGTAAGATGTTAGTAAAAAGGGAAACTGAGTATGGGCTATATGGGAACTGTGCTGTGTTCACAATAATTCTGTAAATCTAAAACTGCTCTAAAAACCAAAGTTTATTTAATAAAAATATTGAGAACACATGCTTTTGATGATTGATAGGATGTTCAAAAGTCTACGCCACTCATTTGTAACCCATACCACACGGTCTTTCTTATGGTTTTGTCATGCGACCATTTAATATGGGAAAGCAGGCACGGAATTGGCTGTTTGGAGCTGACAGTGCCTTGGGCATGTTTCTAATTCCGAACTTCCCCTTCCACCTGTGTGAAGTAAAGGAGGTATGCAAGACAACAATGGTAATATTAACAATAGCTAATAACATTTACTCAGCGCTTCCTATGTGCCAGGCACTGTTGAAAATGCTTCACCTTAATTAACTCATGGAAGCCTCACAATGACCCTATGAGGAAGGTACTAGCATGATTCCCATTTTTCAGAGGAGGAAATAGTTCATATCTAAGTCCTTCCAGCTCCTAAGTGTATGACCCACAAGGCTTCTGTCCCTTTCTCTGAAGGCCTCTCTCAAGGTGAATCACATGAGTTCTGGAGTCTGGCCAGCACCAGCTGTGGGACAATCGGCACAATCTCGACCCCTCCAGTCTCACTTCCTGCTTCCATTGACTGGGGATTGCATTCCACCTACAATCTACAGAGATTTTGTGAGCATGAGACTACAACACAGGACTCACAGCAGGTGATGAATAAGTTTACCTCCTTGGTTTAAAATGGCCAAGCTCATATACCATCAAAATAGGTTCAGGGGTGAGGAGACTAGTAGTAAATATGGTAGGAACAGGTGGCCTAGGTCAGGGGCCAGTCAGGAGAGGGTTACAGCCCTCCAGCAGCATGACGGTCTGGGATGGTCATGGGGACCTTGTGGCTGATTCCTAACCAGCTTTCTAACCAGTCAAAGAGCTGGCGCAACCCCAGCTCTATTGCAGCGGCAGAATGGTACAGTGGGGTCAGACAGAGAGATGCACTCACATCCTGGGCTTGTTCCTTTCTGGGGAACTAAATGATTCTGGTCACCAATTCCTATGTGTGTGTGTTGGCATGGGGGGGGTTTTCTCCACACTAACAAGCAATTTTCTGACACCAGCTGGGTGTCCTACAATTCAACTCCGTTCTGACACTATCTACCTGAAGATAGCGTCAGATCCCACAGGTTAAGGGCTCAGTCTCACAAGACTACCCGCGCCACAACCCCCCAAATTCAGAGGCCAAATGCAAGTCCAGGTTGTCACCTGTGCTTCTGACCAACAGGCCATAGATTAGAGGTTCAATGACAGCCCCCTTTGGGTTTGATTAATTTGCTAGAGTGATTCACAGAACTCGGGAAATCCATTTACTCACTAGATTACAGGTTTATTTTAAGAGGACATAACTCAGGAATAGCCAGATGGAAGAGATGCATAGGACAAGGTACGGGGAAGGGGTCCTCTCCGAGGGCCCACTCTCCTCAAATCTCCACATGTTCACCAGAAGCTCTCAGGTCATTTTTGTTGTATGAGTTTCACAGCTAATAAATACAGGAAACATGAGATGGTAAAAATAGCAAACCTGGGGAAGTTACAAAGTCCTCCCAGGCTAGACCTTGACTTTCTGGGAATAGGAATTGTCACTTCTGCAGACCATGGGAACTCTCAGGAACTTTGCATTGAACACAGGACCCAGACACAGAGGAGCAGGTCACTGACAGAAACTTCATCCAGTGCCAATTGCCTGCAAGGAGAGGCAGAGGGGAGGCAAGTGGCCTCCACTCTTCACGAAGGACACAGAATGAATTCCACTGTTATAGAAATGCCCAAACCCTCTCAGGTCCTGGCTGAAGACAGCCCAGGCAACTGGTGATCTCAGGCACCCCAGCCTGTTCCCTGGGGATGTTGGGCTGGACAAAGAAGGAAGACTCATCAGTCTGGTGCAGAGAAAATGGGGGAGCAGAAAACTAAGCCAAGAAATATCTTCCCCAAAAGTTTTTACTTGAAATATTCACAAAAATGAGTCACAAAAAGAAAACAGAGAAACCAGTGAGATGTGTGACCAGGTTCTCTTTTCTGTTCCACAGAGCAAGGCGAAGTGATGGCAAGCAGTACCAGCGAAGAGAGCATGCTCTGCAGAGGGCCCCTGCTTGAGAAGTCCACGCACCTCCGCACTTCCGGCCTTGGACTGAGATTAAGAGAGGAAACTGAAACTGCACAAGCAGAAAAGCCCCTGCAGGAAGCCAGCCACTGGTCCAGGTTACCACAGCCACCAGCCGGCAGATGCTCTCCTCCCTTGAGAGAGGATGGGTCTGTGGAGGCTAAGCTGTGTCCTGCCCCCAAATAAGAGGCCTTTACCTTTGACAGCATCAAATAACAGCACTTCCTGTGCATTCCCATCTCATTTAATCCACCTCTTGAGGGAGTTAGGTCCAGGGTGTTTATACCTATTTGACAGGTGAGGAAACTGAGGCCTTGAGACATTAAGTACCTTGCCTAAATTTACATAACCAAGAAGTAGCTCAGATCCAACCTGAGTCTTTAAACACCGAGTCCAGGGTGTATTCCCCTAGGCAGCCTGCCTGTCAAATCAATAGCCAGTGGTTTTTTCAAGTGCTTTCACATCCATGAGCGCACGCATTCTAGGTGAGAAATACCAGGCATGGATCACTTCCATCTCCCACATCACAGCTGAGAAACACCCCGTGCAGTGAGGCGGGGCTGCCAGCAGCTGCAGTCTGTGTGGTTAGCCAGCCTCCGACCGAGACTCGAATCCAGTTTTTTTCCGTGATACCAGCTGGCTGCCTCCCTCCAGCCCCCAACACCACATCTGGAAAAAGTGACTCAGGTGACAGTGGGCTACTCATGTCATCCCCGTGTACAGAAGATGCCATATCATTTATGAGGCATTTCAAAGTGGGAACACTTGCCCTGGCTTTCCCCCAGGCCTGTATTATGTAAAGGTCACGATGTTTGTTAAAATGTGAGTACACGGGTGCCTGGCTCACAGGAGAGGGTTTCAGAGGCTGTGCCCGAGATAAGGCTGACTTCTGGAAGCCTCTCCGCAGACAGGCACGACTCCCCCGGGCTCCCACCCCTCGCTGGAGAGTAAGCCTCAGAAGCTCCAGCTCGGCCCTTCCTGCCGCCTTTGGCGAGCCCTGTGTCTGACGGGACTGCCCCTTTTCTCACCTGCCTGAGGTCTGTGCTGCAGAACATTCCAACCGCTCAAGAAAGGCAGGACCGAAGAGGGGTTCGGGCCCAAAGACAATCTCCAGTCTCCTCTGGAATAGCAATTTTTCTGGCTGTGAAGAAAAGTTCTCAGTCTTTCTCCACAGAGGGCCCCTGTTCCTCATTCTCTGCGGCTCTTGATTCCAGATTCAGGACCCCAGGGAGGCCCGAAGCCCTCACGTGGTCATTGCACTAAGATGGGGCTCGTGTATTTGGCCTCCTTCTCTGCCCAGCACAGAGGTCAGGACAGCCGCAGCAGCCTCTCCAAGGCAGGAACAGGAAATAATCCTTCTAGCAACTCCCTCCCTCCACCCCGGTCCCGTCAGGTGAAAATTGTAGAGGTGGTAACAGGTAAGGCAGTGGGGAGCTAGGCTGAAACTTTAATTGGCCTTGAATAACCCATTGGTCCTGCCTTTCTTGAGCGGTTGGAATGTTCTGCAGCACAGACCTCAGGCAGGTGAGAAAAGGGGCAGTCCCGTCAGACACAGGGCTCGCCAAAGGCGGCAGGAAGGGCCGAGCTGGAGCTTCTGAGGTTTACTATCCAGCGAGGGGTGAGAGCCCGGGGGAGTCGTGCCTGTCTGCAGAGAGGCTTCCAGAAGTCAGCCTTATCTCGGGCACAGCCTCTGAAACTCTTTCCTGTGAGCCAGACACCAGTATGCTCAAAAATAAATTTTTTAAATTAAGACAATTTTTAAGAGCAGTTTTAGGTTCAGAGCAAAATTGAGGGGCAGATATAGAGATGTGCATATACCTCCTGCCTCCACACAAGCATGGCCTCCCCGATTATCAACATCTGCCACCAGAGGGGTACGTTTGTTACAAGTAATGAACCTACTCTGATCTATCATAATTACCCAAAGTCCGGAGTTTACTTTAGGGTTCATTCTTTGTTGTCAAGTTTTAATCATGTCAAACAGCACTTGCAGTCAATCAGATGTGAGGCAAGCAGCCAGCATTGTTCTGGAGGAAGCCCAGATAGGGTGCTTCTGATCTAAGAAGTGATACGTCCTGTCTGGGAACACCAATTGAGTATAGGAGCAGAACTGGCCCCCCCAAAATTAGGCACATGTTTTAGGTGTTCTCTTTCCTTACATCTGGGTGTAGGATGCTCTATGGCTAAAAATAATTGTTGGTTCCTGGGAGATGTAGGTATTGAATTGTTCAAGATTCGTTCATGGGAGATGAGGTGACCAGATGATGGCAGACTGACCCTCTCCTCATTCCAGGTTCGAGGAAAGGCTGTGACAATGCACTGGGCAGAGAATATTGCTACTTGGACTGGTCCCTGGCTAAGACCAAAACCTTCAGACTGGAGACGATGATGGTTCTCTTCTCTGAGCCAAGGGGATGAGGCCACACCTTTGGGTATGTGGTGGGAGGGGTGTTGGGGGGCATGGGGAGACTCTCCTTAACATAAAGGGTGTTCTTACTGTCAGTCATCCTGTGGCAGGCAAGGGAGAATGCCTTGGGCTGGGAGAGGAAAGGATTTCTCCTCCTCTCTGTGCAGTACGTGGGCCTGGAGACTGCTGGTAGGGGTTGAAGTGGCCCTTGCTGGATGGAGGCCTGTGAGTACCAGACACGTCTCTTCTAAGGCAGGTGGAAATTACTCTCAGGAGCCTGTTGTCATAGGGGCGATGGGGCTGGGAGCAGGGCAGTGTCCTCTCCCCAAGGCCTGGCAGAGTCACCGTGGGACCAGTCTCATGAGCTACAGAGGCATAATCATGGTAGCAAGGTGAGAAGGCTGGATGGAAGAGACTTTCTGGAGCTCACATCAGGCTGTGCCTCAGGAAACGCTCAGAAATCATCGAGAAGGAAACTCTATATTTTGGGTGTAGGAAGGAAGTATAATTTCATTTTAGACACAGTGAACTTTCAACATAAGTTACTTGCATATACAGCACACTCATTTCACAGATGAGGAAACCAGGGGTCGGAGGGCCTGAGAAAGAGACTGAGAGGGTCTACTGTCTGAGGAGCA
This sequence comes from Balaenoptera acutorostrata, assembly GCF_949987535.1. NCBI lineage: Eukaryota > Metazoa > Chordata > Mammalia > Artiodactyla > Balaenopteridae > Balaenoptera > Balaenoptera acutorostrata. The sequence continues at coordinate 40,934,757 of NC_080075.1, forward strand.
TGAACCAGCCCCTGGAGGTAGCGATAACCTAGGAGTCCCTGGGATCCTATGAGGCGTTCTCGATGGCTACATCTGCTTAGACCTTGAGTAAAGGTGGTACAGTGATGCCAGATCACACAACTGTCTTCTATTGGGTTGGCCAAAAAGTTCGTTCGGTTTTTTCTGTAAGATGGCTCTAGTAGCACTTAGTTGTCTTTTTTTTTTTTTTTAAAGGAACTTCTTTATTTTTATTATTTATTTATTTTTAGCTGTGTTGGGTCTTCGTTTCTGTGCAAGGGCTTTCTCCAGTTGCGGCAAGCGGGGGCCACTCTTCATCGCGGTGCGCGGGCCTCTCTCTATCGCGGCCTCTGTTGTTGCGGAGCACAGGCTCCAGACACGCAGAGCTCAGTAGTTGTGGCTCACGGACCTAGTTGCTCCATGGCATGTGGGATCTTCCCAGAGCAGGGCTCGAACCCGCGTCCCCTGCATTGGCAAGCTGACGCTCAACCACTGCGCCACTAGGGAAGCCCCCACTTAGTTGTCTTTAACTTCATTCGAAACAACTTTGTTAGATTGTATGTGACAGCTGTCATAGTAGCATGCATTTAAAAAAACAGACTTATCAAATTTGGTGACTTTTTGTGTAGCCATTTTAATATTGAAGATGGAAGAAAAAAGCAACATTTTTGGCATATTATGCTTTATTATTTCAAGAAAGGTAAAAACGCAACTCAAATGCAAAAAAGAGGGCTTCCCTGGTGGTGCAGTGGTTGAGAATCCGCCTGCCAATGCAGGGGACACGGGTTCGAGCCCTGGTCTGGGAAGATCCCACATGCCGCGGAGCAACTAGGCCCGTGAGCCACAACTACTGAGCCTGCACGTCTGGAGCCTGTGCTCCACAACGAGAGAGGCCACGATAGTGAGAGGCCCGCGCACCGCGATGAAGAGTGGCCCCCGCTTGCCGCAACTAGAGAAAGCCCTCGCACAGAAACGAAGACCCAACACTGCCATAATTATATAAATAAATAAATAAATTTATTAAAAAAAAAGAATGGGGTTGCTTGATAGCTTCCTTTCTGACTGGAACAGATAATGTGTCTCAGCTGAAAACCCACAGATCTCTTAGGACACATTTGGGCAATTCCATAAAAAAAAAAAAAATGCAAAAAAGATTTGTGCAGTGTACGGAGAAGGTGCTGTGACTGACGAACGTGTCAAAAGTGGTTTGCAAAGTTTCGTGCTGGAGATTTCTCGCTGGACGATGCTCCACGGTCGGGTAGACCAGTTGAAGTTGATAGCGATCAAATCAAGACATTAATTGAGGCCTTCCCTGGTGGTGCAGTGGTTAAGAATCCGCCTGCCAACGCAGGGGACACGGGTTTGATCCCTGCTCCAGGAATATCCCACATGCCGTGGAGCAACTAAGCCCATGCGCCACAACTACTGAGCCTGTGCTCTAGGGCCCATGTGCCACAACCACTGAGCCCGTGTGCTGCAACTACTGAAGCCCACGTGCCTAGAACCCGTGCTCCGCAACAAGAGAAGCCACCACAATGAGGAGCACGCGCACCACAATGAAGAGTAGCTACTGCTCGCCACAACTAGAGAAAGCCTGCATACAGCAACAAAGACCCAATGCAGCCTAAATTAATTAATTAATTAATTAAAATTTTTTTAAAAAGACATTAATTGAGAACAATCAACGTTATACCACGCGGGAGATAGCCGACATACTCAAAATATGCAAATCAAGAGTTGAAAATCATTTGCACCAGCTTGGTTATGTTAATCACTTTGATGTTTGGGTTCCACATAATTTAAGGGAAAAAAATCTTCTTGACCGTATTTCTGCATATGATTCTCTACTTATACGTTTTTAAAACGTTCCGTTTTTAAAACAGATTGTGACGGGCAATGAAAAGTGGATACTGTACAATAATGTGGAACAGAAGAGATCATGGGGCAAGTGAAATGAATCACCACCAACCACACCAAAGGCCGGTCTTCATCCAAAGAAGGTGATGTTGTGCATATGGTGGGATTGGAAGGGAATCCTCTATTATGAGCTCCTTCTGGAAAACCAAACAATTAATTCCAACAAGTACGGCTCCCAATTAGACCAACTGAAAGCAGCACTCGACAAAAAGCATCCAGAATTAGTCAACAGAAAATGCATAATATTCCATCTGGATAATGCAAGACCACATGTTTCTTTGATGACCAGGCATAAACTGTTACAGCTTGGCTGGGAAGTTCTGATTCATTTGCTGTATTCAACAGACATTGCACCTTTGGATTTCCATTTATTTCGGTCTTTACAAAATTCTCTTAATGGAAAACATTTCAATTCACTGAAAGACTGTAAAAGGCACCTGGAACAGTTCTTTGCTCAAAAAGATAAAAAGTTTTGGGAAGGTGGAATTATGAAGTTGCCTGAAAAAATGGCAGAAGGTAGTGGAACAAAAGGGTGAATACGTTGTTCAATGAAGTTCTTGATGAAAATGAAAAATGTGTCTTTTATTTTTACTTAAAAACCAAAGGCACTTTTTGACCAACCCAATATTTTACTCATCTTTAAGTGATTGAAAAGTAACTTTTTTAGAAAAAAGCCAAACGTTAACCAGAGTCAACCAAATATGGAAAATAGAACAACCTCATAAGACTGAAAATGTGTCAAGAGAAAAGAAACAGAGAATTCCAGAATGGAATGTTAGTTGTCTCTCCCCCTCCACACACCTGGAGCTGAATGAGAAGAGAAGGTTAGAGAATAAGACCTCAAGGAGTGTCATCAGTTCGTCACAATTTGGCAGAGAGAGGGCTGAGAGGTTGAATAGGCAGCCTGGGGAAAGTCGAGGAGAAATCCCAGGGAGAAACCCATCAGGGAGGCCAACAGGGGCTGGAGGAGCAGCTGCACTTGTTTTTTCAGGGCTCTAAGGTGCCTTCCAGGAACAAGCCAAAGCTCCAGGAGGAGGTCACATCCCTGTTAGGTAAAGAGGATCCTGGTGTGGGGCACTGAATGGATTTCAGGAGAGACAGCAGAGCCCAGATCTGTCCTTCATCTGTCCCTGTAACCCTCAGACCTCAGTGAAGCAGGAAGTACTCCCATCCCCCAAACTCTAGTGTCAAGGGAATGACACGTAGGTAGAAAGGGTGTCAAGGGGAACTCGCTCTCACACTTTCAGAGCATTAGATCGTCTGGCTAGACTTACCCATGCAAAATTAAAAGAAATGTTAGGGAAGCTAAGCCAACATGCTAGATTTTTAAAAAGAAGAACAAGAAGGAGAAGGCAGAGGAGGGGAACAGAAGGAAAATAAGCAAGAAACAGAATATGAAAAAGATAAACAAAGCCAGTCTAGAAGTAATCACTGTCCCAGTTACAGAAGAAAACTCCTGAGTGCTTCACACTATAGAACCAATATGAATATTTAATTAATTATATTAATAGTTAATTATATTAATTTAACATTTAGTAAATTATATCCATTTAGTGTATAATTAATTTAAACATATTTAGTATGTTTATGAAACTTAATAAAAAAGAGCCCAAGGATGAGTTGATAAATCAACTAAATAAAATTAAAAGGAAATCTAGAGTGAAGGCAAAAAATTAAGGACAAAAACAAGAGATTTATAGATCTTAGATAAGTTAGAAACATCAAAGAAGCTAACAAATTTTCTGGCTCAGAGGAAAAGCTTGAGATAATTATAGTGAACATGGAGGAAAATGACAAAACAACTAAAGCAATTAAGAACATGTTGCTCTATGGAAGACAAGCACAAATCACCCAACATAGGGATAACTGGTATTGAATTTCAGGTCGAGATGATGAGCGCTAGGTGAACCTCCCCTACTGCCCTAACTTCCTATTGCAAATACATAGAAAAGCTTGAAAAAATATGAAAACACATTTTAAAATGTCATCTCCAAGCTCCAAACAAAAAAGGCAAATCTCGGGCTTCCCTGGTGGCGCAGTGGTTGAGAATCTGCCTGCTAATGCAGGGGACACGGGTTCGAGCCCTGGTCTGGGAAGATCCCACATGCCACGGAGCAGCTGGGCCCGTGAGCCACAATTGCTGAGCCTGCGCGTCTGGAGCCTGTGCCCCGCGATGGGAGGGGCTGCGATAGAGAAAGGCCCGCGCACCGCGATGAAGAGCGGTCCCCGCACCGTGATGAAGAGTGGCCCCCGCTTGCCGCAACTGGAGAAAGCCCTCGCACGAACCGAAGACCCAACACAGCCAAAAATAAAAATAAATAAATAAATAAATAAATAAGAAAATCCTTTAAAAAAAAAAAAAAAAGGCAAATCTCTAGGGACAGAGTAGGAATATTACCAAACGGAACTTGGGTCTGCTTGCCTGACACACAGCAAAGCCAATCTACTGACACTGGGTTCTGGTGAAAGAAATTATAGCATTTATTATAGGGCACCAAACAAAGAGAACCGGCAGCTCATGCTCAAAAGACCCAAACTCCTCGATGGCTTCCAGGGAAGGGTTTTTAAAGACAGTATGAGGGAGAGGGTTGTGGGGTGTATGATCAGCCCGTGCACAATTCTCTGACTGGTTGATGGTGAGGTAAACGGGTGAATGTTTTGGGACTCTCAATTATCAGTTTTCTGGCTCCAACCGGTCTGGTGGTCCTTGTGCTGGTGGTCAGCATGCAGTTAACTTCTTCCACCTGGTGGGGATTTTAGTACCTACAGAAACACTCAAAGATATGGCTTAGGATATTATCTATAGCCCTTGAGGAGGAACTGAAGGTCCTTGACTTTGTTTTATGGTTAAACTATTATTTCGTCTTGCTTGACTGTTTTTATTTCTTTCTGCATTTTCTTACTTCTTTAATTAAATTTGCTCTTTGGAACTCAGGGAAGGCCTAGGAGGCTAACACTTCTCTACAAACAACAGGCAGGGGACACAGGGGAAGGGGGTGGCCTGTCCCTGGGAAGGCCCCACAGGGTCCTGCTCAGTTTCAGGAACAAAGATTTAAATGAGAACTGAAGCTGCGAGACCCACAGGGGACTCAGACTGGGTGACTGGGGTTGGGGTTTCAGTGAGCCATGAGCCCCCCATGCAGCAGAGAGTCATGAGGTCAGGAGACAGGACCATGCTGCCCCACACTGGAGAGGACCAGGCAAAGATTATACTGAACACAGCCATCTGCCCAGCTACGGATGAAAACAGAGTCAACAGTCCTGGTCCACTAGCCTAAGGTTTGGTCTGGCAGTGCTACATCCTAAAGGACAACATTGAAACCTCCCTTGTGGGAATCCTCCCTCCATAACCCAGAGAACACAGGGGAGACATCCTTGGAAAGATGGCTTCTGTGGAAGATGAGCTCATAGACAAGAATTACAAAATCTATAAGGAAGACCAACAACACTAAAGTCTCTAGACCCCCAAAACAAGAAAATTTACACTTAAGGAACTGGAGATGATATGCAATCTTGAAGAGATTTTAAATCAAAATGTATATAAAACTTCAGAGAACTAAATGAATAAATAGCCACCACCATAAATAAGAACAGGTGGTTATGAAATAAAAAGAGGCAAATATTTTATAAAGTTGAAGTATTAGAAACAAATAATGTAGTTATTGAGATAACTGGACATAGCCTTCTTTGTGCTTTATAGGCATGTGAGTGCCTTTTATACACAAGCATTCATGTATCCTTACATAGAAGATCTGGAAGAATATACATCAAGTTGTGAATAGTGGTTAAGTCTGAGAATGGAACTGGGGTGTTTTTTATTTTCTTCTTTTTGCCCACCTGTATCTTTTAACTTTTTTTTTACAGTGAATGTGTAATGTTTTATCAATAAGGGACATATTTTAATCTTAAAAGGATGGGGTGGGAGGGTTGGCAGAGCTTCTGGCTCAGCCCACGTAGAATAATCATGAATTAAACTGTGAGAAGTTAATGAAATTGTATTATCACATGAAAATAGTTGAATAATTTTTGAGCAAATGTTTAGAGTATATTCAGTATTGCCTAACTTTATATAGACTAAGTGTCATGCCCAAAATAATTCACTTCAAAGAGAGATAGGCAGGCATCCTCCAGGGTGGCTACAACTGAGGTCCAGTGAGAGGCTGGCATGACTGCAGAGAAGGGAGACGTACCCTGTATAATCAGGCCCTGTGGACAAAGAAAGCAAGTAGTAGTTCTGAGTATGAGCCACACATCTAAAGTCACAAGGGCAGGTGCTCGAAATTCCAAGCACTGATTGGGGCTCAACCTGCTTCTCACATGGGAAACTGTGGTATCTTCTGGGTGAGGAAAAACAAAGGTTATTTATTTAATGATGGCTGATGATTCTCCCTACAACACCAGGTAAGGCCACTTATCGTAAATTTTAATGATTTAAAGAACATAGCCTTTAAAACAGTTTTTCCAGCCCCCGTGTAATATGTTCTCCCCAGACAGAGTGTCCTAAGGGAATGGGTCACAACTGCAGTGTGACAGAAATATCTTCAACTCCAGTCCACTGCCCTGTCCTTTCCCAGGTAGGACTTCGGTATCTTATCAACACCACCTCAGCTGATAAAGCCTTCCTGTACTTCTCTTTGGTGCCATTCTCCTCTTTGCTTCAACGGGATTGCTGTGGGTTTTGCCATGAAATCCAACCTAGCCGTCACCAAGGTCCATGTTGTTGACTCCATACGTCACTGCTGGTGTTGGCCATTAACAACACAGCTCCCAGGTTTTTGTTGTCAGTGTCACTGCCCAGTGGGGACATCGTCCTGTTCTCTGACCTTGGCCACCACTACTCCATATTGTGCCCCTGTGCCACTTAGACCAAAGGGTGCCCTTCCTCAAGACACTGGACTCCCTCTATCAGAAGCCATCATGATAGCCTGATTTTGTTGGGATGCAACACTTGGCTGCCACATGCTGGAAAGATCTGTCTCTAGTGTCTGCTGTGTGAGTGCGCTTCCTTCGATGTGGCAGAACACAGTCTGCACGGCCTTCTGACCACCCTTGGGAGAGGTGTCTCTCCTCACCGGTATTCACAACTTCTTTATAAGGCTCCAAAAGGAACACGCCAGCTATTTCCATTTTCTTTTTCTAAAAATTAATTAATTAATTAATTAATTTATTTATTTATTTATTTATTTTTGGCTGTGTTGGGGCCTCATTGCTGCATGCGGGCTTTCTCCAGCTGCGGTGAGTGGGGGACACTCCTCGCTGCGGCGCGCAGGCTTCTCATTGTGGTGGCCTCTCCTGTTGCGGAGCACGGGCTCTAGGCACACGGGCTCTGGAGCGCAGGCTCAGCAGTTGTGGCGCACGGGCCCAGTTGCTCCGCAGCATGTGCGATCCTCCCGGACCAGGGCTCGAACCTGTGTCCCCTGCATTGGCAGGCGTATTCCCAACCACTGAGCCGCCAGGGAAGTCCTAATTCCATTTTCTTGTGGCCTCCTGGCTTCTTCCACCCACAGCTGGGTCAGAAGTCATCTACCATCAACCACCATCAACCAGCCAGGGGTACAGAGACTCCTCCCCATCAATTTCAAGCCACAGCCTTCTACGTCGGAGTGAACTCTTTGCCCACCCAGGCTAACTCTTCAGAGGTCAAGGTCACCTTTTATTTTTTTTCCCTAGAGATGTCAACCTGCTTTCCTAGGATCCAGCAGTTAGTTCTTAAAGTTCTTTTCATTTCTTCCAGCAGTCCTAGCAGGTTCTCATGCAAAGTCGAGACTTGAAATCCCACCTGGGTATGCCAACACATACTCCTTCCCTTACATACAACTGTGGTCCCAGGAGATTCTGCCACATCGACTGTGACGTGTCAGACGAACACTATGCTCGGCAGCCCAATCCTAGCCTGCTCTGAAAGGGTCCACTTCCCAACATCGGTCAAGTGCTATCTCTTAGTGTTTATTCTCAACTCGTTAACAACCAAAGCCAACCCAACCTACATTAAGGTGTTTGAATTAAACTGAGAAGCCTCTCCCCCTAAATTTGCCCTGGGCTAGATTTCTTGGGAAAAGAGCATCTTAAGGAGGCAGACATCGGCCAGTGTTCACTGAGCATCTCTGTGAACAAAGCTCCAGGATGGATACAAAGGGGGCTCTAAGGTGGATAGACAAGGCCTCTTCGTGGAGGAAGCTCCAGTTAGTTGCCACAGTCCCAGTTTACACGTATTGTCCCAGTGTAATCAGTATTTGCACCCCCTTTCACTCTTAAAAATGTCACAGTTTACTTTGTGACGACCTAGAGGGGTGGGATAGGGAGGGTGGGAGGGAGGCTCAAGAGGGAGGGGATACGGGGATATATGTATACATATAGCTGATTCAGTTTGTTGTACAGCAGAAACTAACACACCATTGTAAAGCAATTATACTCCAATAAAGATATAAAAAATAGAAGACAAAAAAAGAAAAAGCTTCCAAAAAAAAAAATGTCACAGTTTAGAGGCTAAAAGTTATAGTCACCTTAGAGATAAGGCATATTCATATGAAGAGGACTTAGAAGTCCAGGGTGGAACACACTATCAAGTGTTAGGTAAAGTGTTGTCATAGTTTCTCAGAGGGGAAACTGAGGCCCCAGGTGTTTAAATGGCTTCACAGGATGATGAGGCCTTTGGGCATTGCTGGAACCAGTATCTAAGGCTCCTTTCTTTACCAGCCCCATCACACACCTCTCCCAGGAGGGGAAAATGAGGCTTTCAGAGAGGGAGACAGATGCCTGGGGGTAGACACAGCACACCCAAAGAAAGTCTGCTTTCATTGCTCATAAAGGCAAAGAAAAGGTTCAAAAAAATTTTAAGGGGGCACTAGAGAGAGTTATGAATTTTAGACCTGTGAAAACTACTTGGCACTTACACACACCACAGATTCTGAATGCTGAGTGGAAGAGTTTAGGGTCTGTGTGTGTGCATTGCGTGAGGAGAGGGAGCAGGAATGTGTCTAGCTGACTGCATTTTAGAGGCCCAAGTAAATCATTTAGGGGTTTTGTCTGGGCCCCTGGCCCTGCGCTGGTCCTAAGTCTCGTGCCGGCTCACTCCCCAGGTTTGCTGAGCTCCTCCTACAGGCCATGTTCCTGATTCTCCTTGATGCGGAGGAAAAGGTGAAGGCTCTCATCACCAACGTGTTCTGCCTTTGTCTGAAGTAAGGAGCTAATCGGGGGACATCTGGCTTGGATGTCCACGTTCAGTTTAATTATTTACCCTTCGTGTGGTTAACCCCGCCACTCGCACCCCAAGATGTCCCGAAGCACCCTGCTGCTTGAGGGGTTTTCTTCTGTTGAGTTCATTGCATCCTGGGAGCCTTGCAAGGGAGGGCAAGCAGTGGGGCAAGCAGGACAGAGGCACACTCTGAAACCCCAAGGCTTTCCCCGGGCTTGACAGAGGGGTCAGATAGGGAATTCCCTCAGGCTGCGGGGACTGATAGAGACAGGCCAGCAACACCCCAGTCACGGACATCTTTCTGCATTCTGTCAAAGAATGATTTTCAAAACGTCGAAAACATGGTGCAACATGGATGACCCCTGAGGACATTATGCTAAGTGAAATAAGCCAGTCATAAAAGGACAAACATGGTATGATTCCATTTAGGTGATGTATCTGAACTAGTCAAATTCATAGATCTAGAAAGTACAGTAGTGGTTGCCAGGGGCTGCAGCGAGGGAACACAGAGGAGTCACCGTCTAATGGGTACAAAGTTTCAGTTCTGCAAGATGATAAGGTTCCGGAAATCTGTTTTACAACAATGTAGTTTTTTTTTTCTTTTTTTTTTTACCTTTTGGTCGCACCACGTGGCACATGGGATCTTAGTTCCCCAAGCAGGGATCAAACCTGCGCCCTGTGCAGTGGAAGTGCAGAGTCTTAACCACTGGACCGCCAGGGAAGTCCCACAGTGTAGATATTCTTAATGCTATTGAACTGTATACTTAAAAATGCTTAAATTTTATGATGTGTGGGTTGTTGGTTTTTTTTTTTACCATACACACAAAACACACACAACATCAAAAACATGATTCTGCAGGGGTGGCACAGGGAGTGTTTCGGGGGGGATGAAACTGTTCTGTATCCTGATTGTGGCAGTGGTTGCACTCTTTAAATGGGTTAAAATTCTTAGAACTATGTATGAAAAATGTCCATTTTGCTATATGGTGATTTTTTAATTAAAAATTTTAAAACATGGCTTTTGTACAAATGTAGAATGAACATGTAACAAAAATGTATTTCATTAATTAATGAGAGAACCAACAGGATGGTTCAAAAAAGTACAGGAGATACTGAAATATTTATAATAACTGAAAGGAAGAATATTGAAATGATTGCTAAATTACGTTATATAAAATAAAACCTTAGCCGTTTGACTAAAATATTTTTATTTGCATCACTATATAACAGTCCCGTATTGCCATTAGTTTTCTACGCCTTCCTTAAAAAGTTGTAAAATACCCTAATCAATAGTAAACAGCAAGTTAGACAAAGGTCTACTCCCCTAGAAAACCAGATAATCTGCCCAGGGCAGGCCTGTCAGGGGTCCCCAGCTCCCGGGGCCTCGGACCGCATATCGGTCTGTGGCCTGTTAGGAGCCAGGCTGCACAGCAGGAGGTGAGCGGCAGGCAAGTGAAGCTTCATCTGCCGCGCTCCCCATCGTTCCCCATCGCCCCCCCATCGCCCCCATTACTGTCTGAACCATTCCCCCACCCCACTCCCGGTCCATGGAAAAATTGTTTTCCACGAAACCGGTCCTTGGTGCTGAAAAGTTTGGGGAGGGCTGTGCTGGAGGACTCCCAAGCCCAGAATGACTCCGGGGCTTTTTGGAACTCCTTTGGTCCCATCTGCTAGTCTTGGACAATTTTTCCTAACTGTCCAGATGAAGGGAAGCAGGGGGATATCAGGCCCAAAGCTAGGCCAGGGAGGAAAGAGTGAGTGGTGCTATCAAAAAAGTGAGGGCCCAGAGATGCCCTGCCGCCCCAGCTGGTCCTCGTCTTAGTAGAACATCAATTTTCAGGAATATGGGCATTTAGAGAAAGGACAGCAGGAAAGAAAACCAGGAAGGGGTTGCTGGTTCCAAGAACCGCCAGATCCTCCTTGGGCCCGCCAGGCTCCTTCTGGCCCAGGACTCTAGACCCTGACAGAGTGGCATCGGCACGGGCCTGGCCTCTCTCCTTCCAGGCTTCACAGGCACCATCTTATCTCCTTGACTTCAGATGGAATCCCTCTGCCTTTCTTCCCCAGGCACTGGAAGTGGGGCTCTTATGGGGCTTCCCTCGCCCTAGCTGCTCAGAGGGGAACCCCAAAGCCCAGAGCAGATCTGGGAGGAGGTCCGGCCTCCTCCGTACACCTCCAGCTGAATGGGGGTTGGGGGGGCTCTTGCCAGCCAGCCCCAGGCTGACATCTGAGTGCAGGTGGACCCCTGGGCTCTGGAGACCATGGCCCCTGGGAGGCTGCAGGGCCTTCTTTTGCGGGGAAGGGAAGAAGCCAAGCTGCTTTGGGGGAAGGGGAATGTGGAAGATGTGTGTGGCAGAGGTGAGCTGGAACCTGTAAACAAAAGGCCCTGAGAAACCTGGGGCGTGGGGACCGGAACAGCCTAGGCCAGGGTCCCTCCAAGGCCAGCCAGATGTCCTTTACAGCCCTGGTCACACTGGGGCAGCCAGCGCTGGACGTAGCTGAATTCTTCACCTCCTGGGCAACTGTGAAGAGAGGGTGATCAGTTCCCCTTGACGCTGGTGCCAGCCGGCCTCTCTCCCAGGGCTTAATAATTCAGGCCTCTCAACCCAGTGGGCCCCAGGCCTGCACCCAGGCTGTGAGCTGAGGCCCTGGCGTCTGTTTCCCTGGCTGCCTCTTGCACAAGATCCCGAAGGCTGCTTCCCCCAACTCTGAGCTTACGGCGGGGCAGGTCGGTCTCAGGCCAACACTGTCACTGATAAGACCCTCCTGATAAGACCCACCCACCAGTCCGAGTTGTCCTGACTGACCTTCAGCCTTTGTCTCAGCTGCTGCCCTGCTGGCCCCTGGGGGCTGTCCCAGAGCTCTGGTTACTGGTCTCAGGCAGCCACTCAACCCCTCCCCTGGGAGGCTGGAATCACACCCCACTGGACACACAGTTCAGAGAAGGGATGTTCTCATTACCCTCCCTCCTCCCTGACCATCTCCTCAGCTTCCCCCCCACCCCCCACCCCTGCTTACTCCCCTGCGCCAGCCTCAATCCCAGCCCCTCCATTCCCAGAGCCGAACTCACTGCTGTGCAGGGGGACCTGCATGGCAGACGGCAGGACTCTGGCCCTCCCCTCACTTGAGACCCCAGACTCTGTTCTGCAACTGTCGAGAAAGACCGCAGACCACTGATGTGAGGGTGAGGGATGATGGTTCTGTGGCCTGAGCCTGTGGGCCAGCAGGGAGGGACCCTGCGGACGTCAATCCCTCCGCAGAGGGCAGAGGCAGGGGTGGGTTCCTGGCATTCCTGTCAGACGCCCGAGGCAGGAAAAGTGGCCACTGAAAGAGCTTCCACCCCAGACACAGGCTGGGGCAGAGGGTCCATTACTGACCCGGGTTTGGGCCTCCCACCATGCACTAAGGACAAGCAGGGGTCTGAACAGAGCAGAGGGGGAGGATTCCTGGGGGTGGAACTTTTCACAGGGAGCTGAAATGGGGCTGTTGCTATAGCAGCAACAAAAACAACCAGCTCACGTGGACCCGGTAAGAAGCCTTCTGCCTCGGCCCGTGTAGTCGTCAGCAGAGGTCCTGGCAGGGGCATTTCAGGGCTTGCAGAGAAGTCAGGAAAGGCCTAAAGGACAGCCAGGAGGAATGTGGGAATGCAGAGGAGACGGGGGTCCATAGCGGACCCCAGAAAGCCTCCTCTCTCTCTCAGACAGCAGGAGCCGTCTCAGTGGGGCTGAAAGTTTCTGCACCTCTTTGGTGAGGGACAGCAGAGCACTGCTCTGCTGACTTCGGCATCCAGACAGAACCTGCTGGCTGAGAGGCAGGGAAAACACCTCTTGCACAACGTTAGTGTTAGTTCATGGTTGAACTTTTGGAATGCCACAGCAGGCCACTGATTCTTAATAAGATCACTTTGATCCGAGGCTGGTCCACAGTTGATCTTATCACTAAGCCTCCTTTGCACTGAGCAGCGGGCTGCCATGCGTGGGCTGGTCCTTCACATCCTCACCATAGCCTTGTGACCTGGGAATTAGCACGCTGAGACAACGGAGACTCCAAGGTCAAGTTACAATTCCCAAAATATCTGTGCCCATCTTGAGTTTCTGCCAAGCATGTTTTGGACCCAAATGTAGGTTGTCACATTTCCATTCCATTCATACGAAAGGTCCAGAAAAGGCAAATCTATAGAGACAGAAAGTAGATTGGTGTTTGCCTAGGGCTGGGGGAGGATTGAAAGGATGGGGACCTAAAAGGTCCAGGATTTCTTTTTTGGATGAAAATGGTCTAAAATTGATTGTGAAGATGGTTGCACAACTCTGTGAATATAATAAAAGCCATGAATTGTATAGTTTAGATGGGTGAGTTGTATGGTATGTGAATGATACCTCCATAAGCTGTCAGAAAAATATAATTTTGGCATATTTTGACTCACAAGATGATCTGTCATTTGGAAAATGGGGTCTGCATCCAGCCTCAGGTCAGCTGTCCCTCTGACCAGCACCCCTCCTCAAATGCATTTCAAAAGCTCCTGGTACAAAGGGCTGTTGTCACTCACCCTCTCCCTTCCTCCCTGTACTCATGGCTGTCACACGAGCCTCAGCTGCAGCAGGGCCCCACTGAGCTCCGTCTGACGCTGCCGCTTTGTTTACTCAGGTGGAGATTACAAAGGCCCGACTGGCATCCGACCTGCCTGCGCTGCCTGTGAGCCTGGAAGGGGAGTGAGCTGTTTGGGTCGTCAAGAACATGACAGGAAGAGAGGAGCAGAGGCTCCAGATGGAGGGAGGACAAAACTGTGGAAGACTCCCTTGCACCCCACCCCCGACTCGACACCCAGAGCTGTGGGCTTGTGCTAGGCTGGTGGCAAAATAAGGCCTTCGTTTCCAAAGAAAAGTCAACAGAGGATCTCTCAACGCTGCACATGCTCCCATCTCAGGGTTGGTGCCTAGGCCTTTGCATGGTCTCCCTAGAGGATAGTGTGCCTTAAGATATTGATTCCTTTCACTGGCGGGGGCCTGGGATGGCCGCAGCTCCTGGGCAGGTGACCTCAGGTTGTCAACAATCTGGGCCAGGGCTCCAAAATTCCTCCAGTTCACCAGAGCGAGCCGGGTTGTACCAAGAGGTAAGGATGGTTGGGTGAAACGGTTGCCTAGATGGGGGATTCTCCAAGGCTGGTCCCAGGACCAGGCAGTATCAGCATCCCCTGGGAGCTTGCTAGGAATGCAAATTCTCAGGCCATCCCAGACCTAGCAAATTGGAAACTCCAGGAATGGGGCCTGGCAATCTGTGTTTTAACAAGCCGTCCAGGGGAGTCTGATGTGCATTAAAGTTTGAGAACCATGGTATAGATTCCAAGGTCCATGAGGCAGAGGTTGTGCCTTATTCTGGTGTGTATCTTCAGCCCCTAGCCAAGTCTGCTGGTATATAGTAAACAATCATGGACAGTTTATTGAATGAATGGTTTAGCTCCACTTGTCACTGACTGCTTCTCTCCAACCAGGTGCCAACCAGGACATTTGCAAGCTGATAAAAAGAGAAGGGTGTGGGTATATCTGATAATTTGCTCCAGCTTCTTGTTGGCTCAGTTTGGTCTCTGAATTATTAAGCAGGATTCTCAGCCCATTTCACGTTTTCTTTTTACAGATAAGGCCTTGGCTCTTTGACAATGTTTTTTTCTAATCTCCAGAAACAAAAACACTTTCCATTTGATTTCAGAACCAAGCTCTCCTGCTACATTATCCTGACTGAAAGAAAAGGAGGATGCAGCTGGAAGGATGTTTTTACCTTTTCAAGTTAAAATGTACCCATATTATTATACATCTGGTCCCAGGAGAACCAAGAAATAGAGGCCAAGCATTTCTTAGAAATCCTGGAGTGGGCAGGTTACACACAGGGAACAGATCTGCTTCCCTTTAGTGCTCAGTTGGTGGCCAGAGGCCGGGTGGGGTTCCATGCCTTCCCTCATCTGATTCTGAATTACCAGCCGACTTTCCGATTCTCTGGTACTGCTACCTCCCTCTAATGCTCCAAGGCCCAGATTTCTCTGGGTGCAGACCTCCTGAAACCACCCATTTTGTCACCCAACCCAGTTCCCTTTCTCCTAAACCACATGTATTTCAACTGGAAAGATGCTGGCCTCAGACAGGTCGGGCACAGTGCCGGGACGCTGAGACACTGTCTGTTTCCAGAGCTGTGGCTACCCGCCATTGGCCCTACCCTTACGAGGCTGCCACACTCAACTGACACGCACTGACCAATGTCTGGGGCCATCTAACCTCCACCGGACATCCAGCACCTTCTCTTCTTTGTAGACAGGACCCCTGCAGCAGTGTGTAACAGAGCAACCAGGTTGAGGAACTAACTTGCCCTTGTTTTCTGTCGGCTAAAGGCTCATAATGAAAAAATAAAGCATCCCCCTTCCTCCTAATGGATAACCAGGGCTGAAGTCCTGGGCCTTGAGTTCCCCTTGCCCAGAGAGGTGAGCCTTTGTTCTTATCAAGTAGTTAAAGAGCTGATGGGAGGACTTGGCAGGTAGCTGGAGAGGGGAACAGCCCGGAGTGCAGGAAAAGAAGAGGGGCCTGAGTCATCCACCCTCAAAGGTCTCCTGACTCATAGAGATCAGCACCGCAGGAGTGGTGGTGCCTTGAAGATGAGAGAGGGTGGCACTGGGGGTGGTGGCCTGAGGCTAAGAGGAGGAGCCATGAGCCTAGAAGAGATGGTGACAGCTGTGGTAAGAGGGCACTAGGAGAAGCCACCAATGCTGGACTGAAGACAGGGACTCTTCCCAAGCCTGTGCAAGCCTACAGTTCCTCTGCATGCCCACAGGCTGTGGGGACTTGAGGGCAGTGGGATGGAGTAGGAGAAGAAGGAGGGAACCCCAACAAAGAAGAGAGCCTGTCTTTCCTACCAAACCTAGTGGGCAGGGGCCGAGTGAGATATATTTGTCTTTCCTCACACGTTGGGGATCTTGAAGAACATTTCACCTCTCCAACAGATAGTAAGCTCCTCGAGACAGGGGGCTGGTCTTGTACTTTTATATTCCCACCCCAGCACTTAACAGTGACAGGCACACATATGATCCAGCAATCCCACTCCTGGGCATATACCCAGACAAAACTATAATTCAAATAGTTACATGCACCCCTATGTTCACAACAGCACTATTTACAATAGCCAAGACATGGAAACAACCAAAATGTCCATCGACGGATGAATGGATAAAGATGTGGTGTGTGTGTGTGTGTGTGTGTGTGTATACACACACACACACACACACACAGTGGAATATTACTCAGCCATCAAAAAGAATGAAGTAATGCCATTTGCAGCAACATGGATGGACCTAGAGATTATCATAGGAAGTGAAGTAAGACAGAAAGAGAAAGACAAATACCATATGATATCACTTATATGTGGAATGTAAAATACTACATGAAAAGAATCTAAAAATAAAAAAAAAGAGTGGATATATGTATATGAATAACTGATACTTTGCTGTACACCTGAAACTAACACAACATTGGAAATCAGCTATACTCCAATAAAAATTAAAAACAAAATACAACACAAATGAACATATCTACAAAACAGAAACAGACTCACAGACATAGAGAACAGGCTTGTGGTTGCCAAGGGAGAGGGATATAGGGGAGGGGAGGATTGGGAGTCTGGGATTAGCAGAGGCAAACTATTATATATAGAATGGATAAACAACAAGGTCCTACTGTATAGCACAGGGAACTATAGTCAATATCCTGTGACAAACCATAATGCAAAAGAATATGAAAAAGAATATATACGTATAACTGAGTCACTTTGCTGTACAGAAGAAATTAATACAACATTGTAAATCAACTATACTTCCATAAAATTAAAAAAACAAAACAGTGACAGGCACAAGGTAGGTGATGAGTGAGCTGGGAGTATGATCATTTCTATGTGCTAATTTTCTTCCTCCACCTCCTCCCTCTCCTCTCCATCTTCCTCATCCCCCTTCCCTCTTCCTTTTTTCCTTTTCCTTCTTCTTTTTCCTATTCCTTTTCTTCCTCCTCTTCTTCCACTTCTCTTTAAAGCAACTTGTTCAGGTGTAATTTACACACATTGGAATGCACCCTTTTTAGTGTACCGTTCTATTCCTTTTTATAGACCCACCACGATCAAGTTATAGAACATTTCCATCATCCCTAAACGTTCCCTTGTGCCCCTTCGCAGTCAGTGCCTTCCCAAACATGCAGTATCACTGTTTCTGTGACTGTTTGCTGGAAAACATTCGTGTATTTGGTGTACTTTGGTTTCAGACCTGTTTCTAGCGGAGCCAACAGCCTGGTAGGAGGTTGGTGTGAACTTTGAAGGATCCCAAACGAACCACAAGAACCTGAGGATTGCTGAATGCTCAAATCAGCTTCTCTGGGTTCCCACTGGAAGGAAAAGAAAGGAACCATTCCAGGCAAACTCTACAGAATTATTGTGCGGATGTCTTCAAAATGAGAATTCTAACTGAAGGAAGGATGCCTTCTCTGTTTTGGAGAGTGTGACCCACATCAGGCCCCCAGGTTAGGCAGGAGCTCCGCAGAGTTGGGACGGGGACCCTGAGCCTCAGAACAACTTCTCCTCCATGGCCGTGCCCAGCCCGGCTGCTGAGATGCTCTCAGACCTGACTCTGCTCTACCTACCACCAAGAGCCCTGCCTCAGATTCAAATTTTCTCTCTATGTTCGGGACCCACCTCTGATTATTGTCTTTTCCTCCTGATAATGTGCCCCTTAGCCAGGGCCAGAGGGGTCTCTGCCACTCCAGGAGAATCATACCTGGCCAAGCGGGTGAGTCCTGCCGGGAAGCCAGTGCCCGAGAGAGAGGGGCTCTGCCTTCAAGGGGCTCTGAAACGGCTGCTGTGCAGACACATCCAGCCTTTACCTTGATTCTTTCATTCATTATTACACGAGCAACCCTTGTCATTGCAGACAAATCAGAAATGTGGAAAAACAAAAAGAAAACAACCAAAATCCCACCAACTGGCAAAGGATGTGAACAGACGTTTCTCCAAAGAAGATGCATAAATGACCGATAAGTATGTGAAAAGATGTTCAACATCATTAGTCATTCAGGAAATGCAATACAAAGCCACAGTGAGATACCACTTCACACCCATTAGGATGGTTATTATCAATAAAAACCAGAAATTAATGTGTTGGTGAGGATGTGGAGGAACTGGGAAATCTCATATATTGCTGGTAGAAATGTAAAATGGTACAATCGCTACGGAAAACAGTTTTGGCAGTTACTCAAAAAATTAAATATAGAATTACCATATGACCCAGCAATTCCACTCCTAAGTACATAACCAAAAGAATTGAAAATATATGTTCACAGAAGAATTATACTCAAGTATTCATAGCATCATTATTCATGATGGCCAAAATGTGGAAACAACCCAAATTTCCATCAACTGTCCAATAAACAAAATGTGGCATATCCATACAACATAATCTTATTTGGCAGTAAAAGGGAATGAAGTATTGACACATGTTACAATGTGGCTGAAACTTGAAGACATTACACTAAGAAGCCAGACATAAAAGGTCAGCTATTGGGCTTCCCTGGTGGCGCAGTGGTTGAGAATCTGCCTGCTAATGCAGGGGACACGGGTTCGAGCCCTGGTCTGGGAAGATCCCACATGCCACGGAGCAGCTGGGCCCGTGAGCCACAATTGCTGAGCCTGCGCGTCTGGAGCCTGTGCCCCGCGACGGGAGGGGCCGCGATAGAGAAAGGCCTGCGCACCGCGATGAAGAGTGGCCCCCGCTTGCCGCAACTGGAGAAAGCCCTCGCACGAACCGAAGACCCAACACAGCCAAAAATAAATAAATAAATAAATAAATAAATAAAATCAAGTAAAACTTTAAAAAAAAAAAAAAAAAAAGGTCAGCTATTGTATGATTCCATTTATAGGAAATGTCCAGAATAGGCAAATCCATAGAGACAGAAGAGATGAATTGTTGCCAAGAACTGGGGAGAGGAGTGACTGCTAGTAGATATAGGGTTTCTTTTTCAGGTAATGAAAATGTTCTGGAATTAGACAGTGGTGATGGTTGCACAACTCTGTGAATATACTAAAAACCACTGAATTTTACACTTTAAAATGGTGAAGTTTTAAAGTGAATACTGAAGTTGATGGTATGTGAATTATATTTCAAACGAAAGCACGTCCTATCAAACAACCATAAGCACTGAATATTTAGATATCTTTCCAGGTCTATATCACATATATATGTACTTTTTGCAGAGAGACTATATAATATTTACATTATTTGTTAACCTGCTTTTGTCACATAACATTTTTGGAATATCTGTATGTCAATAAATTGTCTACTTTATGACAACATATATGCTGTCATCTGATTACAACAATCTCTTATTGTTAGATATTTAGGCTGTTTCCAGTTTTTTACTATTTATCGACAGCATCCTTGAATACACGTCGTGATTTATATTTTTAGTTATTCTCTTAAGATAAATTTCTAGAGGGAGGACCACTGGATATTTAAGATGTTGAGAAAATAACCTGCCACCCAGAATTTTGTGTGATTTACATGCCCATCCAGAAAGCCCCCAAATCTTCAACACTAGGCGCTTTTATTCATTTTCATCTTTGCTTATCTGTAGGTGGGAAAGTGGTACCACATTCCTATTGGATTTCTAACCACTTTTGCTGCCTGCTCTTTCCTTTTGCACCAAGACAATTTGCTGCTAAGTTGTCACATTTCATTTTCTAGAGCCCTAACCCTCCTAAGCCATCTTCTCTGTGGTGGGATATCTGTATTTATCAAAAATCTATTTATTGATTGAATACCTTTTTATTGGATACGTATTTGCTTTATTTTCTTATTTATTGAATATTTTGATATTCACTTTAATATTGATTAAATGTCTCTTTTGTTGTGTCCTAGTTTACGCTTTACAACACCCTGGGTGGTAAGTGTACACCTCCTTCACAGATGACTGAATCTCAGAGATCACTGACCCTACAAGTGGCAGAGCCAAGATTCGAACCCACCACTGTCTCATTCATCCACAACTGTCTCATCCACGACTCAGGACATGGGATCATGCTCACCCTTCCCTGAACTTTTTTGAAATCTCTCTTCCTCAGGTCTAGGGTGCATTGACTATGTACATGTCACATGCTCTTCCCAAGATTTCATGCATAAGCTTGCTGCTCCTTTTTGGCCGGAATTCAATTCCCAGCAACAATTCGCTTGATGTCCCTACATCTGAGAGAGCAGGAGACTCACCCTCAGATGCCCAGGCCCTGAAGCGAGGCCTTATACCCCAAGTCCATCTGGATGATCATCATTGGAAATCAGCTTCAGCAAAGTATGAAGCTCAGAGCTAAAGGCCCCACAGAAACCGAGCCCCAGGATACCCAGAAAAACAAGAAAGTTTTTGTAAGAGTGAGGTTTCATCTAAATTGTGCCAAAAATGTTGACTCTTCTGGTGCAGTGGGCAGTTTTCCAGAGCAACTCAATTCAAGACCAATGTGTATCTAATGAGAACTTGGCTCCTAAAACACAGAGTTCCTGTAAGTGAAACGAGAGCCGCTGTAGTCAGTTTGCAAAACTCTGCAGAACAGAGGACTGAGCAGGTAGATGAGGAATCCAGCTCAGCGTGAGGAGCGAACCATGTGCCTGATTCCATTTGATCCTCCAACAACATGCTAAGCCAACCATGGTAGGTCATTTTAGTCCCACTTTACAGATTAAGAAATCGAGGCTCCCAAGTTAAAAGTGACTTGGGATGTCAGGTAGAGCCTGGACAATGGCATATCTTCAGTCCCTAGGCCTCATGCCTTTCTGAGACACCAGGAACTGAAGGACACTATTTAACTACAGATTGCTGATCCCTCGCCCTGTTCCTGGGCCTTGGCTACTGTCCCTGGGCTGTTCTCTTCATTGACTAACTTCTGGACACTGGGGCCTTTGTGTTTGGAACCCTCCTCTAGCCTCTTCTTAGTATATTTCACTTTCTTCTGGTTATCTATTGCTGCATAACAAACCACCCCAATTTAGCAACATAGAACAACCTTTTTATTATGCTTCTGGATTCTGTGGGTTAGGATTGTGGATTTGGTTAGAGCACTGTTAGGGTGTCTTTTCTCCATAATACCTGGGGCCTTAGCTAGGAAGACTCGAACAGGTAGGGGTGACTCCAAGGGCTGAAATCATCTGGAACTGCAGAGTCCAATAGTAGTCCCATGTGACTACTTAAATGTACATTTAAATTAATTAAAGTCCAATAAAATTTAAAATTCAGTTACTCAGAGGCACGAGCCACATTTTAAGCCTCAAAAGCTACATGTGGCTAGTGGCTACCATATTGGACAGCATAGATATAGAACATTTCCATCATCATAGAAAGTTCTATTGGAAAGCCTGCTCTGGAGGCACCTTCCCTCACATGCTTGGCGCCTGGATTGGGATCTTTGAGTATAGCATCTACCTACGTGAGGCTTAGGCTTCCCACAGCATGGCTGCTGGTTTCCAAGAAGGTGCACCCTGAGGGACAGCATCTGCAGAACAAGCATTCTAAGAGACCAAAGCAGAAGCTGCAAAGCTTCCTTCAACCTAGCCTTGGAAGTCACATGCATCCCTTCTGTCACATTCTATCGGTCACATGAGAGTAGCATTGCCAGATAAAATACAAATATTGCATGGGACATACTTATAAAAAAAATTCATTGTTTATCTGAAATTCAAATTTAATGGGCATCCTGCACTTTGATGTGCTAAACCTGGCAACCTTACATGGGAGTCACTAAGGCCAGCCAGGTTCAAGGAGAGGAGAGTTAGACCCACTTTTTGATGAGGGAGTGGCAAGGTCACGTTGCAGAGAGCATGTGGGTTGGGAGGTATTGTCGTGGCCTTCAGAAAATGCATTCGGCCACATGCTTCCAGGTGGGTCCTCACAGAGTTCAGTTCAGAGACTTTCATGGCTCTCCATCACCTAAAAGATGACATTCAAGTTTCGTGGCCTGGTTGGCTATAATTGGGAGAAAGGATCCTCTTTTATCTATTTTCCCTTTTACTCTGAGCTTTGAGGCCAGCTATCTTCAGATGGTAGCCCTAAGCCCTATTGACAATAGGCATTCGTCTCTGCTGACACCACGACCAAAGTTATAAATAATAACAGATACTCCATAGCACCACTGTAGATGATGCTTTTGCTTAAAGTGAGGCCACCTGAGGTGACAATGTACTGTGGACACACTGAGTAATCAGGGAACTTTGTTAGGGACAAATGGCTTTCCATCTGGAGCTCCCAAAGGTCCAGCTCAGCAGGAGACAGTCTCCTGCCCTCACTTCCCTACAGCCAACATAATGACACACTTGGTGAAGGTATAAGCAAAGCTCTGTGGAGACGGAGACTACCCCCCTCACCAACACCAGCTGTGCTTATTCCTTACACAACAGTTGGTGCTATCAGGTCCTATAGAAATACAAGTGTCCTGTGGAGGCCTGCAAGGGTGAGGCTGGGACTCTCCAGGAGAGGAAGGGCACTCCCAGTGTGAAGCCCTAGTCAGTCTGAAGAATGTATTCTCTCTCTCTCTCTCTCTCTCACCCTAAGTGTCCTGATGTCCTGGGAGTCTGACGGGGAGCCCCATGTGGAGAACAGTTAGGAGCTAGGAAGTCAGGACCTTCCCAAATCAAAAGTGACTTTTATCTCATTAATCAATTCACGGAGACTCATCATGTATTCTGTGCTTCTTTGCCTTTCACTTGGACATGTGTAGGACCAAGAGGGGAACAGCAAGTTCATCATAAAATGGTAAGTGAAGACAGGATTCTAAACTAAATTATATATAATACAGTCTCAATTCTGTGTAATATCTATATATGTACCCATACATATATATATATATATATATATATATATATATACATCTATTGATTTTTATTTTCTTCTATGTATCCTATAGTCTCTCCAGTGAGCAATCAGCGTATATTACTTTTATAATAAGAAACACATAGATATTATTTTTAAACAAGAAAAAAGAGGAACCGACTATAGACAGAATTCCAATTTTAAAAGAACACCTACAAAAGAACTATGAGTGGCAGTCATAGCTGACTGCTTACTCAGCTGCCATTTCCTCTTCTTTCCTATTAACAAAAACCCCTTTTGATTCAGGGTAGGTATGCCCAATTGAAGAAGATTAATTATAATTTGTCCAAAGCTCTTCCTCTTTGCCAGCAATTGGCCTAAGGGTGGGTACAAGACCCAGTTCTGGCCAATAGAACATAAGTGGAAGTCTGCTTGTGGCTGTTAAGGAAGATTTTACTCTTTGGTTAAAAATAAGAGAGAGAGAGAATCACAAGAGGAAAAAACCCCCTATGTCCTCCTTCTTAACCTTCCTGTTAGGATGCTATCATATGAAGGCAATACTTGGTGCTACAGCAGCTATCTTGTGACCTAGAGGGGAGACACTGACGACATGCTGAGATGGCAGAAAGAAAAGATGAGAAGACTCGAGGCCTTCAATGACATCACTGAGCCACCAAATTCACCCTTAAACTACCTACTACCAGACTTGTTATATAAAATAATTTCTGTATTGTCAAAGCTATTTTAGTTGATATTCTGTTATCTGCTGCTAACTAAATCCTAAATAATATTCACTATCAGGAGATAAGCTTAGAAACCAGGAGTTGAGGGTATATTCAGACAGTTAAAGCTACAAGAAGAGCTAGGGAAAAGCCACGTTGAGTGGGGCAGGTCAGAGATGATATTCAAAATATTTAATAACTGGTCCATTATGGACACAAAACAATCTGAAAGAACACTGGCCCAGTCAGAATGGATGCCAGCCATAAATAATAGATATGCCCATGCCAACGTGTCCCAGCTGAATATCAGCCCCAGCATAGTTACAAAAGGCAAATCAGGGACTCAATCAAATCTATGTTTAGTGTTGAATTTGCTTAGACCGGACTCTGCCCACAATGTGCCTCTTTTGAGAGTCCTAGCTCTACCTTCTGAAGCTACGCCTTCTATCAGCTTAAACTGAATCAGTGGCTGGTTCAAGTCCAAAGACAGTGCCCGGAGTTGTCAGCGTATACACTGAAGTGCTATTAATGTGGCTGCGGTGGTGGTGGTTTTGAACTGTTGGTTGTTTTTCTTTTTTAATTGAAAAAGTAATACATGATCTTGGTATAAAAATACAAACTCTTAATAATTATAAAAAGTGTGTTTCCCTTCCATCCTGGCACCCCCAGTGATACATTATTAACAATTTGTTACATACATTTGTATAAATTACACAAACACATATCTGTACGTATATATCTATGTCCATATATTTTTTTAACACAGACATGCATTTGCACTTTGTTATTCCCACTATCTCTTAGAGCTTGTTCCATATCTGCATATAAATCTACTTCCTTTTTACAACTGTGTAGCATTCCATTGTATGGATGCTTTGTCACTTATTTAATGAATGCTCAATTGATTAACATTTAGGGTGTTTGCTATTACAAACAATGCTGCAATCCACACTGTATCAGAGTGTTTTAGGATGAAAGTAACCAAATACAGAACTAAAAGTAGTTTAAACCATAAGGATTTATTATTTTACATAGCAAGAGATCTAGAGCTAGGTGGTCCCAGGGTGGGTTAATTCAGAGGCCCAACAATGCCATTAAGGGACCAGATGCCTTCCATATTTCTCTTGCCATCCTCAGAGTGTGGCATTTTGTGCCCTGGGTTTGGAAGTAAGAGGCCTGCCACAGGTCCAGACATCATATCATCTTCCAACTCTGTTCAAAGAGAAGTCAATTTCTCCTTATACATCTCATTTTCTCTGGGAGGAAAACTTGTCCCAGAAGCCCTTCTGCAGACTCCCCCTCACACGTCATTGGCTGGAACATGCCCATCCATAAACAATCATTGGCAAAGGGGAATAGAATTACTATTACCGGCTCATATCAATCGAGATTCATCCCCCAGTGCTGGGTATGGACATGCCTTCCCTGAGTACAGTGCATCCTGGTACCTGAACCAACTCAAGGTCCTATTGGGAAGCTAAAAGGCTGAAATGTTTATTGGGTAGCAAACCAGAGGGTTCTCCACTAACACTCTGGTATATCCATCTATGTGTATATATGCAAGTATATTCACAGGTCAAAGCCCTTGCAATAGACTTGTTGGGTCAAAAAAGTTTGTTCGCTGAAAATGTGGATAGACATCAGTGGATAAGTAGATAAACAAAATGTGGCATATACAGAAAATGGGATATTATTCAGCCTTGAAAGGGAGTGAAATTCCAACACATGATATGACACAGACAGACCTTAAAGACATTATGCTAAGTGAAATAAGCCAGATACAAAAAGACAAATAGTGTACAATTCCACTTACATGAGGCACCTAGAGTAGTCAAATTTATAGAGACAGAAATGAGAATGGTGATTACCAGGAGCTGGGGGGAGGGGGAATAGGAAGTTATTGTTAAAATTCCAGTTTTGGAAGATTAAAAGAATGCTGGAGATGGATAGTGGTAATGGTTGCACAACAATGTGAATGGACTTAATAGCATTGAACTGTACACTTAAAAATGGTTAAAATGGTAAGTTACGTATATTTCATCACAATTTAAAAAAAATGTCGATAGATAGATACTGCCAAATTGTCCTCAAAGAGGCTTTAGCATTTAAATCCCCCACCCCTAGTACATAGGGCAGTGCTTGGGTTACCCATAACGTGTTGAACCCAGTGCTAGGTCAAGGGTTCCCAAGTGGTGGCACAGAGGGTCTTGGTGGATATAAAGACCAGCAGTACCTTTATAGGATCAGTAGCAGAAAGGTCCGGTTTTAGAAATAAAAGAAGAATCCCCAGGAGGGGAGGGCT
This sequence comes from Balaenoptera acutorostrata, assembly GCF_949987535.1. Classification (NCBI taxonomy): domain Eukaryota; kingdom Metazoa; phylum Chordata; class Mammalia; order Artiodactyla; family Balaenopteridae; genus Balaenoptera; species Balaenoptera acutorostrata. The sequence goes on from NC_080075.1 coordinate 40,960,752, forward strand.
AGATAGTCATTTCCTCATCTTCCCGGAGTTTCAGCCACCTCTGGACTTCCCTTCCTGAATCACTTCAACCCCATCATAAGGACACCAAGACTCTGCTCCTCCTCTTTAGTCGTCTAAGTGAGGACAATGGTCTAGGGCCCTGCTTCCCCTTAAGAAAAGTTATCCAAAAATTGGAAATTCAGCAGAATGATTACTGTATGACCTTTTAAAACCACATGACTCTGTGTAACAACCTGCCTGTGAGTCATCTGATTTTCTAAGGGATGTTTGACCCACAACTTACAACTGATTAGGCCAGGCTCTGTGAAGTTGTTTAATGTGTAAAAGAGTGATATGTTTTGCAAATGACTTTTACCCCTGTAAAGATGTAAATGACGTCTGTCTGGTAGAAAAGATAGGCCCAAAGGTGACAGTTTGATTGCCCTATAAGGACATTAACCTGTTTCATATCTAACTCAGCCATCTTATTTTAGCATTCTTCTTTTCACTGACTGTATGTACTTCAGTTTATTCTCCTTTGAACTAGCTTTGTCATCATGCTGGTTCCCTCCTTCGTGAGCTAGATAAATATTTGACAAGGGCTCACTGTGTGCTTGTATGAGAGCTATGTTTTTAACTTTTTGAAAATTATACTTTGACATTCTTAGCCCAGCTGTAGCAGGCTTTCATAATGATTTTGCTAAACATGAAAGAAAGAGAATAAACAGAAGAAATTTAAGAAGTATCAAAACATTCTGGCTTCTGATCTTATCACAGTTAAGATTTTATCTACTTCACGCCTTGCCTTGTCCCCAAAGATAACAAGTAGTTGCTGCAGAAGGCCACAGTGACCCACCTGGGTTTCCTTCCTAGCCCCTCACCATCCACACAGACAGGACCATGTGGCCAGCTGCCAACTCCAGGCTCTCTGGTACTTCCAATGTTAGACCACGAGAGTGTCCAAGTCTACGACTCAGGTTGGGACTCTGCTTTGAGATTTGGGGCTCGACTCTTCCTCAGACGGTGAGCAGGACTGTAAAAACTGGTCCTGGCTGTGTCCTCCCTCCTCTGGACTCTGGCAGGGACTCTCCCAGGGCCCAAGAGTAAAACCACATCCTGACTACACCTGACTCCGATGTGGGCTGGGAAGTCCTCCACCTCAGGGAGTGGCCCTGTCCTTAACCTTTGCACCTCAATGGTTCAATCTGTGCCTTCCTAGAGTTTTCCCTCTCGTGAACACCTCATTCTAGTTTCCTATTCCCACTGAATGCCTATGTCATGCACTGCGGCTGTCCCCTTCTCTGGGTCCTACCCCTGGAACCCAGCTCCCTGCTGATTTTGCAGAGCCATCACTGGCCCAAGGCAGCTGTGTGTGGCACGCCTTTATAAAGGCTGGAGAGGGGGCCGCTTTGCAGCACTGCCGGCCACTATGTGCACATCTGCCATTTGAACCTTTGAGTATTCCTACCCTTTCGAGTGTTTCACTGGCTTCCCCTTCTCAGGCCTCACTCTGTGCTATCTGGACATTAAGTCCTCCATTCCCCTTTCTCTAAACCTCTCCGCCTTCCCTCCCTTCTCTTCCCTGCCCCTCAGCCCCTGCTCCAGGGCTGCCTCTAGGAATTCAAAATTCTTCCCGCCTCACTGGGGAAGGTGTAGCCCCGTGCATTTGGCCTGGATCTGAGTGCCCACCTTGAACACCGAGACCAGCCAGGGACTCACCCAGACTGAGAACCATTTCCCCTCAGACAAAATAAGACATTTCTCTAGAACGGGAAGGTGGCAGCAGTTGGTTCTTGTTCTAAAAAGCAAAATTTTCATCTCCCACCACACAAATAAATAGCAAAATGGAAGAAGGGAAGAGGAAATTTTTTCTGTCACATGGCTCTCAGGGAAATTACTCTTTAATTTACCATATTTATTATATATTCTCTCTCTCAGAGCCCAAAAAAGAGCTGAGTTAAGAATTGCCTTTAGGGGACTTCCCTAGTGGTCCAGTGGTTAAAACTCCACACTCCCAATGCAGGGGGCCCGGGTTCAATCCCTGGTCAGGGAACTAGATCCTGCATACCGCAACTAAGACCCAGCACAGCCAAATAAATATTTTTAAAACAATAAAATATTAAAGGAAAAAAAAAGAATTGCCTTTAGGGAAGAACCTAGTTGTCCTCAAGGCCGAGGAAATCCTCAGGGCATAGGTCATTTGTGTCCTAACCCAGGCACATGGTCTAAGGGCTCTTAGCTGAACCATAAAATGACAGGGTCCTCAGGAGAAGCTCTGAGCAGCTGCTGAAGTGGTCAGTACCCAAACAGCAGCGTGAAACCTGCTGAGACAGCAGTATATCCTGTGCTGGGTATGAACTCATCATATCCATCCTTTAGCCAGCAAAGAAATCAAGGAACATTTGAGCAGCCTGTTGCAATTTCTTAAAATGAAACTAATTTTGAGTTTTGAGTTTCATCACGGCTTCATTTGCAATACAGGCACACCTCGTTTTATTGTTTTATTGCGCTTTGCAGATAGTGTGTTTTTTACAAATTGAAGGTTTGTGGCAACCCTGTCTGTGCCATTTTTCTAGCAACATTCGCTCACTTCGGGTCTCTATGTCACATTTTGGTAATTCTCTCAATCTTTCAAACTTTTTCATTATTATTATGTTTGTTATGGTGATCTGTGATCAGTCACCTCTGATGTTACTACTACAACTCCCTGAAGGCTCAGATGATAGTCAACATTTATTAGTAATAAGAATTTCTAAATTATGGTATGTACTTTTTAAAGATATAACGCTATTGCACGCTTAATAGACCACAGTATAGCTTAAACATAATTTTTTTATGCACTGGGAAACAAAAAAAAAATTCATGTGACTCACTTTATTGTGGTGGTTTATAGCCCAACCTGCAATATCTCTGAGATATGCCTGTATTACGTATATGTTCTTTAGTTCTTACATTGTCTCAACTTTCACAAAGAGACTTATTTCCCTTTTCTTGGAGAGACTGGCCTAAGAAATCTCAGCGTTAACCTTTATGTTGACTTTGACTATGGGAGGATACCAGACTGTATTAGTTTACTTGGGCTGCCATAACAGAATACCATAGGCTGGGTGGCTTAAACAAACAGAATTTTTCTCACAGTTCTGGAGGCTGGGAAGGTCAAGATCAAGGTGTTGGCAAGGTAGGGTTCATTCTGAGCTCCTTCTCTTGGCCTGTCAGCAGCCACCACCTCACTATGTGCTCTCTTGTTTTTGTGCACACAGGGAAAGAGAGCTCTCTGGTGTCTCTTACAAGGGCACTAATCCTATGATGAGGGTCCCAACCTCATGACCTCCTCTAACCCTAATCACGTCCCAAAGGCCCCATCTCCAAATACCATCACACTGGGGGTTAGGGCTTTAACCTATGAATTTGGTGGGGGGCACAATTCAGTCTATAGCAGGGTCTCAGCCTTTGAGGCAGTCTCTTCAATTCCCAATCACATTATGTGAAATGACAACCAAGACCACGGGTTGCATTTTAAACTCCATGACTAGAAATAGGAAAACATCTTAAAAATTATTACCCTAGTTTCTAAAGTTTCTTATAGACCTCTTCAGGTACTTCATTAGAATAGTAGGTAGTAGGGACTTCCCTGGTGGAACAGTGGTTAAGACTCTGCGCTCCCAATGCAGAGGCTGGGGTTCAATCCCTGGTCAGGGAACTAGATCCCACATGCATGCCGCAACTGAGAGTTTGCATGCCACAACTAAGGAGCCTGCCTGCCGCAACTAAGGAGCCTGAGAGCCGCAAGTAAAGGAGCCCTCGAGCCACAACTAAGACCCAGCACAACCAAATAAATAAATAAGTAAATAAATTTTAAAAAAAGAACAGTAGGTAGTAGTATTCCTTTGAATTTCAAAAGTGTCTGCCAAATGGCCTTCTTCTGAGAAAAAGAAACTCATGCTAGCTACAGGAAGATGACAGTAAGTTCCTCTCTGTGGTGATCTAAAAATATCATAGAATACTACATGTTAAAATGCATTAAAAATGCAAAATGACTTTCTTTCTACCCTATTATATCTCCATGTATAGACTGTGATTCATAAGAATGCTCTGTCACTAGAAAAGCATAAAAGTCAAATTTCAGCATGGCATTTTTATGATCACTATCAGGAAAATACGTAATGGTAAGACAATGGGTGATTCTTTACCCTTTGGTCTTTTTTCTTTTGTGTGTGGTTACAATGTTGATTGTACAATCATTTATAGAACAAGAGTAAATAATGATAGCTAACAATGATTAAATTATTAACACGTGCCAGCAACTTGCCAAGTGTTTACATTCTCTATCTCTTCTAATCCTCACAAAGTCTCATGAGGTAGATAGTATTATTATATATGAAACCACACACAAAAAATTAAATGTTAAGTATTCATAATTGCCTCCTTGCTCTTCGCCTTCCAAGTAGGTAGATTACTGGGAGGACTCTTTCTTTTCCTTGATGAGGTGCTGTTGGGGACAGGAAATGGAGAAGCCAAGAGAGAGGGCTAAATTGGAATAAAATGATGGAGACTCTGAGGGACTGTAGGGAGCTGGAGATTAAGGGGGGAAGCAGAGGGTAAGGAGAAAGTAAGGACAGGGATGAGGGGCTAGGAGAAGCCTGGGAGGGGCTGCTCGGTGGGAGAGATGGCTATAGCGATAAAAGAGGAAAGTGTCAGGTCACTACAGAGGGGAGGAGAATTTGGGGGAAAGAATGGGATATTTGGAGAGGATTTTTTTAAAGTTCTGGTACATGAAGTATAACCTATTCCTTTTTCCAGAGCTCCAGGAAAACCTCAGTACAAAATCTGCTAGGTTTCATCTAATCTAAGACCACTGACTATAAGATGCAATCAATGGCAAGATACATCATTCACGTGCAAGGAAGGAAGGAAGGAAAGCTATCAATTACAAGTTCCCATTGGTTGAAAATATGTCCTAATTTCAAAGAAACACAGTAGACTATTCTTTAATCCCTTTGTAGTCAGATTTATGGGGGTTTTTCCCCTTCTTTTTCTAATGTGTCATTATTTGGTGAGGCCAGATCTGAGCTGCCCGGGAAGGCTTGGTTATATTTTAGTTAGACCCATTTCTCAGATGAGAAAACTGAGCCTCAGAGAAGCTAAATTACATACCCCTGGGTTCACAACTAATAAATAGACAGCCAAGATTCCAATCCAAGTCAGCTTGATTCTGAAACCTGTGCTCTTTGCTTTTTAAGATACACAGTCAATAGTTGGCCAGTATTTCATTAAATGCGTAGTTGGTAACAAAAATAACTCTTGAATGAAAAAATAATGGCTCTATATAACACCTTTTACATGTTGCTGTGATTCAGAACCTCCTGCCCCATCTGGAGCAAATTGTGAGAAACCATGATTTTGGTTTTGTGGCTCAAGAATTTCTTTCTCTTCTTTTCAAATTATCTTGAAACAAATAAGAGTAGAATGGTCAAATGTCCAAATAGCCATCAGGAGGGTCTAAAATCAAAGCAGATTCTGCACCTCTACTGAGCAAGCATTTTCTTTCCAAGACAATGAAAGGAAAGCCTTTTTGTGATTCACGGAAACAGAAGAACATTAGGCTCTGGGGCCAAGATCTAAGGACAAGTTCTAAATCCAAGACCAAATATATAAAATGTAAACAGATGAGCAGACCATGAACATGGGAAAATCTGTTCAACCACACCAATAATTACAAAAATCCTGGAATCTCCAGTTCCATAGCAGGCATCTACAATGTGGTTTTCCAACGCTAACTGGTGCTTTTAATAATCTGTGGATCAAAAAAATAATCACCATCATCTGTGGATCTTTGCTCCCCCTCATCCTCCATCCAAGCATGCTGTACACCTTGCTTATCAAAATCCTTCAAGGTAGCTGCCTTTTTTGTGAATCCCTCCCAAATCCTCTGACAGGATTAATGGCTCTTTTTAGAATCTGCTGTCATAATTCTGATATTCTTCCTCTTTGTTTTATAGGGAGTTGATGAAAGACCCGTCTCTCAGGTAGATTATTGGCTCTCTGAAGGCAGGTCTGAGGCATCATTTGCTTGTTTGTTGGCTTGTTTTTAATGAAGTCATGTTTGTAAAGTTTGAGCACAGTGACTAGTGTGTAATAGGGGAGCTGACTGAGGTCCAGAACGAGGGCCACTGTGAGAGAGTAGAATATGCCACCCTAAATATGCCTCTTTGGTTTAAGGATTATTTTGAGCTCATTATTTTGAGAAAAAGCAGACAGAGGAGAAGCACTGAAAACAGAGTAGAAGGTACCCTTTCATAAGGGAAATTTACATTTATAAAGGAACTCTCCATTTATACGGGTGTCTCCCTCTCTGTACCAGGAAAGAGGGTGGACTATAGATCACAGGGGACTTATCAGTGAAGAAGGCACAGACTTAAATCTGCATAATAAATCTTACCCTTATTTACTGTACCTTTCCTGGTCACTTCCCCATAACTTGCTTCTCCCACACTTTTCTTCCTTTGTTTTAGCTGAAAATGGTACTTAAGCTCAAGTTCTAGCCACCTCTTTGAGGTACTCTTCCCTGAGTTACTCTTCCTATACATATGAGATACATGTTAAGAAACTTCTGATATGTTCTATCTTCATGTCCTATCAATTATTGAAGGAAGAGTATTGAAACCTCCAACCATAATTGTGGATTTGTCTGTTTCTCTTTGCTGTTCTACCTGTTTTTGCTTCATGTGTTTTGAAGATCTGTTAAGTACATAAATATTTAGGATTTTTACATCTTCTTGACGAATTGACCCCTTTGTCATTATGAAGTGACTTTATTTCTATGAAATCAACTTTGTCTAATATTAATTTAGCCACCCCAGCTTTCTTTTGACTAGTGCTTGCATGTACATCTTTTTCCATCCATTTTTGCTTTTACCCTATTATCTTGATATTTAAGAATGTTTCGTGCAGGCAGCATATAGTTCGGTCTTGTTTTGATAATCAATCTGACATTCTTTATCTTTCGATTGGGGGTGTTTAGGCCATTTTCATTCAATGTGTAATGTAATGAGGCTTTGAGTCTATCATTTTGCTATTTGTTTTCTATTCGTCCTATATGTCCTTTGTTTCCTTTTTCTGCCTACCTGTAGATTAATCGAGCATATTTTATGATTCTGTTTTATCTCCTTTATTGGCTTATTAGCTATAACTCTGTTTCTTTACTTTAATGGTTGCTAACTTATGACAATCTACCTTCAAGTGATATTATATCATTTTATGTATCATATAAGTACTTTACAGTAGTATACTCCCATCTCCCCGCTCCCAGCCTTTATGCAATTGTTTTCATGCATTTTACTTTTACATATGTTATAAACCCCACAAATCATTGTTATTGTCTTTGTTTAGTCGATTTTCTTTTGAGATGTTAAGGAATACAGCCCTGCTAAGGGAGGCTTTCTCAACCTGTGATCTGCAATCTATGTTGGGACTGACAGTCAGGAAATGACTGAGGCCCCAAGCCTTTCTCAAGAGCTTCCTTTTGATATTTCTCAGCCAGCTTGAAAAGCCTGAGAGGCAGCATAATGACAAGGAGCAGATTAAGGACATTGTCTTCCTCTTAAGTCGATTGTTTCTGATGGTCTCAAGTAGCTGCCTTTATGTTAAGGAAGAGAGAACTGTAGAGTAGATCAACCAGTAAATGAGATTTCAGAATTCTGAGCTATATTTAAACGACGTATTATGAGATATTTCACTGTGGTTACTCGCTCGTGCAGCTGACAGGAGGCAAAGAGCTGGAAAGACTCCTAAGTGTCAGCAGATACTCCTATTGCCAACAAGGCCACAAGTCAGGCCTGTGAGCTGATCTCGAACCAGGGGGTTCCATCTGACTCCCCCAGAGTCTGGCGTTTGATTTTGCTTCCTTCAGTACTATCCCCTCCCCCGGGCTGGCCTTCTGATTTGCCTGGAGCCCCAGGTCTGTCATAGTGACCTGCTCAGCCCTCCCCACATTCCCATACCAGATTCCTGTTCCAAAGCTCCAAACACCCCTCCACCACTCCTAATAAGGTCTCCTTGACACCATTCATGGGCCCAGAGGTCTACCTGCTGGACTAGACTTACAACAGGGCCTGTGCCCCAGGGTGCACCCTGCCCCAAAGCCAAGTCCAGTCTCCAGGTACCAGCTCCCCTAGTCAGGCCTGAACTGCCACCCTCAGCATCCAGGTATTGAATGAGGAGACTTCAGGTGTCATGGAATCCACCTGCCTGTCCAGGTAGGGTCCTCAGTATATGGTCAACTATTAAAAAGGTGTTTCTCACAATTAACTGAAGTGTCTCTGAATATAACTTCCACCTGAGATTCTGATTCTGCCATCTTCTCAGTTTATAGAGAACTTCCCTACTTCCTGCTCCACCCAACCACATTTCGGACAGAAGACCCATTTAATCACGTGTTCCTTTTGCCTGCGCTCCTCAAAACCAAAGCATTTTTAGCTGAATTAAATTTAGAAAAAAAAAATATTGCTCTTCTAAAGATATGTAAGATACAGCTGGTCTCTGAGGGGGGAAAGTAGGAAGAAGGAATCCCAATCTTTTTTTTTTTGGCTGCGTTGGGTCTTCATTGCTGCGTGCGGGCTTTCTCTAGTTGTGGTGAGTGGGGGCTACTCTTCATTGCAGTGTGCAGGCTTCTCATTGTGGTGGCTTCTCTTTGTTGCAGAGCACGGGCTCTAGGCACGCGGGCTTCAGTAGTTGTGGCACGTGGGCTCAGTAGTTGTGGCTCGTGGGCTCAGTAGTTGTGGCTCTCAGGCTCTAGAGCACAGGCTCAGTAGTTGTGGTGCATGGGCTTAGTTGCGTCATGGCATGTGGGATCTTCCCAGAGCAGGGCTCAAACCCATGTCCCCTGCATTGGCAGGTGGATTCTTAACCACTGCACTGCCACCGGGGAAGTCCCTCCCAATCTTTGCATCAAGGAATTTTCTCTCCTACTTGATAGGAACAGGAGTAGTTCCAGGCTTTCTGGACCCTGAAGCTGGTGCAATTTTGTGACCCTCTTAAAAGAAAGAACACAAAACACCAAATACACACAAAAAATTTGTCTTGAAATAAGGAAGCAAATTGCAACAAATTAAAAATTTGTGTATAGCTTAGAAATAAAAGAATCATAACCCCCCCATTAACATATTTTTATAAACTGCCTGAGACACCTCTATCATACTTTTTCCCCTATATTTTTTGATCTGCACACTCTGATCATACTTCACAGAACAACAATTTTGTGAAATGATTTTTTACAGAGAGAACAGAAGGATCACTCAGTCTTTCTTCTAGCATGTTTGATCAAAACTGGCTTTTCATTGATGGTTTAGAAAAGTCTTTCAGCTTCACAATTCATTATTTGTAATACCATGTATATTGTTAGGATTTTTCCCAAATTTGGGGAAAACTATCAAGTTCCTTTTATATAGGAGCTGTATCTAATTTCAGGGACTTTCAAGTTTTCTTGTTCGGTGACTCATCTTATTCTTGGAATTGACTACACTCATCACCCATTTTGACACCAATATCCTCACAGTGGCTTAATATGAGTTTTATGTTATATCAGTATTTCATATCAAGACAGCAAAAACTTAAGAAGACTCTATACAGGCGTGCTTGGGAGAAGCCATTTCAGGCTGAGGGAGAAGTATGAGCACAGGTAGGCCCAGCAAAAAGAGAAGTTCCATGGATCAAGCAAAGGGCACAGGGATGGTGTCAATGGGTGATAAGACTAGGGTGTTAGACCAGGTGGGAAGGTGGAAAAAGTGTCAAATGTAGCAAATATCTG